>NC_057935.1:2527500-2880000 GCF_018555375.3 Anguilla rostrata
CGCGCGGAATGCCAATGCTTACGGGTGCGAGCTGAGCGCGCGTGGGTGACACTGCCGCCAACAGGCCACAGCGGGAATGACGGCTAGCGGGAAACAGGAGGACACGCTAAACTCAATAAAATATTAATAATAACAATAATAATACTAATAAAAGTAATGTGTGTATACACCTTAATAATGATAATAATAATAATAATGTGTTTATACATCTTAATAATGATAATAATGATAATAATAATAATACATGTTTATAAATCTTAATAATAATAATAATAATAATAATAATAATAATAATATAATGTGCATACATCTTAATAATAATAGTAATAATAATAATATTTTAATATTACTTATATTTATGAAGGGGTGTACAGTAGCGATGGATGCTCTATGTTCTGTCCCAGGTTGGGCACGGCATTCTGTGAAAGATCACACATGGACAGACGGGGGCTGGAAACTTCCACTTTACAGCCGGAACCACCCGCAGTTCGGGAAGTGGAAACGGAGGGAAAGAATTCAAGGGGTTGACCATCTGGTTTGTCCATAAAAAAACTGTGCCGTAATTCACCAGCTACTGCCCCCAACCGGGTCAGCTGGCCCGCCCCCAGGTACCCCTGTCTGACGCCCCTGAGTGATCGGACAGGAAATGGGGAACTGAGTGATACTGACACATTTATTTGGCAACCGGTTACCCTCACCCTGCTGACTGACAGGTCACATAAACTGCGTTTCTTTTTTTTTTTTTAGGAAGTGACATGTGATAGCCTGTTTTAGTCCTCAATGCTGATATCAATAACTGAAAGAGCTGAGAAACCTAATAATGCGTTTTTTAAAGATTTAACTTTTTGGAGTGTAACCCG
This sequence comes from Anguilla rostrata, assembly GCF_018555375.3. Taxonomy (NCBI): domain Eukaryota; kingdom Metazoa; phylum Chordata; class Actinopteri; order Anguilliformes; family Anguillidae; genus Anguilla; species Anguilla rostrata. The sequence continues at coordinate 2,528,361 of NC_057935.1, forward strand.
TTTAGGAGCGAGATCACAAATGCGTGATCAGAATGTTCTTAACCGAACATTCTAATGCTGATGTCACAATCACTGCCGGCAACTGAAAGAGATGGAGTTCTAGAACACTGACTATTGAGAAGAATAAAAAAAAAATACCTTTCCAATAAACCCTACTTTTCACGGGGTTAAATACACACCCATGTTTTGTGAACCCTAGGAACTGACACCCCCTCTCCAAACCGCGGGACTGGCTGAAGTCCCGCAGTTCGGCACGGTAGCGGAACTTAGTGGATTCGATTCTGGGGCCGCATCCCTCCACGGGGAGCGCACGTGCGTTAGCCGCGGGCTCCACCGCCGAGGCACGGCGCTCCTTTCTAAAACCGAACCCGCGTTTGAGCCGCGACACGCCGACCGCACCGCGGTTACGCCACCGCGGAATCGGAGCGCGCCGTTCCAGAAAAACACGTTCGTGCCGCGCCGTGCCGCGGTCCGAGCGTGTCTCCAATGGAGACGGAGCGTGTAACTGCTGTGAGATGTGGAAGCGGGGTGCAGGGGGGCGAGTGGCGGGGGGGCGGGGGGCGTTTGGAGAGCGTTACCCCTGGGACGCAGCTGGGGCGGATAACCCAAGCCGAATTTTCGTTAACGGCGCACACGCGTGCCGAGCGTGATCGCTGTGCGAAGCGTGGCGGGGCCTGGAGGAAGCGTGGATCACTGATGCCCCCCCGCAACCCCCTCCCTTCCCTCTCCCCCCCCCGCCAACCCCCGCCCGCCTCAGGCCGACAAATGGAAAAAACCTGGGGTTGGGACTCATGGCGTTGGGGTGGGGCGGGGGGGGGGGGCGCCAGGCCTGTCGCCCAGGCGATGGGCATTTATCGCCCAGGATTGCTAAACGCTTCCACATGCACCCGAGGAAGACCTCGCTAACGTGTGATTTCACACGGACAATTACCTTCCCGAGATCGCCAGTTAGAGCAGACACGCACACGCACACGCTCGCGCACGCACGCGCGCACGCGCGCACGCGCACGCACACGCACACGCACACGCACACGCACACGCTCACACTCACACTCACACTCACACTCACACTCACACTCACACTCACACTCACACTCACACTCACACTCACACTCACACACACACGCACAGGGCCGAGGGGGAGAGGAGAGCCCTGCGTAACCCCACGCCCAGTTGGTCCTGGTTATACAGCAGACCGCTCAGTGGCAGCGTGACCAATCAGAGCGCACAGATCAGGGGAATTAGAGAGGAAGAGAGATCCTCGGGCTTCCACAGTGTACACACAGCCCCCGCCTGACCTGGGGGGGGGGGGGGGTTGCAGGCTCGCGTCTGAAACCGAAGTGGATGTTGAGACTTCTCTTGCATTACGGAGGAATTCGGTCGCGCTTCACGCACTCATTAAAGGAGAGGCCGGCCGTCCGGAGCGGGTCCGTATGAACGCGCGCGGGAGCCCAAAAATCTAAAGCAAAGTGTTTCTGAAGAAGAAAAATGTTTTTGGAGAGTTGGTTAAACCCCTTCTTAAGCCTGTTACACTGGAATGCGCAGTCACAGGAAAGTGTGAAACACGCTCAGTAATTCAATTAAGCTGCATAAACAAGTGCCACGGTGGCACAGCCGCCTCACAGCATTGGAGGTTGCAGGTTTGAATCCCGGGCCGAGGGCCTCTCCGTGCGGAGACTGCACCGTCTCCTCGTGTCCAAAGACATGCAGTTCAGGCTAATTGGAAACCCAAAATTCCATGAATGGTGCGTGTGCCCTGTGTTGAATTGGTGCCCAGGAAATATTTCTGCCTCTTGCCCAATGCATGCTGGGATAGGCTCCGAAATGATCCAACGCACATCGCATGCGTGACAGTCATTGGCCAGAAGGTCAGGAGTTCAGGAAGTCAGGCGTAAAAGTGTGAAGTGTTGTTTTCTATCACCTGTGCAGGAATTTGCAAAGGAAAGCACTTTGGAAGAAGGATTTCCACTCTGAATTCCATGGGCCTTTTTCCAGAGTGACTATATAAGGAGAGAGAGAGAGAGAGAGGGAGAGAGAGAGGGAGAGGAAGAGAAAGAGCTTGCATTCTTCTGTCAGGGCAGAGGGTGTGAAATGAGGAGGAAAAAAACAATACATTTCTCCAAAAAATTGGCTGGGTCAGGATAAAAATTCAGACCAGTAGACGCAGATTAGGCCGCTGTTTTGTTCAGATGTTGAAATATGAAAATCCATGAAAACCTATTCGGTAGGCCAAAGGCTGAAGCCAAATTAAACAAATGATAAAAAAACATCCCAACAGAGGTGACTGTTTTGGCCCTTTATTTGGGGGGCGGGGGGGGGGGAGAGAGAGGGGGTCAGAACACCCCCCCTTTTCGCTGGAACGGACAGCCGTAGCGTAGCGTAGCGTAGCGTTAGCGGTCGCACAGCCAGCGCTAACCGCGGCTCAGGAGGCTTACGCGGTTATTTTCTCTTCAAACACAGGAGGCTACGCGCCGCCGGACCCGGAGCGGAGAAACACCGCCAGCAGCGCGCCGGGCCGCCATCCGCCGTTACCGCGGGAATTCCGCCGGCCGGATTTATATAAACAACAACAACACAAACGCGGCGGTGCTCTGCGACACGCAGTATCGCTCAGCGCGTCTCATCGAGCGAAGACCAGCATCGCCGCGGTGACCCCCCCCCCCCTCCCCGGGCGAACGGGTTTGGACCGTGGCTCTTCGGCTGGGTCTCTGCTGAGCTCCCATCGGAGCGAGCAGCAGCCCTTTGCACACAGGAGGCCGATCACACGGGAGGACGGAGAAAAGGGGCCACAGCAGCACCCTCTGAGGGGGATTCCTTTGGGGAAATACAGTTTGTGGTGGGGGCAGAGTTACCCCCCCTCCCAGGGTTGAGAGGGTGGGGGTGGGGTGCAGACCATGAACACAAACAGGTTGAGTTTTTGGGAGAACCCGACTTGCCATTTGTATGTGCATGCAGGAGGCCCTGTGTAACCAGGGGAGACGAGTAACCATGGGAGACATGTAACTAAGGGAGATGTGTAACCAGGGGAGATGAGTAACTAAGAGAGATGTGTAACAGGGGAGACGAGTAACTAAGGGATATGTGTAACCAGGGGAGATCAGTAACTAAGGGAGGTGTGTAACTAAGGGAGACATGTAACCGGGGGAGACGTGTAAGTGAGGCATACGGCAGAGAAGCCGCACACATTTCCTCCGTGCTTTAGCGCACCAATCAGAGACAAAACTCTGAGCCTAGAACTGCATCCCCCCCCCCAACCCCAGCCCAAACCCCCCACCCCCCGTCTGTTTGGCCTTCCCGGAGAAGCGCACGTGGTTTCGGGAGGCGGGGGGTGGTGCGCGGCGGTGCGTTTGACTCTGAGGCGGGACGCGGCCCCTGATTGTTACATTATGGGATGTTTAACCCTCCTCGTGAGGTCCCGAATAAGACGTTTGGTTTTTTTATCCCGTCTCCGACGACGGTGATTCGATTTGTCAGCAGGGGAAGCAGGGCCTGAGACGGGGGGGGGGGGGGGGGGCATACGTCTCAATGTCGAAACTGGTGGTAACAAATAGAGGGGTTCTCTGTCTGGTCCTATCAGGGAGAGAGACTGATAACAGCCAGAGTTAGTGGGCCGACCCACTGCAGGGATTTTCTTTGGGGTGGGGGAGGGTCCCTCTGTGCTGGTGGGGATCAGATTGGTTAGGAGGGGGTCTGGGCTGTTTGGTGGCTGGTGGCAGCAGCAGCGTAGTGTAATGGTGAGGGAACTGGGTCTACAGATTCAATTCATCACGTTACAGTACAGGCATTTAGCAGACAGTCTTATCCAGAGTACATACTACACGCACACGCGCATGCACACATGCATACACACATACACACTGAAGCAGTTCAGGTTGCGTACCTCGCTCAAGGGTACAAAGGCAGTTGTCCTACCTGGGAATCAAACCTGCAACCTTTAGCCCAGTTTCCCTAACATCGATACTAACCCCCCCCCACCCCGATTCCCAGATGGAGGGCGTACCCCTGAACACGGTCCAGAGCCTTGGCTGCTTCAGTAAATGCCTGATAAAGCGATAAAATGGATCTCTGGATGAAGAAACGCTTCTGCTTAATGCCAGCAGGGTAAGGTAATGGAAACGTCTGAAAAGCACATCGCTCATCGCTCATCGCTCCCACGCCGCCAGACTCTGGCCCTGAGCTCCTAAAAGCCCCGTGCAGCGTTTCCAGGTGGGGGGGGGGGGAGGGGGGGGACCGCTACATGGGACATGCGCCCGCGATCTTCTGTAGTTGGCGGGAGAGCGTGTGGGTGGGGCATTTACCGCGGCCGGGTCGAGTTTGGTACACCCACGCCACCCTATGCAACGCCCTGCCACGCCCTGCCACGCCCACGCCACATCTCCCGACATTTTCCACCGAAATGCTTTTAGCGTCGTTCACGTTTATCATCAGTCCATCGCCGTTAATCTCTGGATCCCCCCTGCATTCGAACCTCCGTCTGAACCCCGAGCCGTAAAAACGTCGCCAGGCCGAGCGCGCTACCGGCTGGCAAGCGCCAGAGGAAAGAAAAAAAGAAAAAAAAAAACAAAATAAAAAACACAAAAAAAAAAACCAGCGTTTCTGTCTGGCTAACCGTGAGTTATGGCCATCAGGAGACCTGCTACACCCCGCTACAGCGGACCGGCTCCCCCGGCAGCACTCTCTGCCCATCACACTGTCCCTCTGCAGCTCCAGAGGAAACACGGATTTACATCAAAGACACAAGCAAGCCTTCGCACCTGAAGCCCTCACCCCCCCCCCCCTACGCTGGAGGATTCGACGGATTCGTTCTGCTGTTCGGCTCCGACTCCAGAGTATCTGCTTAAACCCATGGGGTGGTAACAATTACCCCCGCTCAATAAAACTCCACCTGAAGGCCTGAATAATATAATAATTCAATCTTCCTTCACTGAAAACCACCCAACCGTGCGTCCACTCAGTCTTTCCAATTATGAACATTATGTTAAACTGGGTACATTCAATTTCAGATGAGTTATATTTATAACCCGAGGTCCAAAGCTGTATTTGGAGAACGGTGTGACTCTGAAATCGCGGTGTAGTTTGAGTTTAATGACAGCACAATGGCAGGCTTGCGATCAGGAATCCATTAGAGGACCTGAACTCTTCCACGGTCAATCCGGCCACAATCCGGTGAGTCCAGACACTTTAAAATAAGGCTCTGACCCCCTGCAAATGCAGAACAGGGCCACAGCACCGGAAAGCCTGAATCAAGAAACCAAACCAGCAAACAAAATAAGCACCACCCTTAAACCAGCATGTGCTGATCCTGTCCTGCATGCACCCATTATCAGATGCATGCTGCAACTGTTTCTGCATGCATGCATGCATGCATTATGAGATGCAAGCTGCTCTAGATCCTGTGTGAAAGATGCACACTGTTTGAGCACGCACGCCTACTGCAGTCCATTTCTGCCGGGACGTATTTTTGAGATGCTCATATTTCCCAGGTGGACACACTGGACATGTTCTCTTACAGTCACTACAGGTCAGGTGGTTGTCAGCTGCATAAATGTAATGAATTTGTACGCTGCACTATGACACCATTATAATGCCATTATAACACATCTATAACACCATTATAATGCCATTATAACACCACTATAACACTACTATAATGGCATTATAGCACCATTATAACACCTGACTTGTGAGTTCATCCTGTTCTCTCGAATCCCAGACACTGAAAACAAATCAATTAATTTAATAAACCAAATCAGTTCTCACTCCAGTGGTGGTTTGCTTAGCATGTTAACTGCACCATTTGCAAGTTGATTTGCCCAGAGGCATCCAGCCAGAGAATAAATTTGCAAGAGCAAATCGGTCATCGTCCTACAGATTATTAGCACCCAGGCGTGACAGTGTCACCCACACCCCCACCTCCCACCCCCAACAGGCATGTGGCGGCAAAGTCAGAGAGGATCCTCTTTCTGCGGGGGTGGGGGGTGGGGGGGGGGGGTGGGGAGCAGGTGTGGACTAGCCTCTCCTGAACCCTACAGATGGGGGTCAGGGGGTCACGTTACCGTTGCTGTCGTCCCCTGTCCCAAAGTAGGATTATCCGGGGGTTCGGGTTTCGCAAAAATCCTGAAGCGAGCCGAACGGGCGGGGCAGACTAGTCTAACACCTCGGCTGCGATCCTCGGAGTCGGGAAGCTGGCGGGACGGGCGGGAATGTTTCGCATTTCGGGAGCCTGTCATTTAGCTCCGCGGTATTCCCACTGCTCGCCAAGGACAAGGGCGTGGCTCCAGGAAGTGAGCAGCAAAAAAACCCCAAAAAAAACAACCAAACAGATGATCTATCTGACCTTTAGGGTGGAAATAAAATTGGCTTTAGTGATAGACAGAGGAGGCATTCCCAGAATGCCCTGGAATCACATGCGGGCGAAACACTTCCTGTCTGAGTGGAACTGCTATAAACGTCCGTAAATCGAATACATTCACAGCTTATTTATAAACCGATTTCACGCCTTCTGATGTACCGCTAACTAAGCCACATACAGGCCTGTGTGAGCATGTGTGAGAGACAGACTGGTGGTGAGGCTGTGTGTGTGTGTGTGTGTGTGTGTGCGTGTGTGCGCGTATGTCCGTGTGTATGTGTGTGTTTGCGTGTGTCTGTATGTATGTGTGTGTGTGTGTTACTGTGTGTGTGTGTGTGTGTTTGTGTGTATGTGTACGTGTGTGTGTTCGTGTGTGTGTATTTCTGCTTGAGCACATGCAGCTGCTGAAGGCAGTGTTAGATAGCCGCAGTGTAATTTAATGTGATTGCAGCCTTGCTTGTCCCAGCAGAGTCCAGAACTGGACACACCCCCCCCTCCCCACCTGCCTGACTTTCGTCCTCTCTGAGTGTCTGAGGGGGTGTCCAACAGCTGGTCCTCCCCCCCACACCCTCTGCCATACCCCTGCCCCAGTCTCCTCACCGCCCCCCAATTACAAACATCAGTGCATCTGCTCCTCCAGCTGTGCCTGACTCCAGTGCCTGACCCCAGCCTTCTCCCAAAATTAACCAGGACTGCAATCTGCCCATAATCCACCCCAAAGCCTTGCCCCGCGTTCCACACACACCCTACCCCAACGACACCCAACACACACACACCCACCCCCACACACACCCCTCCGCTGCCTGCTCCAGTTCTTCAGGCCTGTAACCCTTCAAAGGGTACGTTTTTTGGAATGTTTTTTCAATATTCCAGTAAGTCAGTGTTCTAGAACTCCACTGCTTTCTGTCACCAGTGGTGATTGTGACATCAGCATTAGAATGTTCAGTCAAGAGCATTCTGATCACAGATCTGTGATCTCATACTGTAACAAAGGGCTTAATGCTGAATGTGATCGTTGCCAAGCGGCCCAATTAATTTACAGGTGATATCGTAAGTTCAAATGATTAATTTGTATAAATATATACGAATTTATTAGTTTCCACTCTGTTGGCCAGCAGGACTGTTCTAGTTTTTCTTCCCGTCCCATGACCTCGCCGTTTGCAGAAGAAACCGCGAAGCAGTGTGAGGCACTTCACACACACTAAAGTGTTCAGTGTTAAATCAGCTCTGATGGAGTCCATTTTCCTCCGCCAGGCTCAGGTTAGAGTTTGACTGATACTGAAAACATTGGCACGTATGAAGCAAGAAAACCAGAACATTTTACACAGCCTTTTTAAGCAGCAAACTTCTGGCATAATTTGTAATATGTCTCTAGTGCAAATGGAAACCCTTTTATGTACATTTGAGCTCAGACAAAGCATCGCTCGTGTGGATCGTAAAGGAAGTGGAGAGAGAGGGAAAGAGGGAGAGGTAGAGAGAGAGGGAGAGAGAGAGAGAGAGCGCTTGCTGCTCTACACGAGTCCATATAAACAGGCTCTAAAATAAAAAGGGGCGAGATCAGTGCTGTGTGCGAGAGATCAGTGCTGTGTGCGAGAGATCAGTGCTGGGTACGAGGCGGTCTGTCTCAGTTTGGTTCCAGGCTGTGAACCGTTGAATGCGGGGCCAGGTGGTGTGGATTTGGGCTGGGGGGGTTGGGGGGGCGGTTTGGGGGGGGGGGCTTGGCCGAGTCGTATCGCATCTTGTATCGGAGATGCGGGTCGGATTTCACGAGCACGCTGCCAGCTCTTTGAGGGAGACCACATGTGCTCCGCGCACCCCTGAGTGACAGGTCTTTGGCAGGAGAGAGAAATGCTCCAGCGCTCACAGAGAGACAAAAAAAAAGGCCTTGCATGAAATAACATGAATTAAAACATGAAATACCTTTTTAATGCTTGCCCTAATATACGGCCAGGGAGCTTCTGGCGACTACTTTCACTTGATTTAGGCTTATCCAAGCTCACGTCCAGATATTTGAACTGGATCCCTTTTCTCCTTGCCCATCCCCCCGCGCCACTCCCTCCCCACCCCAGTACCTCTTTGAAAGGAAGCCAGCTTGTAAATCTGTCAATGGACTTACACGATTTGCAGTGCGATAAGTAGCAAAGCTGATACAATGGTTTCCCTTCTCTGCCGATGTGCTAACCTGACTGGAGCCCTTCTGGCCAAAGCGCCCGGGGTCCAGGTCTGATTGGTGACTTCGCCAGGAAAAAGTCCGCAATGCATTCTGGGTATCCTGAACCAACCCCCACCCCCGCCCCCCACCTCCTCCATAGATCGAAAAGGCAAAGACAGATGTTGTAACGAGAAGAACAGTTTCAGTAGATATGCATGTAAGCTAAGCAGACTATTTCAGAGACTATTTCAAAAACAGAAATGCATTATTTTGTATACAGTGTTCTTTTTGGATTATCAGCCGTGAGCATGAGTCATCGATAGCTCTCATTAATCAAAAATGAAAGATTGGCAAGTCCTTTCTAACTAGCCCGAACACCTGCGGTTAGAGCCTGTTGCATAAAGCCAGAAAAGGCCCTTACATAACAGCGTTGGTCGTCGAGCCGTTCGCTGCCTTACCCCTCGGCCAAAAACATTTTTTGTGTGGATTTTATGAATGCAGCCACAAGAGAGCTGTCCTGGAATGCCACCAACTATCCCGGCACAGGGGGCTGGCGTGGATCCCGTCCTTTCCTGAGAATTTGGGGGGAAGGGGGGCAAGGGTGTCTCAGGAGGGACGGTCCGTGTCAACCAGCTCCATGTGCGACGCCTCCTAATCGATTGTCAGAGTCGATGCGTTCGTCCCCTCTTCTTCCTCGAACCCTGAGCTTTGAAATCGGTTCCAACGGGACGTCCAGAGTGGTGGCCCCTGCAGCAGGGCAGCGTGGGGTCCTGGGAGGGGGGAAATGAAGGCCTCTGAAATCTCCGGGACGTCCCAGAACAGAGCTCTGGGCCTGGGGTTTACAGACAGGGCTTAATCTGTGTTCCCCTGCGGGACAGGAAACAATGCGCCAGTGTATCTAGGCCTGCCCGGCTAACCGTAAACTCACTTCAGTTGTACAAACACCCCGCTCATTTGCACTTGCCCCGCGGCCTGATATTGAGGCCCCCCCCGACCCCATCCCCTGCTGAGCTCATCAGCCTTGAGTTCCCCGAATCCCCCCACACTCCCCCAAAACATGGGAGAGGGATTGATGGTTTAATTCATGCTACAGAGGTCCGTTTTAAACCCTGAGATACCGAGCAGAGCCCAAACCCGCTATTAAAAACAAGGAAGACATTCATAATAACCCTTTAAGGCACACGATAACAAATATGTCACCAGAACGTTCTTAACAGAACATTCCGATGCTGGCGTAACAATCACCGCTGGAGACTGAAAGCAACAGAGTTCCAGAACACTGACTTAGAACATTACAACAAACCTGACTCTTCAAAGGGTTAAGGAAGGCATGCCAGCATTTGGCAGCAACGTGTGGAACTTCGGAAATTTCTGCCTGCGAGACACAGAACACAGAAGCCCCGCGGTCTTCAAAGATGTTCACGCTGTAGGACCCTCGCCCTCGCGCCCGGGTTCTGGGTCACACGCCGTGTAGCCGAATTCTGGTACGGCAGGACCGCAGGCTCAGGAGAGGACGCAGCGCACCGTGCGGGAAACAGACCGCCGTGTGAATGTTTTCTCAGTGAGTCGCACCCAGAGCAGCAGTGCAGGACAGAGCCCCCTCCTCACACACCCAACCCTCCCCACTGATCAGCCTGAGCCCCCACCTCACACACCCAACCCTCCCCACTGTCACACCCACAGCAGCAGTGCAGGACAGAGCCCCCACCTCACACACCCAACCCTCCCCACTAATCAGTCCTGTTCCTGTATCTGTCCATCAATGAAAAATGGAGTTTTTCAGCTGGATTTTTTGAGATCATGGGAAAATGTAAATATTATGAAATGTTAAATCAAAGTGAAAAATATGCATTGCAAATCTGTCAAATCATCCTGCATATTTAGAAAATATATCCGTCATTACCACTTTCAGTCATACACTATATAAACTGCATATGTATATACAAACCACATAAAATTCTATGTTAAAATTGTATTGAAAGTGATAATGTGTTATATATTTTGAAATTATATTGTGTGTACAAACAGAACTCTGTGGGGGGGGGGGGGGGGCAGGAAGAGGAAGTGAAAAGGGGGAGTCAGGCTGTGTGTAGAGGGATTATCTCCCCCTGGGGGGGGGGAGGGGACGGGTGTTACAGCTAGGAGATAACATGCTCCTTTTGCCTTTTGGATGCACGCACGCATGCACGGTTCATCCCAATTTCCAGGGAGACGGACAGCTTTCTACCGAACGCAAACTTTGCCAAAAACCCCCGACCCACGTCTGTCTGTGGTGAGGGGCCCAGAGCCTCTTTCTGCTGCATTATAAAAAGCTCTGATGAGTGGAATGTAAATATCGAGTTCGATGGCCGCTGCGTGACTCCGAAGCCACCCTTCAAAACGCACGCAGCGCCTTCTCTCCACACTGCTCGTAGTCACTCGCGCACTTGCACTTCCATTTCCGACCACCACAGGCAAGTGGCGCTGTTCCACCTTTCTCAGAGGCCGCACGTTGAACTGCAGCAGAGAAAATCCTTGCATCCTCAGAAGTTGTGTGGCTTTCTGCATGGCTACCGAACTTAAAAAAGAGACCTTGGGGGGTCAGCTCCATTTACCCCCCCCCCCCCCAACAGTGCAAGACTGCGCTGTGCACAAATCCCAACCCCAACCCCTCCAACACCCAAATATTTTCTGACCCCCTTGGCTAAATAGGGGGCAACATTCAAAGATCGGGGGGTGGGAGGGCGGTGTGTGTGTGTGTGTGTGCGCGGGGGGGGGTCGCCCGAGCCGGGACAGGAAGAAATGTGAGTTTCGTGTCCCCGTCGCGCAGGGCTGTAAAGCGCTACGATGTCCGTGGATTCCGCGAATTCTCTCCCACTTTGGGGTGATTTACCGCGCTCAAGGCGGGGTGCAGCACATCAAAGGGCCCCGCGGAGCGAGGGTCACGCCCTTTACCGCCCGCCGCTCGGCACGCCGCCGTGACCTCGGGCCAGCAGGGGGCGCCGAGGGAGGGTCAGCGCATGCAACTGATCCTAAAGGGATACTCATGTCACAGTCACGTCCCCCTCTCTCTCGATCTCTCTATCACTTTCTCTCTCCTTCTCCCCCTCACTTCCTTTTGCTCTCTTTCCCTTCTCCCCCCTTCTCTCTCTCTCGCCCTCTCCCCCATGTGCATTGTATTTTAATGTTCTTTGCTTTAAACAAAACAAAACTGTTATCTTTGCCAAAGCCTAAACATACATTCAGCACGTTAACCGTACCAAAGTTTGGCCGTGAATATGGAAATAGACACACAGCACATACATGCATACCTGACATACTGCACATACATTCAAAGGCCTGACGGGTACATACACCATGCACAACTCTCCCTCTCCTTCCATCTCTCTCTACTTCCCTCCCTCTCTCTTCCCTCTCGCACCCACTCCCTCATTCCCTCCCTCATCTAGTCCCTCCTTTCGTTTCTCACCCACTCCCTCCTTCCCTCCCTCCCTCCCCTCCTCACCCTCCCCTCCTCTCCTCCCTCCCCTCTCTCCCTCTCAGGTGTCAGCAGCCATCTTGTCTCATCTCTTTAGCCCTCTCTAGTACATAAACACCCCTCGGCTCTCGGTGTTGCTTTTCAGCGACACCATAAACGCCCCCGCGTCCAAGTCACGACAGTCCCAGCAGGGGGAGGCCATTTTAACCCCAACCCTCCGCACGGTGTCCAGTCCCAGAAGGGGGAGGCCATTTTAACCCTAACCCTCCGCACGGTGTCCAGTCCCAGCAGGGGGTATCAAAGCAAGCGGCTGCGTGTCCTGGAGTTTAAATAGCTTGCCGTCAGCAGTCGAAAATTGTGATGACTTGACCTGGACGCAAGTTTTTTTTTGTTGTTTTTTTTGCGTAGAGTGCCTGCCCATTTCCAAGGTGCACAGGAGCAGCACTAAATTCTGTATCACATTAAATCCTAAACAGCGAGCAGGACACCCCTATCACAGCAAGAGCATGAGACACAAGAGAGAGATCAAGACAGAGGAAAAGAGGGAGGCTGTAAGTTAGTGAGTGAGTATTCAAATATTCAACAGAAAATCTCTTTGCTCTCACGACCTTCACGTCTCTTCTGATGACCTTCAAGTCCACCCCTCTCCACCCCTCGGCCAGCCCGCCACACACCCCCTCATCCTCCTCACCGTTAAAGCATGCCGAAAATAAACAAACGAACAAACGGATAAATAAATAAATTACCAAACAGATGCGGTCCGACACGCAGACTACATGACATCTGCATTCTCTAAACCGTATGGAACACGCCCGCCCGTAGAGTTCCATGAGCCGCTGAGAAGCTCCGAATGAGACACACGCCATCGTCGTTTTTTTTTTTTTTTTTGGTGAAGTCATTTGGTGAAGATGTTCCTCACAGATGTTTTTCGGGAGGGCGTGAGTGCGCACGTCCACACGTCGGCGTTTTAGGAGGGTTTGGGGCGCCGTTCGCTCGTGTAGCAAATGGCTAACAGCAGGTGTGAGGCCGCTAAGAAGGCCCCAGATTCAGGCCTCGAGGGCAGGGGAAGCCCTCAGGAAACACTGCAGGCTTTGGGCCTAGCTGGCTGTCCAGCTGGGTCTCTGGAGGAACTTTAGCAGAGGCTGGCTGTAGCGATGACATTACTGTCCTCATCTCTAAAATAAAGAAAGAAGGCAGCTAAATAGGGACAGGAAGCTATGGCGTAGAGGTGAAGAGGTGGGGCTCAATTCTGAGTTCAGCATCCCCTGATGCAATAGCAGAACCTAAAATTCGGCCTATTTTATTTTCCTTGGCTTTTTCCTGACCCAACTGTGCGAAGGGTTCTCCGACGAACCTCCTGAAAACTGCCCCAGAACCAAGCACACCCTGTCCCGTAACGGAGTCTGAGTCCCAAACCGGAATCTCCATCTCTGGGGGCCGCGGGCCTGTTTCTTATCTGAGGGGGGGGGGGGGGCGTGGTGTTCAGCTCTGAGGCTGGCGCTGATTTCATTATCCCAAACCCCAGCGGGTGTTCAGCGCGGGCAACCAATCCTTCTGCTGGAGTCACGAGACGACGGTGTAAACAAGGGAGTTAAAAGCACAGCATCTGATTTCTGTGGAAGAGAGTCCCATGCAGATTATAAAGTCAGACTGCTTCGGCTTGTTGGGACAGCAGAACTAAATATTTTTTTGATTTTGAGTGTTTTTATTTATTTATTATTTAAAAAAATATTTCTTTTTTTATACTGTTTAGCCGGCATCGTTCGCGAGCGTGATGTCATCCGCGACGGCTACGGAACGAAGCGGGAAAAAGACGTCCGACGTCTCACACCTGGGAGAAGGTGCTGTAGCAGGCAGCCCTCAGTCCGGATCAAACCGGATCAAACTGGATCAAACCAGATCGTACCAGTGCTGTGGTGAAGGCAGAAATCTGGCCACATGATTGGCTGGAGCAACAGCCAGGGAAGAAGGGAGGGTTTCAGTCTGCAGCTTACCCCCCCCCTCCCCCCCCGCCGACCCCTTGGCCCCACCCCAGCCCCAGTGGCCCACCCCCGCCCCGCCCCATCGCCCGCCGGCGGCCCTTCTGATCGATTCGGCTCCTGTGACCCGCCTGCCCCAGGACCAGCAGCTGCAGAAGATCAGCTGGCCGACCAGGGGACCAAAAGCGAATCGATCGCCTGGCTGGCTGCACCCCCTTAAGAGGGCGCGCATTCTAACCTGCCCCCACCCCCCACTCCAAAACAGATGGGAGGACATTTCAGGAATGGGACAGACCTACGTGTATCAATTAGGAATTCCAAACTGGGGTTTCCCAGAAAAACTGCATTTCTTGCAGACACTAAACCCTCCATTCCATAGACACTGTACGTGGATGATCTAATTTAGTACGTTTTATTTTTATTATGTAGCATTTCTGCAAGGGAAATTCTGGAAACCCCCCCCCCCCCCCAGACAGCTCTAACAGGATCGCAGGCGTGTGTAACATTAGCCTTCGCCACAGGTCAAAGGTCATCCACATTGACCACAGAGCCAAACAGGTGTCTCACGCCATGTCTCATCTTGGGTTGCCAGATTACATGTCCCTCTCCGCACAGCCCTACCTCCCCTCCTTTGCTGATGAGCAAAGGGTGTCAAATAATTTGGCAGATGAGTGAATTAACCAGGCAACCAGGCAGCTCCCCATCCCATGATGCCCCTGGGGTAAGGCCGACCTATTTTAAACCCCACAGGCTCTTGGAGCGGTGATGAGGATAACCGGATGAGGATCACAAGGATAACCGGAAAATGGGTTTGATTCTACAGTTATAGCAGGGTGCGACATCATGTCCAGACTAATCAATTGGCAGAGAGTCTCTGCTTCTACTACGTGGTCTGGTGTGCTGTTCCATGCACTTGACATCTCTCCGTGTAAAGAAACACTTTCTGATATTCATGGCATACAAGAGACACAGAAACTCTCCAAGAGAAATCGACGCGATCAAGGAATTCCATCCAGATCCAAACTGAGGGTAACTGTGGCTCCCCAGAATGCAACAGGACAGTGACATCAGAGGAGGATAAGTGCCATTACAAGACAGTGACGTCACAGAATAACTGGTGTTCCAGGACAGTGACATCACAGAATAACTGGTGTTTGAAGGACAGTGACATCGCAGTATCAGGGGAGCTACAGTCACAATCACACCAGCAGCTCATATCTCCAGTTCCAGCCCAGAGAGCGCGTTCGATGTAATGAAGTAAGACGCTCATTTGAACATACGGTTCTGCTCCCACAGAGGGGGAGCGCGACCAACAAAAACAGGCTCCCCCGGGAGGGTCGCGCCCCGGGACGTAAATGCTTTCTGAGAGACAATAAATTAGCCGTGGATAAATAAACGCCTCTGTGCTGCACAGCACATACAGAGACTGTGAAAATAAAGCCAGTGTTCTGACATCCTCACTCAGAATTACCCTGCAATTTTCTGCCTTTTGGGCAGAGAGAAGAAAAGAAGAAAAAAAAATGGAGAAATATTATGAGACACAGTGAGTGAGTAAGAGAGAGAGAGAGAGAGAGAGAATGGGGTGATGGGTATATATGAGACACAGGGAGAACGAGAGACAGAGAGAGAACAGGGGGGTGGGTAGGAAAGAGAGAGGGAGTAAAAGACAGAATGTGTCTGTTCTGGTTAAATGGACCAAACATGAAAACACACAAGTCCGGCAAGTCGACTTCACACCAGCTCAGACATCTTGAGCTGTCACTCAGAGAAAGAGTCATCACACTGCACCCATCACTGAAAGATGGTGGTCGGGTCGGGAATACACCTGCAACTCCTAACGCCTGCAGAAATCTCATTACCCGCAAGAGGTGACACACCTGGAGAAAGCTCATTACCTGTAAGAGGTGACACACCTGCAGGAAGCCCCCGCCCCCCACCCAACCGCTCTGCTGGCATGGTGGGCCCTCTGCCTCAATAACTTGACATTTTTCCCCAAAATCTGGGGGGGAGGGGGGTGGTGGTTTCGGTTTCTCCGAAATCACAAAAAAAAAGAAAAAGTGCACGAGGTGGTGCCACACGCTCGATGTCAACGGCTCGAAACGGAACCGTCTGCCGGCCTCAGGAGGGGGGGGGAAAGGGGGGGGCATTTCCCGAGCCTCCCGGCGTAAACACCGCCATTCCCAGGACCCGGGAACGCGTCCGGAAAAAACAGAGCAGATGGGATACCGCGGAGAACACGGCGGGGAAGGCTGCGTGCGCTGAACCGCTTTTGGGGGGTGGGGGGGGGGGTAATTCCCCCCCGCTGAACGCTCTGGTGGAGCGCGATTGCAAACAGGTGCCTCACGCGCGCACCGCCCAATAGGGGGGCTGCCGATCTTTGTGGCGATTTTTCTGCGGTGCCGGTTCAGCTTTCCGCCATGTTTTTCCACACGTATCCGCGGATACGGTTACCATGGTGAAACCACGGGCCTCGTGTCGCTGAGGGGCGAATGTAACGATTTTGGGGGGGGGGCTCTGGGTTTTATTGGCGGACAGGAAGACAGAGCTGAGGCCTGGTTATAGTCATATGGTGGGGGGGTAGAGGGGTGGGGGTGGGGGAATGTTCAGAATTGCAGCTACACCTCAAAGGCTTCAGGTCTGATACTAATCATGGCTGATCAGTGCTAAAGCGACAAGGGAGAGTGTTTATTTGTTTAAGCTTGGCAGAGAGTGAGAGGTTGTTTGATGGGCGTATGTGTGTGTGTATGAGAGCGTGTGCATTTGTGAGTGTACGTGTGCATGTCTGTGTGTGTGCATGTGAGCATGTATTTGTGTGAGTCTGAGCATGTGTTTGCTTATGTCGGTGGAGAAGCGAGGGGGGGTTTGTGTAGGGGCGTGAGAGGTGACTCAGATGTGATGAGATCAGGTGTGACGATCGGAGACGGGGGGGGGGGGGGGACCACCCTCCAGGAGTCACGAAGCAGGAAGACGCGGGAGAGCAGGAAACGACAGAGCGGTGTTTTGGTTGTGGCAGAACCGATGATGGACACGCAATATAACGCACACGGGGGCGTGCGTTCGCCTTCTACGCCAAAGGGGCGGGGCAGCGGGAGATGGGGTTTGATTGGAGGAGGGAGGGGGTGCCACACTCTGCATACAGGGAATTTCCAGACTGAGTGACATCACAGTGTGATGTCACATCTGCAGACCCACCCCCAGGGCCCCCCCACAAACACACGCTCAAGGCCCCGCCCCCCAGGGGAATTCGTTTTTTGTTGTTTTTTGAGGTCGGAAATGTCTCGTTCCCTTAATGGCTTCCAGTAAAAGTTTGCGTGTTCTTGGAGGTTACAGAACATCGAATCTGGGGAGGCTGATTTGTGTTCTTAATTAGTCAGCTTTGGGTAATGGTGCCACTGAGGCCCTGGTGTCTGATTTAACCTCCTAATGAGGACGTTTTTCTTCACTAATCACCAATGGGACCTTAGAGTTGTTTAGGGTGTAGATGTGGAGGACATTTTCAGTACCTGCACTGTGTGGTTGTGTGTGTGTGTATATGTTTGTGGTGTGTACGTGCATGTGTTTGAGTGCATATGTGTTTGGGTGTGTGTGTGTGTGTATGTGTGTGACACAAAATGACCAGGAGGTAATGGAGCAGAGCTAATTCCAGTGTTCCACGTGCAGAGGGTGAGCAGGGAGGGGGTAAGCCAATCGGCTCATTAACCAGACCCCCGCTAGTTTGACAGCAGAGTGGGGGGAACCTGGTGTCTGTGTTCCAACGGGGTGAACCGGACCGGAGAGGTACCGGGACACAATTAGGAAAGAGGTTAAGTGGAAGGACTTACCGAGCGGCAATTTGCAAATGAAAATGCGCTCTGTGGCCTCTGGGACCCTGGTGACTGTACCCAGGCCCTGGTGACTGTACCCACACCCTGGTGACTGTACCCAGGCCCTGGTGACTGTACCCACACCCTGGTGACTGTACCCGGGCCCTGGTGACTGTACCCAGGCCCTGGTGACTGTACCCAGGCCCTGGTGACTGTACCCAGGCCCTGGTGACTGTACTGCATGGAAGCGTGTGCAAGTTCAGAGCCTATAGGTTTATTAAAAAAGCACACGGACCGCCCGTGGAGGGGACGCTGAGTCGGGCCTTTATTACCGAGAGAGAGCGCATGCTGTCCTTTAACGGTCCGGCTAAACTCTCCCAGCTGTCGAGGAACTACCAACATTTCACGAAGAAACTGGCAAATCGGGGCCCTCAAGGGGTGGGGGGGGGGTGGCAAATGGTGCAGCAAATGGCGTTCTATTCAGTGAAAACCCCCCCCCCCCACCTACCCCCGGCCTTAAAACCTCAGTTTAAGCATTTACCCAAACCCGCTTAATAACTACGCGGTTATATTTACAGAGAAAATGCCTCTGGAGACCGTAAATCTTTCTCTTTTTTTGTTGTTTAAATGACTGGAGATCATGTTTCTTCGGCTTGACGTGGACGAGGCTTCCTGAGTTTGTTCACTTTTATTATTTCTGAAACGCTCGGAGACACCTGTAAATCACGTCTCATGCAGCCGGAGAGAATTTAGCCGACAGAGAGGAGCTACTGCAGGATTTAGGGCTTTCCCTCTATGGCCTAAACACACGGAAGCTCACACACAGCCAAACACACACGACCACACACACACATACAGAAACACACACATAGCCAAACACACACGTACACATATGCACGACCACACACACACACACGTACAGAAACACACTGCCGCACACATGCAAGCATGCATGCACATAGCCCCACACACACACACACGACCACACACACACACACACGTACAGAAACACACACTGCCGCACACATGCAGGCACGCAAGCACGCACGTACACACACCTACAGAAGCTAACACAGCCACACACACAGCCACACATGCACGTGCAGAAACTCAAACTTTAAACGGCACTTTTTGATTGTAGAGGCGTAGAGGAGCAGTGCACAGCAAGACTAAGACCACTCACTGTGTGTGTGTGTGTGTGTGTGTGTGTGTATGTGATGTGGCAGCTCTGTGTGTGGTGGGCGGGTGTGTGCTGTGTGTGTGTGTGTGTGTGTATATGTGTGTGTGTGTGTGTGTGTGTGACGGGAGGCTGGTCATGCGAGCGGCCGGCGGGTAGTCTGTGGAACACCCACCGCGCTCACGGGAGACGGCTAAACTGCAGGCCACGGCAACAGCACACCAAGGGCGGGCGCGGGCCCTCATCACGGGACCCGCCCTCCTGCCAAACTGCAGCTACCGATCCTGGGGAGCCTCAAAGGCCACATAAAAGAGCCGGGTGTGCAGACAAGCCAAATGGGTTCAGACTTTCTCTTGGGTTGGGTTGAGAGGTGAAGGTCTGGATAGCACAGGGGTGTAGGGTGTGTGTGTGTGTGGTGGGGGGGGGGGGCTGGGGTGAAAGAGTTTGCTCAGCATCATTTGGGGGGCAGGAGACAGGGGAAAAAAAAATGGAGAAGGCTAGAACAATGTCAGTTTAAATCACATGCAATCAGGCACAGGTCAAGGGGAAGTACCACCCTCAAAGCTGCCCTTCTGGTTACATGGGAGGTATAGCCATTTAACCTATCCCAGCATCCTTCTCTCCTGCTCCCTCTAGGGCTGCATGCATTCTCTGGTGTGTTTGTTTAGCGCTGAAAATCTGCATGTCTATGGCCACATGATGCTTGTTACCATAGCGAGGGAGTAGGGGAGTAGGGAGGGGTGTGTGGATATGACAGAACAGAAGGGGGAATAAATTAGATGTGATGCACTGCTGTTTGTGGGTGTTACAGATGGTGAGTGTCGGACTCACACAGGACTCTTGGACGGGGGTTCAAAGCAAAATCCGGTCCGTTTATTTTTTGGGGTTCACTGCAAAACGGAGATTTAATGATGTAGCGATGTAATGATTTAGGGTTGTGGGGGGGGGGGGGGGGAGAAGAGAGGTGAATTGTGGGACATGTCTCCATCACTTGCCTCCCCGGGACTGTTCTCCCTGAAGGAGAGACAGAATTATTACCAGCTTTCCTGATGGAACTGGTGGTGATGGGGGTGGCGGGGGGGGCGGTCAGACATAAGAAAATGAAAAGTTTCTGATGAACTTCAGAAATGACGAGTCCCGTATCCGAGATGACAACGAGCCGCTGGGGACGCCTGGGTGGAAAACATTGGCTTGGAGCGTAAACCCCCTGCCGCCCCCCCCCAGTCCCCCAACGACGCACCGCCGTCGTTCCCGAGGACAAAAGGCCTGCCTCGGAATTCTCTGGAATATTGTGGAGATTAGAGTGGCCACAGAGAAATCCTAACTGAACTCACATTGTCCACAGAGAGGGAATTTACAGTAATAGACGGAGGGACCGGGGGGGGGGGGCAGTTTAAATTTCTGCGGTTCTGTACGCTTGAGTTCTGCCCCATGTGTTTTCTCTGCAGATTATGAATTGAGGGGGTTTTGGGGGGGGTCGGGGATAGGGGGTACCAGTATAAGCTCCTTTTTTAATCAACTTTTTAAGCAATTTCTAAAATAAAAACCCAAATAAACATTACGGGCAACCCCTTCTGGCACCGGAGGTTACTTGAGAATTAACTCCTTGGTCCAGCAAACTTTGGCAGACATGGGACAGGTTACACCCCAAGAGACCCCCTCGATATAACAAACAGGAAACCTACAGTCTGGGAAAAAGCCGAACTGGAATCCCACAGTCTCGGAAAGGCACCAGGAACACCGTTGCCGCGGGAAACGGCAGCCCAGCTCCCGGTGTACAGTTTCGCCGGATTTGTCACAGGTCAGCGGTTTGGCCGGAGCTGATCACGACCTCCAGGTCGCCGCTGAGCCGGAAACCCGAGCAGATAAAACAGCAGAGTCTGCGTCTGGTTATGTGTTTAGCGCGTCTGGCTAACGTGCGTTTGGAGCCTGGGCTGCCCAATCCCGTTCCTGGAGATCCACAATCCTGCAGGTTTTCACTCCAACCCTGACAAAGCCACACCTCATTCAACAGATAGAGATCTCGTTAGTGCTGCAAGTTAGTAGAATCAGGTGTGCCAAATTAGGGTCGGAATGAACCAGGAGAGGGGCGGGGTTGCAGCGATCTACTCTGGGTTTCAGAAGAGGGCATCTACAGAAGGACACACCTGCAACATGCTCAGGTGTGGCTGTGAAAGAGGACTTCTGAAGACACCCGTGAAAGAGCACGTTCTGTGAAAGAGGACTTTCTGTGAAGAGACTCCTGTGAAAGACACCTTCTGTGAAAGAGGACTTCCTGCGAAAGAGAACGTGGAGAGCAGGAGTGCTCGCAGGAGGACAGCAGGCTGGAAGCAGAGCGGAGACGTTTCATCTCTGGACGATGTCCGTCCCGAGGTTTCCACAGCGCAGAGACGGCCCAACGCGTGACATAATCCAGGGAGCCACATGGTGCCCTGATTCTGATTAAGCATTAATAAAACGAGGGTAAGACAGCCATGATGTCAACAGGCTCATAGAAAAAAAAAAAGAAGAAGTGCAGTTCTAGTAATTATGGAACATGCCCATAATAACTGGGAAAAATATGAATCTGGAGTGCTGTCCCGAAATGAATCAGCAGTTCCGAATTCACACGGAAAGACCGCAATCGTAATGGGTCTGCTGTCAGTTAATCAGAGATCAATCAGAACCACGGGCTCTTTTTAAAGCCACAACAGACATTCGCAAGTTCCCAACTAACGGCGACAAATCCAAAGAGGACAGCGCGTTTATGTTCAGTGGTGAAGCGTACTCACATTAAGACTATAGAGTCAAATAGAGAAGTGCATAAATCAAATAGTCTGGTAACACACCTCCCCGCCAGATAATTCATGAAAGGTGGTGGATGGAGCAGAATAAAATCAACAAATCTTACCTCCTCTGTTCACTTTCTCCCGTTCTCCCACTGTCTCTCTCTCTTTCTCCCCATTCTATCTCTCTCCCCCTCTTCCCCCTCTCCCTCTCCCCCCCCTCTCCCTCTCCCTCTCTCTCTCCTCTACCCCTATAGCCCAGTCACAGTTCTCTTGTTCATTTCCTGGCTTGTCGCTCTGGGACACGCAGGACCCAGAGACAGGGCACAGTGCTCCTGGGGGACCGTGAGTAAGCGTGGGGCAGCCAGACGGTCCGAAAACCGTCTGAGACTCTGAGGACTTGCTTTCTCTTATTCGACGGCCTGGACGAACGGCGCTTCGATCGTAGATATTTCGGCGGATTCGGCCCGTGAGAAGAGGCCCGGTGTGGCCCCGGTGGCGGCCTCGGCGCTGGCCGCCCGACTCTTTGCGTCTGACGGGTGTCAGCGCGTCTTTCTAACGGCTGGTCCTGCTTTCGCCTGGCGGGACGGGCCCAATTACAGGCGCGTGTTGCTCACCGCCGTTTCTGCATGCAATCACACAGCCAGCGAGGGGGGGGGGGACATCTGTGCTTACGCCACAGCCAAACCTCTGTCACCTTCTCCTGGCTTCTGAGGGGAGTGTGGGTCCCAGACTGGGGGGCACACATACAGTACTAGGTGAGGTCACACAGTGAGGAGAGGATTTTACTGGGTTAAAAAAAAAAACTCCCTCATGCCAGCCGTAGTTACAGAACCCAAAACCCGACGGTCAGATAACAGCCCGATTGCTTTCATCTTCGCAACATGTGAAAACCAGGCCCCCTTTTCAGCTTCTCCAGGCCCCTTCCAGTAATTGCGTGTTTTTCTTGGACTCGAAGCGGAAAACAAATTAAGCTGGGGGGTGCGGGGGCGGGGTTGGGGGGGGCGCAACTTTTCCAAAGGACAGATACATTCCCGGGGAAAGTGATTAATGAGTGACAGTAGGGACCAGGAAGCAGCTGGAAATGCAAATGTCGTCACTCAGGAGTCTTCTGGAAACAGGACGAAAGGAGAACAACACGAGGCCATGCAAGAACGTAAGAACATAAGAATACATAAATGAGAGAAAAGGTCATTCAGCCCATCAAGAACACAAGAACATAAGAATGTATAATGAAGAGAACAGGCCACAAGGGAGAGGCCTGATTGGAGAGCTGTGTGATGTCACAGGGAGCAGAGGAGAGGGCTGATTGGAGAACTGTGTGATGTCACAGATAGCAGAGGAGAGGCCTGATTGGAAAGCTGTGGGTAACTGTGGTGCAGGGGGGGGGGCCCTCACAAGGAGCAGGGCATGGTTCTGTATTCCATGTTCAAAGGCGGGAGAAAGGGGTGTTTATCTCCTCCACACCTGTTCTCCTGTGAGACAGCATGCGTATTATTCCTGAGATGGGGGGGGTGGGGGCACTCCCAGTCCTGCGACATATCCTGAGAACCCCACCCACCCCCCCCCCACCCCGGACAGGCCTGCAGTGGTGCAGGCTGGAGGTGATGTCATCGCAGAATGTTCCGGAAGGCCTTGGGTTCTGAACCCTGACGTGATTTGACCTTTGACCTTGGCATTACTGCATTCTTACTTGCAGGTGTCCCCAGCAATCACTCCTAACTGATTGCACGCGTCCATCACACGCATGTAGGGGAACATGTATGTGTATGCGTGTGTGCCTGCACGCACTGTCAAATGCACCTATGCCAGCTCCTGCTCACCAATGTACAGATAAACAATGAAACATACATGTATGCGCAAATACACACACATATGTGGTGACTCGTTCATACTAACGTGCACATGCACACGTGCAAAAACACGCATTCAGAAACAGACATACATGCCCATGTGTACGCACACAAACGCAGACGGAAATAAGTGACAAATATGAGAGAGTCAAAAGGTTGAGTTAATTAAATATGAAAATACAAATGCGTGGGCAACATAGCACAGAAGAACAGAAGAAAAATATAGACGTCAAACCAAGATAGAAAAATAAACCAGAAGGCATTTCCTGACATACCAGCCACACAGGGACACATCAGAGAAACATAAGCATGCGAGACCAGGAAATAGTTCTGAGCAAATGCAATAACACACTCATAAATTAAGCGCCGTAGTCCGATAGGACAAAAAAAGGGACTCTTTGTTTTTGCAAAGAAAACAAACAAGAGAAAAGCCAAGTGCGTAATTAAAAAAAACAGAACGCAAATGACTGTTGCAGGAATTGGGTTGCGTTTGCCACCTGATTTGATCTGGGAAATATTTGATAAGGTCGGGTGGTTTCCCTGGAAACCGCAGGTGTCTGTGGCGACGGGTTTTAAAGAGGGACAGCAGTCACAGACCGTGTAGAGCAGAGAGCTTTCATTTCTCCAGGGTGGGGGGGGGTTGTGTGGGGTATACCACAGGGAGGGGGGCAGATAGGTATCTGTTTCTCTGAGACCTCCCCCCCTCTCTCTGGGGTGAGTGTGACAGAGAGCAGGCCAGCTCTGGGCTGGGGGGGGGTGCGCTGTCTCGCTCGCTGGGAACCCCAAAAACTGGTACCCCAGCCTTGACAGGAAAAACTGAAAAAACCGCTGTGTGTGGGGTACCCCCCAGCCTGACCCCATTTCCAGCCCACTCACTCCAATGTGCTGCAATCAGGATTAATCGGGATTCATTTTGGGGGGGTGGGATTTGGTTCCAGGCCTGGGACGTCTTAGCGAGAACGACAGCGACAGCGAGGTCGAGGATGGACACGCGCCCCCCTTTCCGCACGGAAACGACCCCCCCCCCCTTTGTAATTCGCAACCACTCGCGGCTGCACCAGCTCCTCCGCTCAGCTGCAGATTAAACGCTCGCTCCTTACGTTAAACCGGTCGGAGGGAACTCAGCCAATCACAGGGCCTCACACGGATTAAATGAAAACCACCGGTGACCGCAGCTGCAATTTGGCCAGTTCATTTCAGCCTCTTTCCCAGCAGAGCGACACACCTGCCTGCTCCACAGGACTCATCCCCTAAAACCAGTAAAACCTGAGTTTTTAACAACGTGGACCCCCGGGGGGGTGGGGGGGTGGGGGGTGAGGGGGGTGCAGACACAGGGGGTCAAAGTAAACACTCACCTCCCTCCATGCAGACACGCTCACTCACACACACACACTCACACACACACATGCACACACACACGCAGGAGAGCCCAAAACCAGGTTTAACATGGAAGTGCAGAGGTCATGTGACCTCCCAACCCCTCTTCAGCTCTAGTGACTGGAACAAACCTTTCCCAGCACCCGTGACTGAGTGGACATGAAAGAGGTCAGGGGTTAGGGGTCAGGGGTCACAGGGGGCTGCACTATCAGGGCCATCGCGTACAGACCTGAACAAACACCCACCCTCTGGTTGCGGTGTGTCCATTGGCAATGTCAGCATTAAACTGATCACCCAGTTCACCCAAACCATGCCATTCTTTCCTTTCAATGTAATATAATACGCATCCAAAATTTATGAAAAATTGTGATGTCACTGCACCGCGGAACAGCCATGAAGCAACCATCACCACATGCTGTATCTGCACTTATATGTGTGTGTGTTTCTGTGTGCGTGCATGTGAATGTGAGTGCATCTGTGTGTGTGTGTGTGTGTGTATTTGTGTCCCACTCAGCCTCCCCCCATCGGGGTACAGGAATCTGGACAGCCCCTCACCCTGCAGGAGAGGGCAAAGCGTTTTACTGGAAACCATCGAGGCTGCATCTTCCCAGCGTCGTTTCCAGGGCTACCCTCGATGAGGTCAGACCCCGAGCCCCTCAGATTCATGGCGCTCTCCGAGCACAGGGACACGCCTGTAAATCGCCCTCGCGCGCTTCCACTGTAAAAAAAAAGGCCCCAGCGGGAGATCTGCTGGACCGCTCTGCTCCACAAGCAGGCGAAACACTCAGTTAACTGGGCATGCAAGAGAATACAGACCGTGAGGAAGGGGGGAGGGGGGGGGGAGAAATCAGAGAATAAGAAAGAGAGGAAGATAAAGAGAGATGAGAGACAGAGAAAGAATGAGAAAGAGAGGAATATAAAGAGAGATGAGAGACAGAGAAAGAGAGAGAGAATAAAGAGAGATGAGAGAGACAGACAGAGAGGGAGAGAGAGAGCAAGAAAATGAGAGACAGAGAGAACAAGAGGTAAAGAGACAGAGATGTGAGACAGAGAGAGAGCAAGAGAGCAAAACATAAAGAGAAAGAAAGAAAGAGAGTGAAAGGTAAAAGAAAGAGAGCAACAGAGATAGAGAGATGAGAGAGACAGAGAGAAAGCAAGAGAAAAAGAGAGAGCAACAGAGAGAGAGAGAGAGAGAGAGAGAGAGGAACGTGTGCATATCTCAGTGAATACTTCAGCAGACCTGCACAGACTGCTAGAGCATAGTTCTGTACTGGGCAGTATCTAGATGGTCTTACGATTGTGTAAACGGGAACAGGTGTGCACAAGGCACGCTGTTGAAAATTATGCAGGGGTTTGTCGTACACAGATCAAGAACTTGAAAAATGTTTAATTCATAAAAAAAAAAACCTTTGAAAGTTGGAACATAATCTATGGGGGAAAAATATCCATGGACATTATGAAAAATTGTTTCTTTCCCCCCCTTCAAATCCAGGGAGAGCACGATCCTGGCACTCAGAGTTTCTATTACACTAGCTGCCGCTAACGTTCCGGGTTCTCATCCAAGATAACGTCATTACCCGTCAGCGCTGCATCCAGAACCCGCTGTATTACTCATCAAATCAACCGCTATATCACGTTACCCGGGACGCAACGCAGCGCTGGATCACTGACATCAAGAAGGCAGACGGCCGCGGGATTGGTTTTACATCAGCCTATCCTGACTCCGTGATTTAGACGAAGAGGTTGGTTGCCGAGCACCTCGCTGGCCAGGAAACGATCGCCGCGATACACAGATGAATAATTTATACAGGAAGGCATCCGTGCTTTGAACTGCAAAAATAGATGGGGACTCAAATCGCTGTGATCAGGTCTCACGCATCCCTTTCCAAAAGTTTCCAAAAAGATCGATGATGGCTCGCCCCTCTGGAAAACTGTGTGGAAGGCGTGCGGTCAGGGCAGCGCGTTTGATTCAGCATCCACTAGCAGCGAGGTTGCAGGTACGAATCCTCTGGGGTGGGGCACAGCCGTTGGAACTTAAACTTAAAATCAGTTTAAAGCAGCCCCAGATAAAAGCATCCGCTTGGAAAAGAAATCATGATAAATATTTGAATGATGAATTAATTAATCATGGATAAAAATCCAGCTTGTTGGTCGGGAGAGATTTTCTAGGAAACGTTAAAGCAGTGGAGGACCAGCCCGGTTATTTGCGTCGCTCATATGAGTCGTGAAGGCCGATAGTCTAACAGAAACGCTTGCATGTTCCACGTCCGTTTGAGTGTTTAAAGTTCACGGATGACCACGGGGGGAAGAGGAAATCTGCCGAATAGAAGAAAAAAAAAAGAAACAGAAACAAATTAGAACCCGGTGGAGGAAACGGAGCGAGGGTTTCACCCGCGAACCAAAAGCGACCGCCCCGCGCGGCGATAACGAGATTTTTAGTCCGGCACCAGCCCGTTCCCAAACAACCCGGGACCGGAGAACCGCGGTCCTTCCCGAAGGTCGACAGAACCCCCCCCCCCGAGGGCGCTCCTCGCAGACTGCTGCATCATGGGAAAAAACAGCGGCCCTCTTTAAACGCGACGCGTCACCTTCTGCGATTTCACTATTTCAGGAAAAGGGTATTTTTTCGTTTTTGCTAGGCCTCGCCGGAACAATCCGGCAATTAATTAAGGATTCATCGGCGCTCGTTAAGCTCCCGCTGGGAGGAGGGGGAAGAAAAGAAATGGAGGCAGAATGTCGGAGCAGAGAGGAGGGAGGAAAGCGGCGGGTCTTTCCTCTTCCTGTTATGAGGTCATCCCCGGAGCCCCGAGGCCAGTAGGAATCGGAGTATTAAGACAAATACGCGCTCAGGTAAGAGTGCTGATGCCAGTCCCGCCCCCCCCCCCCCGCTGCGACTCCAGAGTGCGCCCGACAAATGAGTCCCCCAAAACGCTACAGTATCACGTTCCTCTGCGTGTACGATGGTGGGGGACGTGAGACGGCTGATTACCCTGCCCCGGGGGGGCTGCGGGTTTGGGGGGGGGGGGCGGAAAGGGGGAGGGGGGAAGTAAAGACACAGCAGAGCTCGGCAAGCAGACCCAAGCGAGCACGTCCTCTTCCGCCATTACCCACAACCCCCCTTTCGCTCGGGTCAGTTGCCGTTTCTCACGATTCGCGATCACAGAACTTGGGGGGGTGGGGGTGGCTATCACGAGAGGGAATTCAAATGGCTAGCACTGACGAGTGGCTGGGGGGGGGGGTGTACTTGCAGTCACGAACGGTTGAGGGGTGGTGGGTTTGAGATTGTAGACCAACCGGATGGGGGGGTCAAAGTAACCCCAACCCCTTGACCCTGAACCAGGAATAAGCGGTTTAGATAATGGATGGATGGATATGTATCAGGACACATACTGCATTATCAGCCCTGCACTGTGATACCTGTTATACTGTGACACACGTATCACGATACTTATTGCACCTGGGGTCACCTGACAGTGCCCAGCCCCTGCTGAAGATCCCTACCCTCACTGTTATCAGGCACACAGGCATGTGGGGGTCTGTGGGGGCCTGTGGGGGCCGGTGGGGGCCGGTGGGGGTCGGTGGGGGTCGGTGGGGGCCTGTGGGGGGTCTGTGGAGTCTGTGGGGTCTGTGGGGGGGCCTGTGGGGGCCTGTGGAGGCCTGTGGAGGCCTGTGGGGGCCTGTGGGGGGGCCGGTGGGGTCTGTGCTGTGCCGTGTGAACCATGCGGAGAAGACCAGAGACACACGCCAGCGGGTGACCGCGTTCAGCGGGTTCAGTGACATCACCACCTCCCAGAACACATCTGGACGCAGCACGCAGGCCTCATGGGTAATTAATCCGGCCTCGGCAGATGTGAAGCAGCTCTCTCTTTTTTCGCGTAACGTTGTCTTCTTCCCCGCGTGGCAACGGGGGAGGGACCCAAGGAGGGCGTGACAGACAGACGGACGGACAGGTAGACAGACAGGTGTTTCCTCAGGTAAAGCCATCCAGGTATCGGAATGGATTTTAAGTCTTGATAGTCTCACGCCGTCCAACATAACAAGCCCTACATTCCATTACAGGCACTTAGCACATGTTCTTCTGCAGAGTGACGTACATCAGTGGAGAACACCAGTGTCCAGGTGCTACCATTCAATCACACATGAAAGAAACAGCCCACACACCCGCACAGACACAAACTAAAAAAGTAAAAAGCAATAAAATAAAAACAACAAATGAACAATGCAGGAAATTAAGTGGAATTCTATTAGTTGTAGCTGTCGAATATACCGAAGGACATCATGGTCGTTTTTCAATTCATTAGGCCCAACCGAGTTTCAGTGAAGTTTCTGAACGGAGTGTATTGAAATGGAACCGAGCACGACCCTGGTTTAGTGTAGGCAGCACAGGACGTCACCTGAACTTAATGTGCAAAGCGGGGTACACATATGTCTGAGAAAGTGAAGAGCAGCAATCACACATTCTTCTTTTTTTTTGGGGTGTGTGCTGGTGAGGAGGGGGGTTTAGTATCTATAAACTGAACCCTAATGAGACATAATGGTCCGTTTTAAGGGGTCATGGGTCACAGGCCTGTTTTCCAACGGGGTGGGGGGGGGTAGGGGTGGGAGCTCTATGTAGTCCACTAAAGCCACCAATCACGTTGGCCATCTGTAACTAGCGAATTGGGCGTGTAACGACCCTCCACCACGACGAGATTCATCGCGTCCGATCGTGTGCGGGGGAGTCGCACGGCTCCCCAGAGAGGAAACAACCGCGTTTCGGAAGGGGGGGCGGGACCAGGATGCCATTGGCCAGGAGCTCAGGGGCCAACCATGCAAGAGCTCACCTAGGTCGTGGTGTGAGGACGGAACAGCTCAAATGGGCTGGGCACTTGGGGACCTTCCTGCTGGGGCCGTTTATGGTTAAATGGATACATCTCCAAACTCGTTGTCCGTTGGGTGATTTTTTTAAGCATGTGCTGCAGGAGGAGGTTAAAGGGAAGAGTTCCAGTGATTCACTCCACCTAAAGCGGTCCGCCCCAAGACATCAACATGTACCAGAAATTGAGACTTTTTTAAAATTGCGTACAGTCACGGCGAGTCACATCCTGCGTTCACCCACCATCTGCTTGTTTGTTTGTGTTCTCAGAGAGTGTGGTTCTGAAAACTGCTGACACTCATTTCACATAGTTTAAGGCTCATTAAAGCAGTTGTTGTTCTGGTAGGTAACACTAAATGTAACGCACAATACGGGAATTGACAACCTGACAATCAGTCACTCACTGTCTCTCTTGTGCCTTGTTGTGCCTACTGACAGGTAGTAGTAATTTGAGGGGTCCACATACAGTAGGATCATGTATACTGTAACTTGCCCAATGTGAGGTCTTTACATTAAATTACATTACATTCATTTGGCAGACGCTTTTATCCAAAGCGACGTACAAAAAAGTGCATTTCATGATCGTAGACAACTGCTGAACACGGGTTCAGTAAGGTACAATTACTTATTTTGTACAGCTATTTCTAGCCGTGAACAATGAACACTATTCTGGTCTAACATCTGCAAAGCCAACTAGGCAGAAGAATAAGCTATAATAAGTCTTTGCATGGGGCCTAAAATCACCGGTGGCTTTGCCTGTACTGTACCCCCGCCCCTGTAGGGAATTTTTGTGCATGGATCCCCTATCTCAGCATTACAAGCGGCAGTGCATGAGAGCGTCCGCAAAACAGGCGGGTGAGAAAAGGCGAGAGAAGGTGAAGGGTTCAGTCTGACCCCAGCGTAAACCCCACACGCTGCTGACACACCGTGATCCGCGTCTAACGCAAATACACACACGCACGCTGCGTACACACCGCGTGTGCACGCAACCCCCGATACGATCGCGGCAGGCGGAGACAGCTGGGCGCTATTGTGTTCAGATGCCTATCTCTGCAATCTCCCTTCCTCGCTCCGGACAGCCTGAAACGCATGTATGATAACACTCACGTGTCGCCTCTAGGGGGCGCTGTCCAGAAATGAGTTCCCTCTGGTTCCAGTTACTTGTGTATCACACGAAAATGAATAATGTGTGTGGGTAAGTGCACAGTGATACACGCAGTCACATACATGCACGTCGCACACGCACACACGTGTCCATGATCAGGATCCAGTTTCAGTTTAATTTACATCATTTCTGCTCATTTCCATGTTTTTCACTGTTACAAAATATCCTGTCTCTCATCCATCTTTCTCTTTCTCCAGCAATCGTACTTTCCTTCTACTTCTCTTTTGCTTTCATTTCAAAGAACTCCTTTTTTTGCCCACAGCAGATTCATGGCAAACAGATGGTGATTCATTTTATTTAGTAATTTAGGTTCCAGTTGTCTGAATCAAGCGATGCGCAATGCGCTCATCGCGTCACTTCTGAAGTCCTGGCAGTCCAGAACCAATGAATTTGGCTTTTATGGACGGCAAAAACAGCCTGGCTAAGTCCTGGTTTCTTTAAATTTTTCACAAAATATTTTTTTTTTCAGGATTGTGACCATGTCACGTGCCGGGACTACACCCCCGCTGCCGAACCCCCCCCACCCCCAATCCCCCAACCCCCACCCCAGAGGTTTTCCCTCGAAACGTCTCTGATTCCGATAAGACATTAAAACTGCTCTCCAGCGCAATTTCGCACCGCCGTCATCTCCTGCGTGCGTGTGTGTGTTCACCAGCACCTGAGACAGTGGGGCCGGTTTGCCCCCGACCGCTTCGGGTGAAAGAACGGAAGGAGGACTGCGCTCCTTACGGGGGAAAGCGGAACGTTTACATTCTGTCGGGACGTACAGCAGCAACAAACCGAATCTCCTGACAAAACACAACAAGAGAAATAATGTTGTGTTTTTCTTTTTTTTCCCCTTTTACTGTAAACTTGGCCAGGGAATGAAAGCGATACCTTAACCCTCCGTCCCCCAACGGAACGTGGAGCGGATCGTCGGACCAAAATGAGAAACAGAAAGAAAGAAAGACGACGCCGATCTTTGGACACAATCCGGGTACGGTACGGGAACCGATAGAGCGGCAGCCCGAAAATGCACTGGCTCACATAACAAGAACGAGCTGCCCTTCACTTCGTTCGGAACGTAGCGTCACAAATCCTATTTTACAGGCTGAAGATCTGGACCAGAAAATTAAGATACGCAATTCACTCTTAATTACTGAGCCATTAAGTTCAGAAATGAGTCTATAAATGTTTTTATTGAATAATCACTTGCAGTCTTATAAGACTTGGCAGAAAACGATTATAAATTACCCCAAACGGGGCTGAGCAGCTCTTTTACTGAACTGGGCATCGGCAACGATGCTAGGCCCCGTAAGAAGCCCATTGTAAACACTTTTACAGGATTCCACATCTGTCGTCCGAAGAGAGCAAATTCCAGATGTTTCAAATTAAGGTAACTGGACGACGCTCCACATGGGACAGCTCATTAATATCTTAAATAACGGAAGTATGACCTCACCTTCAACATGAATGACACATTCGATTTTGGCCGAAAATATCTTTTAATGTCTTTCGAAACATAGAAATGTTTCAAGATCACGGAGTGGTATAAATTTATTGGCCTGTGACAATTAAAGAGGTTTATTTGAGTCAGATACGCGACCGGTGGCCAAATTGTGTCTTTCTTGCCTTGATTTTCATGGCGTAAAATTTGAAGTCTCTTGAAAAGAGTTTCAGAGCCTCAGCCAGTCACTTTAGTGGGGAGAGGGGGTCATATTAACGTCCATTAAATAAAACGCAACAAGACCTCTCAGATCAAGACGAGACGAACACCCTTTTCATATCTCAATTTCAAAGCTATCCTCGCTCCCATCCCATATAAAAAATAAAAAAAGGAAAATCCTATTTGTGAAAATTGTGGAAGCCAATTTCACAATTTCCTCACGCGTGACACAGAGCCGTCTATGGGCGCGATCTGGGAACACCGCAATTACTCCCAAATGTTGGAAAATATCCCTGAAGGGGATACAGCTCAAAAACACCTGTTCACACTTACACAATGTACATATACGAAATAATGAAATAATGTATATTTCATGTATAGCCGAACTAGAAAGTTATTTTTTAAATAAGAATAATCAGATATTACATTTCTTTCTCTTTTTAAAATCTTTTTTTCTTGAGTCCCCTTTCTTTGACAATCTGCAGTGTTGCAATACCCCGTTTTTATTGCTCAAGGAGCTTTCATAAACCCACGCCAGGCTGTTTACGCAGAACCACCCAGACACAAAAATAACAATAAAAAATATATAATAATCATAATTAAGCAGTTCGTTGTGACAGTCGGGGCAGTTCTCCCAAAGGTCCCCAGAAGGTTTCTGAGGCTCCGGTTCCCCCCTTAAACCCCTCATCGAGCCAATAACCAGGGGCTTTTCCCCCAACCCAGCAGGCACCTCACTCCAGCACCGGCGATTCTGACACGCAGCTACCGGCGTTCAGTAAACCTGCATTCCTGTTTAATCCCGCTGAGTTGCGTGACACCGTCAAACGCTCGCTACCTGCTAGAACCAATAAATCTGTGCGAGGGACTGTTTATGCACCTTATATCCATTCCCTCGCCGATCATAAACACGACCGATCCTGCGTAGGTCAGGCGTGGGAGCTCTCCGACTCGCGGCCAGCTATTCCCGCACGCCATCGAGGGACGCCAAACGAAAAATACGAAAGGTTTTCAGACGGTTTTCGAAAGCGAACGAACGAACGTACGCATGTCCTCAATCCGATCGCGGTAAAAAAAACAGCCCGACGTTCACGTTCAGGCGGAAACGTGACAGAACACGGTCTCCCTTCTCCTATAGGCGGAGCTCTATGGGGAGAGGGGGGAAGACTATAGCTGCATGAAGGCCTTTCATATAAAAAAAAAAACCCAAAACCAGAACAAACCGACACGCTGGCCCTTATTTGTTTTCCCGGCTTGCGCCCGTGACCCCGGGACCGGCTGGAGTCCCGTTTGAATTCGGCGTGGGACCCGGCCCTCCGCACGCTCTGTCCCGCTGGTCGCCCGCTCCGACCACCCCCCCCTCCGCACGCCAGGCCACACACAGAGCCCCTCCACTGTTCGCCGAACACATTCCTCTGCTCGTCCTCCTCACCCCCCCCATGCCCCCCCCCCCCACCCCCCCTCTGTGGGCGGTTATTGCTTTGCGTCGACCTTGTGACACCACAGCGAGCGCGAAACCCCGGCTTAAAAGCCCGCTATTGGACAGTGGACAAGTCTCCTCTGATTGGGCGTGGGGCGGGTGGCTCCACTGCGGGCGGCCGTCAGCCGGTAGAACCCTGACAGGGCCACAGCAAGGAGCTGCCAGTCACTGCTGCATCACTTCCGTCTCCACGGAGACCGCTCACCTTACGCCGATTCGCTCATGCGTTCCTGCTGTCCCGTGTTTTAATGTGTGCATAACGTGCTGATTTACGGTTGGGGCTCAGACAGAAAGAGAACTTACAGCAGATTACGAGGTTCCAAAGGGGCCCGCAGTTTGTTTTGCGACGCAAAGGAAAAGACGGGAGAGAGAGAGAGAGAGACAGGAGAGAGAGAGAGAGAGAGAGACAGGTGTAAAACGGAGGGCTGACTCTGCCGGTAAAATGCGCTCATGTAAACGCTGTTCCCTGGTTATGCGTTGGCGAGCGACTCATCAGCACAAAATGCACGAGAATAAGACTGAGGTGAGGAGGGGCTCACCCTCCGCTTGCCATTCCTGACCCCAGGACAAATTAAACCCAGGCTGTCTTCTGCTAGTCATTCAGAACGTCCCACAAAGAGCTGTGAGCGTGCGCCTCTACAAGAGGAAGTGCTCAGCGGTGCGTCACAATCGCGCAGTCTGAACATCGCAACAACATCCGCTACTGGTATCTGCCACAGAGCACAGGCTTCCTGCCGTATGACTGTACAAACTCCCCAAAAAAACAAAAAAAACATAAAAACTTAAAGATCATGGGGCACATCCACACACTGAAACAGTGTTTTAACAGGATGAGCCACTCAACAGCTCTGTTATTTTCCTCACACAGAGTTTGTTCCCCCCCCATCTTGTGCTGGTTAGGCTGTGGTTCTTCTGTGATCATTTACTCCGTACCCCCGGGACCCCAGCTGGGGGCTGCTCAGAAGACAGACGTCCTGTCAGAGGCGCTGAGCTCTCCCCTCTTTAAGGACAGACTGTCACTTCAGTGGAGCGTCTCGGGCCTCGTCCCCAAAATCTACACGCCAGCGCAACACACAGGGAACTTTTGCAGGAACTCCGTTCGTAAGGTGGACATAGAGAGAAGAAAGACCTTCCTCCAAAACACCATCTCTCTCTTTGAGTAAAACATCTCTCTGCCTGTCTTTTCTCACCGTTCACTGACCAGCGTAAGATGGCACTTTGCTACGGCCAAACACTTTTCTTTTCCCCGTCCAGAGTAACACCAAAATATCTCCACCGTAAAAAGAAGAGACTCATTTCCTGTGAGTGACGGGTGGGCAGACGGTATTTTTAGAAGCTGGTGAATAACTTCAGTCAGGAGTCTCTGACAATCAGCCTCGATGACTAAAACAAAAAAAAGAACGAAAAGAGGCGGGAGAAACGGTCGGCGCAAAATCGTCCCAGTCGCAGCGGGTTTCGTTCCGCTGGGGAAATCGGTAACACATGAGAGACTCGCAGAGGATAAAGGGCCAGACACAAGGCCTCCATTACGGCTCCATTAGGCCTCCATTAAGGCTCCATTATGGCTCTATTATGGCCAGTTGCTTTGGGAACACTTGTTTACAGTAACAGCAGCCCGTTATTGACATGAATTGTCTTGTTTTCATGAGGAGCAGAATGTACGTGTTCTGTCTGAAGTAGGATTAAATCTCATTCCTTCAACATGAGCAGAAAAAGAAAACGGAGAAACCCGTCCCCCCCCCACCAAATCCAAACAGTTTATAAACAGGGATCCTAAGCCAAGCGCCCCACAGCAGTTTCCGAAATGGCAAGCGTTGTCGACATGGTAACCAAATTTAAAAACACACGTGACATGTTAAAGCCATGTGGGAAAGAGAGTGACTCACCTGTGAGTTCAGAGCAGGTGAGAGGCGATCACGTGACACCAAGGAATTATGGGACACCATGGAGGAAGGATGAAGACGGGGGGAAGGGGGAGAAAGAGAGAGAGAAAAAAATGTAGATTAGCAAAGGGAATCTTTTCAATATGGGTTCATATTTGTTGTATGTACTGTGTATGTGCATGTGTGTGCGCGTGTGTACTATGTGTGATGTGTGTGTGGACATTCATGTCTGTGTGTGTATATTTCCATGTGAACGTGCACACGTGTGCCTGTTCTGTGTGTGTGTTCATAGGTGTTGAACTGAGCAGTAAGCGAGACTCTCCCCGTTACATATGAGTCTCAGAAGTTATTAGCCGAGCTGTCCGTCAAATCCCCCGGCTCTACAACACAAACACTCTCGCCCCCAGCAGTGAGGGTCAGGGGTCAATGCCACGCACTGCCCCCCAACCCCCCCCCCCCCCCACGTCAGGGCCGTCACCTCGTCCTGAGAGGGAGGGGCTGCTATTCCAAGCCTGTGCTCATGCCCCCCCCCCCTGGACCCGTGCTGATTTTCGGGGTGTTGGTTTCACTAGCCTGTCGGTACACTCACCCATCAATCACACACTCACGCCACTGTTCTCTGTGCAGCTGGTGAGGTCGGGGTGGTGGTGGGGGGGGATCTCAGCTGTGAGCTGGCGTGTAAAACAATAACCCCATCATTAAGGGGGGGGGGGGGGGGGGGATGTCAGGTGTGAACACATGCAGCCGATGCACTGCTCCATGAGCCCCAGCAGCTCAACACACACACACATCCCCTGACACACGCAACTGCTCTCCTCTGTCTGTCATAATGCATCTCTCTCACTCTCCCTCTCTCACACCTCTTTCTGTCTCTTACTCTCCCTCTAACTTTAGACATCACACCTCTTTCGATCTCTCTCACTCTAAACCTCTCTCTCCCTCTCTCCACATTTCTGTCTCTCCCTCTCTCCTCATCTGTCTCCCTCTCGCCCTGTCTCTCAATTTCTCCCTCTCTTTCTCTTTCCCAGTCTCTCTCTCTCTGTAACCTCTGTTCGTCTCCCTCTCTCCTCCTCTCATTCTCTCTCTACTCTCTCTCTCTTTCCAGATGGGTTTCCCACTCCTTTCCACACTTTCTCCATCTCTTCCATGTCACGGCACACCTCCACCCCCCTCCCCCCCTCCCTCTAGAGAGATCCTCTACTGCGGGTCACCTTCTCACAGTAGGGGTGGTGGGGTGAAGGACACCCCATAAATACAGGCCCACAGTCATTAGACAGAGGCTGAGATACAGACAGTGGGGACAGACAGACGGATGGACAGAGGGCACTCTGTATGTACCTGTGTGGATCCCTGGCCCCTGACCTGGGGGGGTGGGGGCGTGGGGGTGGTGGTGTAATAAGCTCACACCTGGTCTGAGGTGAGGGCGGACAGTGACAGATCAGGACTCCCATCACCGCCATCCCCCCTCTCCACAATCTGCCCCCCCCCCCATCCTACTGTCCCGTGCAGGTCCCCCCGATGACAGGGTGTAATTACCCCCTAATGGGGAAAACCTGCTGGATCCACCGCGCCTGCTCTGTTCAGACGGGTGAACTTTGACCCCTTGTCACTCAAACACGAAATGGTGCACAAAGAAGAAGAGATACATATACTGCATGTGCATATTAGCTCAAACACTATTATTATTATCATTATATTGCAAGAACACAAGAGGTCTGAAAACAAGTTTTTATTAATATTGAAAACTCACTAATTAGCTTTATTCTGTTACACTGTGTTGTGACACGGAACTCTTGTTTGAAGGTTTTGAACACAAGGGGGAGCCTTTAAGCAGCCGCGCAGGTGAAGTTATCTATACATTCGCCTTCACGATAGACCCTCTGCGATCAAAAACTGGAGGTATTGTGTCAGGAACATCACTGATGATTCCTCAGTGCAACTCATTTTCCATGCTACTTATGGGCACAGTAAACTGTCTCAGTTTTAGCCATAATGATAAAAAGTGTTTTCCCCCGTCACAGAGAACTGCAAAAGATTATCCATGTTTTCACACATTTGTCGAACAGAAGCACGCGTGCGCGTCGAAGGCTCCCGCTTCACGGAGCCGCAAACACACAATGTTCAAAAACCACTCCGTCGCGCCCCAGATGGCTGTCTGTAATTTGGGTATAGATCATGCGCAAGAAAACACACAGACTGCGAAGTCAAACACACAGAGAGTTACTTTCCCTCCGTCGTCTGTGGGAAAGAAAAATGGCGCAATAAGCTCTTCGGCTGGGTCCCGGGGTTTTTAACAGATTATATTCGCAGCCCCGTTGCACTCACAGTGATGGATGACTGCGAAACCGTGGCCCGAACGCCTCCTCGCTCTCCCCGTAAAAACTACCCCTGGGCAGCGAAAGCGGATAGCTGTATTATTTTTAATAATATCCCACTCCAGCGCTCGCTGCTGCCGTCTCTGCTATTTTCAGGATATGTATTAATAAGTGGTTAGGATTCATTTTTTAGGGTTGTGTGTGTGTGTCTGTCAGAGAGGGAGGGAGGGCGGAGAGAGAGAGAGACATTGGCTCACACACACACTGAACCATTCCAAGTTATCGTTTTTCATTTCATTAAACATGACTACTGACAAACTATGTATCAGCTACAAGGCCCATTGTAACTTTACATCACTTTATAGGTATTCTGTGCAAAACAGTTGCATACTGTTTATGTGTACGCACAGACATGCACATACACACACATATGCACACATGGTTACACACACACATATACACCACACACATGCATGCACATCACGCATTCATATACACAAATACACACACACAGACACACATGCACTGCAACTGCTTTCCAGAACTGGCTTAAGTCCACAGTGCTGGAGTCAATAACTTTCCTTTGCCTCAGTGTGTGTGTGTGTGTGTGTGCATGTGAGACTGCATCTCCAAGCTCTGTGTGAGGGGAATCCACACATCTGGGTCCGGCGATCTCATCCAAAGTGTCTGTATCACACTTCAAAAAAAGGGAAGGGGAGGGGGGGGGGGTTTGGCTAATGCGATTAAGAGCACACTCCACCTGCAAACAATAACTGCGAATGATTAAAATCTAATTCGCTTTGCGTGCAAACAAGGCCAAAAGGTCACTCGCGAATTGGGTGGGGGGGTGCTTCCTACGCCCTCTCCTTCCCCCCCCCCTCCCCCCCATGTCCACAGCGGGTTTTTTCGGGAGTCACACGCAAAACCTCGCGTCTCGTTGGCCCCATCTCTAAACAAACGCGCCCCAAAATCTTTCCCTCGCGGAATCGGCCGTTCTGACGAAGCCGTTAGCATCGCCCCGGCCCTAGCGTGCGTCCGGTTGGCCAGCGCACGCACACCTGACTCCAGCACAGTTACGGCGCGTCTGTCTGGCCAAACAGGATGCTCCATACGACTATGACAAGATATCACTTTATTTTCCACTGCCGCATTAAAAGGTGCCGTGCGAGTAGCTCTGGAGAAGAGCTAAATGCCAGCAATGAAATGTAATGTAATGGTAGCTAGCGATGCTCTGGAAGAAGTCAATGCAAGCAGTTGCCAAGCAACCACGTGCTTGTTATGCACTTACTGTATATAGCCAAACAATGTCCTTGGCTAACGGCGTATCGTTTTACACAATAATGAGAGCAAGCGGGTTGGATATTCCCTCTCTGAGCGGCTCTCGTTTCATGCCAACGTTAGGCCGGGTGCATGTTACATTTAATGCCGTGTTGGACAGGTGTTTGCCTGTTGTGACACCCTCGCGTAATACGATATGCTTGTGATACGCATGTACTCGTGTCTGTCCCGGTAGTGTACATGCGTTCAGCTACTAGTAGTGCTGCTACTTGACCCCTTCTCTTCTGCAAAAGTGATTCTTTGTCTCAGCGGATAAACTTTCCTGGCAAAATAATGGTTCCATAAATATAATTTAAATAATTTTTTTTTTTTTTTTTTTAAACACTAAAAAATCATTTGAGCTCAAACAGAGATGGGCTGAAAAGTGCAGTCAACGTTCCTGGAACTGCCAAAGGCTTCCCCCTCTGCGCAGGCTTGTCATATAGTTTTATTGCGCCGACCCTCTTCACAGGGATTTAATGAGCCTGTTTAGGGGGCCGAGGTGGTGAAAGACAGTTCGGTTCTCCTGACTTTGGGGGTACAGGCGGTATATGTGCTGGCCAGCTGTCAACACAGCGACTCCCTCTGAAGCCCTCTCCGCCCCCCTCCGAAACCCCCCCCTCGCCCCAATCTCATCCCGAGCTAGACCGAACCCCCCCCCCCAGTGAGGAAGCCGTTAAGCTCGAGCCAAATGCTAAAACACTCTTCCATACGCGTCGGAGGGAAAATGGAGGTTCTACCTGAGGTGAGAGGAGACGGCACAGATGGGAACTGCGTCTCAGCGGGAGTTCCCCGTTAAGGTGTTCTGCCCCATCACAGTGTTCTGACGCTACGGCAACAGTACAGGAGGTTTCGGTTAATCTGTCGGTCCCTCTGGTCTGACGTTGAACCACCTCCTCCCCCGTCGAAAGCAGGGATCTCAAACTCAAATCCTGGAGGGGGGGGTCGCCATGTCTGGCTGGTTTTTGATGTGCTCCTGCACTTAAGTGCTTAAGTCACTGATTAGTTAAGGACCTTGTTTCAAAAGGCCTAAATTGGCTGCTGATCACTGTGGGCCAAAATGTGGGCCATACTCCTCTCCTTAAAACCCTCTGCGGGACACCCCCCGCCCCTCGCCCCCTCGCCCCCCCGCCCCCGTGCTGACAACTGAGAGATCCCTCCATCCCTTTCCCTCTCTCGCCATCATTCATTTCTCTCCCTCACTTTCATCCTCTCTCACCGTCCCTCCATCCCTTCGTAAATACGTCTCCCACATGAGAAAACCTCATCTATCAAAATCGGGGCAGTTTTTAAAGTTTGAAACTCATCACGTCCTTCTGAAGACAGGCACCATGCCCCGTCTGCAACTCATTTTCACTCCCCTTCTTCAAAACCCAACTTGATGCAGCTCCACAGGGTGGTGCTACAAAGCACTTGCATCCCTTCAGGGGGTCCTTGACCCCCGACCCCTAGGGTCGCTTGGGGTCACTGGTGTTACAGCACCTTCGCCAGCACTCAGACAATTTGAGGAGGGATGGGGGGCCGTTGGGGGGGGCTCCGTCAGTGTGTCAGGAGACGCTGGGCTCCAGATTTCACAGAGCAGCCGGTGCTGGAAGTACTTCTCTGAGGGAACCAGACATTTCTAACTGGTACCACAAATTACATTTCAAGACAAAAAGTTTTCTTTAAAAAAAAAAAAAAAAAAAAAGAAAAAGTTCCCTGTTGAAAGAACCTTCAGAATCACGCTTACTGATTATACTTTTTTTAAACACAATATTTTTTTAAAACGGCCCGCATTTCTGAGAAGAGCGTGTTCTCGATGGTGCACTTGACCGCAGCCTGCAAGTACAACCAGGCCGTTCCAAAATGAGACGCAACTGGGTCATACCAAAATGAGAGAGACAAGGGAAAAAATGTTTAAAAAAACAAAACCCATCAGCTGCAGGATCCAGCCATGCCTGTTCACGATGACAGTAAATCCCAGCTCTGTCTAAGCATCATTGTTGGAGATACCACAGTGGTAGATTACTCAGTGATAGATAATACACCCCAGTCCTTACAGTGAGACACACTGTAAATGTGTGACCCATATGCCTTTTCAAGAAAGGGTTATCAGTGCAACAACCCCGTGAGAACGGCTCTGCGATGGATTTCCCATAATGCCCAGCATCAGGACGACACCATAGCGAGCCACCCCGCCTGCTTTGTGCTGGGGTTCCAGCCTGTTGCCAAGCGACGAATGATGAGTGACAGGAGAAACTGACCTCTGACCTTTACACTGGTCATTGTGGATTGTGTCCCAGAGGTCGCTAGCATGTCCCAGCTCAAATGGCATACATTTCCCATAATGCATAGAGTGATGTATGAGGGGGATCAGCCTTGGTATCTGATGTACGGTATGGCCCGTGTTCAGAAATAGTCTGTTAAAACTGACCAGGGCTCTTTTTCT
Organism: Anguilla rostrata; assembly: GCF_018555375.3. NCBI lineage: Eukaryota > Metazoa > Chordata > Actinopteri > Anguilliformes > Anguillidae > Anguilla > Anguilla rostrata. Next base: position 2,570,358 of record NC_057935.1, read on the forward strand.
TTTTTAAATCGGCAGGTTTCAAACACCCGCTATAGACAAAGCTCTAGGCATCAGTTGAGCATCAGCTGAGCAGTGATGGATTGGGAGAGAGAGGGATTTTAGCTGGAGATAGTAACTGGAGCCTTAAAAAAAAAAAAAAACACCTAGTGCACACAATGGCGACACGTGCGATGAAGAAGCGACTCCTTCATCCTCCTCTCCATGTGCAGCTCATAAGGATGAGACATAACAACCTTGTTACCATGACCCCCCCCCCCCCCCCCTGCCCCCCCAGCAGAGCAGGACCCGCTACCCAACACCGGCTATGTTACAGCACATCTGCTCTCCTCTTTCATCCCCTGTTCCCTGCGCCTCACACAAACACAATATACTGCAATATACAGCAGACAGACAGGGCATCAAACAGCAGTGAGACAGGGCCTCAGACAGCAGAGAGACAGTGAGACAGGGCCTCAGACAGCAGAGAGACAGGGCCTCAGACAGCAGAGGGACAGTGAGACAGGGCCTCAGACAGCAGTGGGACAGTGAGACAGGGCCTCAGACAGCAGAGAGACAGAGACAGAGCCTCAGACAGCAGAGAGACAGTGAGACAGGGCCTCAGACAGCAGTGAGACAGTGAGACAGGGCCTCAGACAGCAGTGGGACAGTGAGACAGAGCCTCAGACAGCAGAGAGACAGGGCCCCAGACAGCAGTGAGACAGTGAGACAGGGCCTCAGACAGCAGTGGGACAGTGAGACAGGGCCTCAGACAGCAGTGGGACAGGGCCCCAGACAGCAGTGAGACAGTGAGACAGGGCCTCAGACAGCAGTGGGACAGTGAGACAGGGCCTCAGACAGCAGAGAGACAGGGCCTCAGACAGCAGTGAGACAGTGAGACAGGGCCTCAGGCAGCAGAGAGACAGGGCCTCAGGCAGCAGAGAGACAGGGCCTCAGACAGCAGAGAGACAGTGAGACAGGGCCTCAGGCAGCAGAGAGACAGAGACAGAGCCAGACGAGCAGAGGCTCAGAGCAGTGAGACAGGGCCTCAGACAGCAGAGAGACAGTGAGACAGGGCCTCAGACAGCAGAGAGACAGTGAGACAGGGCCTCAGACAGCAGAGAGACAGTGAGACAGGGCCTCAGACAGCAGTGGACAGTGAGACAGGGCCTCAGACAGCAGAGGACAGTGAGACAGGGCCTCAGACAGCAAGAGACAGGCCAGACAGCAGAGAGACAGGGCCTCAGACAGCAGAGAGACAGTGAGACAGGGCCTCAGACAGCAGAGAGACAGTGAGACAGGGCCTCAGACAGCAGTGGGACAGTGAGACAGAGCCTCAGACAGCAGAGAGACAGGGCCTCAGACAGCAGAGAGACAGTGAGACAGGGCCTCAGACAGCAGAGAGACAGTGAGACAGGGCCTCAGACAGCAGAGAGACAGTGAGACAGGGCCTCAGACAGCAGAGAGACAGTGAGACAGGGCCTCAGACAGCAGAGAGACAGTGAGACAGGGCCTCAGACAGCAGAGAGACAGTGAGACAGGGCCTCAGACAGCAGAGAGACAGTGAGACAGGGCCTCAGACAGCAGTGGGACAGTGAGACAGAGCCTCAGACAGCAGAGAGACAGGGCCTCAGACAGCAGAGAGACAGTGAGACAGGGCCTCAGACAGCAGTGGGACAGTGAGACAGGGCCTCAGACAGCAGAGAGACAGTGAGACAGGGCCTCAGACAGCAGTGGGACAGTGAGACAGGGCCTCAGACAGCAGAAAGACAGTGAGACTGGGCCTCAGACAGCAGAGAGACAGGGCCTCAGACAGCAGTTAAACCCCACCCATGTGCTTCGCAGCTCTGACCCGAATGTCACCAATGACTGGAATGGCATGGCTACACCTTTCCTGTCCTTGTAAACGCACGGGACAGGCGAACCCAAAACCGGCAACAGAGCCGGTCGTAAATCTCTCCCAGCGTCCCGCGAGTGAGAACTGTAAAACCAGAGGCGTGAGCGACCTTGGGATGTGTTCGTCTGTCCCTGTGTGTGTGTGTGTGTGTGCGTGAGTGTGTCTGTCTGTCTGTCTGTCCCTGTGTGTGTGTGTGTGTGTGTGTATCTGTCTGTCCCTCTGTGTGTGTGTGTGTGTGTGTGTGTGTGTGTCTGTCTGTCTGTCTGTCCCTGTGTGTGTGTGTGTGTGTGTGTCTGTCTGTCTGTCCCTGTGTGTGTGTGTGTGTGTGTGTGTCTGTCCCTGTGTGTGTGTGTGTGTGTGTCTGTCTGTCTGTCTGTCCCTGTGTGTGTGTGTGTGTGTGTGTGTGCGCGCGTGCATGTGTGTTTGTGTGTGTGTCCCTGTGTGTGTGTGTGTGCGTGTGTGTCCCGGTGTGTGTGTGTGTGTGTGCGTGTGTGTGTGCGTGTGTGTGTGTGTGTGTCCCTGTGTGTGTGTGTGTGTGTGCGTGTGTGTGTGTGTGCGTGCGCATGCCTGTGCGTTTCCACTGCGTAGCAGGAAGCTTCGCTCTCATAACTCAAGGCTGTCCGCTGCAAACACGCTTAGCTCGGGGAAGCAGCAAGGTAAACACATGGCAGGGCATCCTAATTCCCACACGTGTGTGCATGTGTGTGTGGAAGCTTCCGGAAAAACAGCACACGTTTGGGCTTCCGCACCGTACACCTGGCGCAGAAGAACTTCCGGTGTGGAATCAACTCGGACGGGATACTTCTAACGCTAACGAAGTCTCCACTGGGCCCATATACACCGCGTTAGAGTTTATTTAAACACTGAGACACCCGTCTGTTCTGCACCCTGTCCAGTGCTCCAGTGGGACATCCTGTGGTTCACGGGGTGCATGTGCTGTAAGGGACAGAGTTGGGACAGGAACAGGCATCGCAGGCTTTCGCTGTAGGCTTCATAATTTAAGATCGCTGTAAACACACAGCGCTCGCTCTCGGCAAGAATGTCTAGAGGGGTATGTTCCCATGGCCTAGTGCATACAGAGGGCCGTTCAGGCAAATGCAGACATGTTTCAGCTGGGATCTGGTTTATACATATTTTGGCCACTTTCTTGTGAATAATGTCAGTTTATTTTAATTTCCATGTCCATGTTTCATAATTAAATTAAAGTTAATACAAGTTTGTTAAATTAACGTTTGTGTTCATCTAAACATATGTGTATCTGTGTGTGTGCATATGTGAGTGTGTCTGGTTGTGTGTTCGTGTGTGTATGTGGGTGTGTTAGTGAGTGTGTGTGTGTGTGCGCGCATGTGTGAGAGAGAGAGAGTGTGTGGGGGTGTGTGTGTGTGCGTGTATGTGGGTGTGTTAGTGAGTGTGTGTGTGTGGTGTGTATGTGGGTGTGTGAGTGCGAGTGTGTGTGTATGTGTGTGTGGTGTTTATGCATGTGTGTGCATGTGTGTATGTATGTGTGAGTGTACACGTCAGTATGTGTGTGTGTTAGTGAGTGTGTGTGTGTGGTGTGTATGTATGTGTGAGTGTGTGTATGTGTGTACACATGTCAGTATATGTGTGTGTGTAAGTGTGTGTGTATGTATGTGTAAGTGTGTGTAAGTGTGTGTAAGTGCGTGTGGTGTTTATGTATGTGTGTGCATGTGTGTATGTATGTGTGAGTGTGTGTGTGTGTGTATGCGAGTGTGTGTACTGGGTGACTGTGCATTGGCCGCTGGGGCGGCTGCAGTCAGGTTGGATCTCGCAGTCTGGCAGGGAAGCCCTATCTCAGGACGGGACAGGCTGGCCCTGCCCTGCCCGCGCCCGTTCCCCCTCTTTCCCTTTTTGACTCAGCGTGTCCCGCAGCGAGAGGGGGGGCCATGGCAGCAGCCACACATCGCTCCCACGGGACGGATCAAAACATCCAAATAACCCGCCCCCCGATGATCCTTATCAACTCCCAGTGCCCCCCCCCAGGCTAACGTAGTTTCATAGTTCACTTTCATAGTTCGGATGCCACAAAGTGTTGCCGGGGGAGCGGGAGGTAGTTGAACAATAATAATCCGCAAATTTTGTTTTTGAAACAAGCGCTGCCTGTAGCACTTCATAGTTCTGAGTCACTTTTGGATTTACGTTTTTTTTTTTTGAGAGGAGAGCACAGCCTGTGTTTTTGGGGGTAACACACGAGACAAGACTCCGCTGACTGATCTTTAGAAAAATGAAGCAGGAGATAAGCGTGAAATTAGCAATTCAATAAACAATGTGACCGGCCCATTTGGTTCCTCTGTGCTTTTATCTGATCGTGGGGATGCCTTTGGTAACCATGGATACTCTATTTGGGGATGGCAGATACGCAGGAGCATTCGAAGGACAGTACCACAGGGGTTCCGGTCTCCTTATCGAATCTCGAGCATAGATGAGATGGTTCTGACAACTCGGGTAAGCAGCGGGACAACCAGCCCTCTCAAAACACCAGAACGACGAGAGAATATTTAACACCTGCGTTCAATTAAATTCACATTTTTGAGAATAAACTGCTGTTGTGGTTATTTTTCTTCTTTCTATTCGAGCTCCTTCCAGAGGCTTTTGAAGTCTGTTAATGAGCTGAACCTGACTGAGAATTAGGCAAATGAACACAGGAACGGGAAAATATGATATTAGTCCCCCCCCACCCCCGACGTCATGTGACAAATTAAAATTCTCTGTATGGGGTCTGTGTTTGACTGTGCTACAGTGAGGTTGCTTCAGAGGTGAACCTCAGTTTTGGCAAAAATTTTACTGGCTGTACTTCTGTCTGCTTTCTCAGGACTCACTCAAGACTGCTGTGTGTGTGTGTGTACGTGTGTGCGAGTGTGTGCGTGTGCAAGCGGCAGAAGCAGTATGGCAGCATTGCATGCTGGGAACTGGACTTGCAGCTCAAAGGCTGGGGCTCTGCATCCCCCCCCCACTACTCTTGACCTCAACACTCAACCCCGATACTCAAATCACAGCTGCTGTTCCACCCTCCCTTCACCTGGGAGTCAGGTGTGCAGACCGTCTGGCCAATCAGCAGCGCCGATTGTTCAGTTAATTACCTGGGAGAAAAGAAAACCAGGACCGGATTTGGATTCAGGGGCCAGATCAGAGAACCCATGACCTGAATTGCTTCTGTAAAAAAAGCATCTGTTTAAATGGCATTGCATGTAAAAATGTAACCTGTGTGAGTTGCTCTGGATAAGAGCTTCTGGTAAATGTCGAAACACCACGCAATGCATTTATATGATTAGAACTGGATAGCCAGCGCGGTTCTCTCTCCTTTCAAACCCGTGTCCGAGGACACAGCTGTGGGCCCAGGCACACGGCCCACTCTGCAGCGGTTTTACTGGTAGAACAGGAGATTCTGGAGGTCTTTAATTCGCACTGTATGTTTGAGAAACGAAACGAAATGGAAGCGATACGGAACTCAGAGGCACCGGCACAGGCCGCTCTTTCATCTCTCCAGACGCAGACGAAATCCACCTTGGTCGCGTTACAGCACCGGCGATAAGGTAATCCCAGAAAGAGAAACTTTCCTAATGAAGGCTGACACGCATATGGGGGGGGGGGGGGGGGGGGGCAAACACACACAAATGCCTGTAATGTAATAACACGCGCACACACACACAGACACGCACACACGGACACGCACACACACATCACAAAACAATTTCATACCATTTTCCCCTTTTAAACGATGAAAAGAAACAGAACCAATGCTTGAGTGTATTAGTACTGTACTGGTCCAGTAGTGAGTGTATTACTACGGTACTGGTCCAATAGTGAGTGTATTAGTACTGTACTGGTGCAATAGTGAAAGTATTAGTACTGTATTGGTCCAATAGTGAGTGTATTAGTATGGTACTGGTCCAACAGTGAGTGTATTAGTACTGTACTGGTCCAATAGTGAACGTGAGTTATTGCTGGTGATATAGTCAGTTTACATTACTGATCACAGTTTGCAAATGTGGTAAAACTTTCCATGGCAGAAATGGAGTGGGAGTAGCCTGGTATTCGTGACTTTGAACTATTGCGGCAAATTAAAATCCGTTACCAGAAGGGCATACCTGATGGCAACAGAGCAGAGTCTGTACAGGTCGCAACACAATAATAATTAAAGGGTTCACATGAGTAATACTGCAGCCCTGACTGGATCTGATCCCAAGATATGACATTTAATCTTCTAATGAAGATAAGTAAAATGTTTTCTTCTCCCTGCCCCCCCCCCCCCACGCCCCTCCCTTAATTGCTCCCCTGTAGTTATTTGGCACGTTGGTATTAATTCTCCAAAAAATAATTTAGAGTGCGGACCTGCTGGTTCACGCCCGGCTCCCCCGCCCAGCCGTGAGTCTCTGATTGGACGGAGCCGCTGTGACAGCCGTGAGCTCACAAAGCGAACCGCCACGGCGAGCAGGAGCTGCTTAATCCCACGCCCCGCCCCCCCCCGCTGGGCAAACAGGCCAGCCGAGTGTGTGTGTGTGTGTGAGAGAGAGAGAGTGAGTGAGAGTGTGTGTGAGAGAGAGTGTGTGTGTGTGCTTGTGAGTGTGTGTGTGTGTGTGTGTGAGAGAGAGAGAGAGAGAGAGAGAGTGTGTGTGTGTGTGTGTGTGTGTGAGAGAGAGAGAGTGTGTGTGTGTGTGTGTGTGTGTGTGTGTGAGAGAGAGAGAGTGCGTGTGTGTGTGTGTGTGTGTGAGAGAGAGAGAGAGAGAGAGTGCGTGTGTGTGTGTTTGTATTTATATGTATGCGTGCATGCATGGGTGGCGGGGCGGAGGGAGGGGGAGTATTTCGGTAAGGAGGCAGTGTTGGTTTATAAGGATAAAAGCAAGAGGACTACAAAACAATAACACAACAATCAACACAACAATAACAACAAAAAACAGGAGGTTGTTCTATACTGGAAGCAACTGGGAATCTGGGAATCTGGGGAAACACAACAGGCCAGCAGCTGTGCACAAAGCACATATGGTGAATGTCTCTCTCCTATTCACTCGCTTTCTCTCGCTCACTCTCCATCACACAAACAAACAAACGACAAGAAGTGCAGACGCAGAGGGACAGAATCGCCCGAGAATAACAAAGCCTGTCTTCGTTTCGGTAAAATGAAAGTGTCCTTCCCGCGTAAACAAACGCGGACCGGACCTTCCTTTCCACTCCGTCACACAAAGCGGGCCCAAAACAACAAACCATCTCAGACAAACGAACGAGACGCGAACGAACGAACAAACGAAAGCTCGCGGTCGGTCGGTAATAATCCTCCCATCCGATTGGATGCTGGGGGCTAACAGAGAACCGCTTCTATGCCAACGTTCCTTCACTTCTGGGGATAACTCAAGGTGAGGAGACAGTCGCCAAATTTTTGGGTGGGTCGGGGGGGGGGGGGGGGGGGGGGGGAGTACTTGTGGGGGCAACAGCTGCCGGTCTCCAGTTAAACACCATTAAGCGTCCAGTTGAATCGTCTCTGCTGAATGACCCATTTCGGGAAAAAACCCGACATTTATTCTCGAGTACCTCTTAGAAAGCTGCAAACACACAATCCTCGGCTAGCGAGTAAACAGTTGTGTGTTCCCATGACAAAGCGACAGCCCATAATGTGTTATTTAAACGAGCGCTCAACAGGAAGGGCCGAAGAGGTGGATGAGAGTTCAATATTATCAGAGACTGGACGGGATAAATGGTGCACACTAGGAGAAGTGTTCCCAGTGTGCACTAGGATAATAGAGTCACAGTGGACACTAGGATAATAGAGCCACAGGGTGCACTAGGATAACAGAGCCACAAGACTGGAAGAGCTGCGACTCCTGGACTCCAGCTGCGCACACGGAGACGTTCTGCATGTGGGCTGCTTTCCAAAACCACCACGCTTTTATTTCCACCCCCCCACCCTTCCCCCGAGGCGTGTCCTGGGGGGCACAGTCCCGTCGTGGCAGCTCACATTTACACCGGCCCCCGAGCACTTCCTACGGCCCTAAAAAACAAAAATGACCCGACTGATTAATGTCCCCTCACTTCCAGCACGTCTCCTCCTCCGGAGGAATTTAATTAAGTGGAATGTGATGACAAATTAGACCTCCCCCCCCCACCCACCCAAAAAAAGAATGACAAGCCAATCAGGATCGATTCCCTCTCACTATCAGTCATGTATGACAGGTCAGGTCACGCTGCACTTTTGATATCTTTTCCATCTGAGAGAGGGAGAGAGAGAGAGAGAGAGGGATAGAGAGAGGCAGAGAGAGAGAGGGATAGAGAGAGGCAGAGAGAGAGAGAGAGAGAGAGAGAGAGAGAGAGAGAGAGAGAGAGCTGGAGAGAGGGAGAGAGAGACTCATGATGGAGCGCGGACTCCACACCGCAGACGTTCAGGAGGAAATTGCTGTGGACTCCTGGGAGTTTTCAGATCTTGTGACTGACAGGCCGGGGGTTTTGGGGGGGGGGGGGGCGGGGCGGGCAGGGGGGGTTGGGTCATGGCGAGGGCACCCAGGCATGCCAGAGAAGCAGAAGGCCATAAACATGACGTCACCCTGCGTGGCGTGCAGGGTCAGGCCTGGCATCACGCACCTGGGCGGGACCGCGTACAGGCGTGCGAAACGCCGCCCGGCAAAGCGGCACGCACGGCAGATCCTCTCGCTTTCCCATGAGGCCGAGCGGCGCGGTCCTGAGAGAGCTTAACACGGGAAGCCCTCTGTGTAAACAAACAGGGAGCTGGCATTCTGCAACCCTAACACAGCACGCACACTCACACAGGCTCACAACCCCTAACACAGCACGCACACTCACACAGGCTCACAACCCCTAACACAGCACGCACACTCACACAGGCTCACAACCCCTAACACAGCACGCACACTCACTCACACACACGCTCACAACCCCTAACACAGCACGCACACTCACACAGGCTCACAACCCCTAACACAGCACGCACACTCACACAGGCTCACAACCCCTAACACAGCACGCACACTCACACAGGCTCACAACCCCTAACACAGCACGCACACTCACACAGGCTCACAACCCCTAACACAGCACGCACACTCACACAGGCTCACAACCCCTAACACAGCACGCACACTCACTCACACACACGCTCACAACCCCTCACACAGCACGCACACTCACTCACACGCACACTCACACACAGCACGCACACTCACACAGGCTCACAACCCCTAACACAGCACGCACACTCACTCACACACACACTCACACACAGCACACTCACTCACACACACGCTCACAACCCCTAACACAGCATGCACACACACACACTCACACACAGCACGCATACTCACACACACTCACTCACACGCACACTCACACAGGCTCACACACAGCACGCACACACACACACACACACACAGCACACACACTCACTCACACACAGCACGCACACACACTCACACACAGCACGCATACTCACACACATGCTCACAACCCCTCACACAGCACGCACACTCACACACTCCTGAACACTCACAGACACACACAGGACAGTGACCATGTGACCCTGAGTCACAGATACACACTACTGGGACACTGGAGAGCCGAGGGCTACTCTGTTCACAATAAGCACAATCACGCAGCCTGTGTGTTCACCTGAGGCTTGAGATTAATTTAAAGTTTAAAAAACAAACAGGTAAACATGAACAAGCCACGCAAGATGGTAAATCCTGGCAGAGTGCTTCGTTGGCCAGCACGTCTGCAGGGTCAGAGAGCCAAACAAACAGGTCGCAGTCAGCAGGAATTAAACAAGGGAGCTGAAATTTACCGAATTCCCCTTCCCCCTCCGGCAGAGCAGGGCCTAATCCAGGGCTTTGTACTGCACCCCTGTCCCTTGTCCCAAACTCAGCCATGAGCCAAGCTGGGGCGATCCCATTCGGAGATAAGAGCCTCCCCCCCCCCCATGCCACCGAATTCACACAGGGGAACGCCCCAGTGGTGGAGGGGTGCCCCGGGGTGTCCCAGCCAAGCAATCGGGTTAAGATCCCAAATCCCCTCGGTGGGACAGGCCTGGACAGACGTTTCCTGTGAGACGGCCCCCCCCCCCCCCCACCGCCATAACTTTCACCAGGTCTGTTTACACATCGAACAGAAAGTCTAAATATTTGTCCCATAGGAAAACAAGGAAGTGAAAAACAGAAAGGCCATGTCGTGTGTTCGCATGTCTCTGCAGTCTGTGTGTATTTACCATGCGCCGATCGCCAGGCCCAGTGACACGCACATTCGCCCCAAACAAACAGCCGTGGGATTGCTTACGGAAAACGGTCCGATAATAATTCCGCTTCTAAATTGTTTCGGATGTCTTGTCTCTGCGCAGCAAAAATCCTGCCAAATTTGGGCTCATTTATTTTTCACATAACAACCCCCCCCCCCCCTCCCCCCCATACCCCACCTGCCCCCACAGGCCTCTACTTTTCAATTTCCCTTCTCTTCTTCAGTAAAAGGAGAGCACAAGTATGTGTGTGAACACTGTTCTGCTTAATCACACAAGCTCTTTGTTGGAACATGTCACTTAATATATTCTGGTTGAACATCTTCTTTTTTTTTTTTTGCTTCTGGTTAAAGAACTGAGCTCACAGAGGTTTCATGTTTTTGAGAATTTCTGGGAATAACCCGAACCCCACCTGCCGCAATGGCTATTTCTGACAGGTAACAGTCAGACTGAAACTCAGGGACCTGGCGGAATGTGGCACATGGACAGCCCCTCTCGCAGGCCGGCCCGTGAGTGTGTGTGTGTGTGAGTGTGAGTGTGTGTGTGTGTGTGTGCAGACTGAGCTTATACGAACGCACAAACACGGCTGTATGACCTTGGTTGTCACAGGCCTTTGTCAAGCTGTGCCTCACGCAGCCACAGGTCCCCGTGAGCCAAACCAAAGCAAACATGACCTCTGACCCCCCCAGGAACCTGCCTCTAATCCCGTCAATTGAGTCCTCATCTCGCACCGACGGCCCGGCCCAGCCGAGTCCTGTCCCATCCATCACTGTGCAGCGATGACCTCTGACCTCTGACCCCCATCCCCGCTTAAAACCGCACCTTCCTGTGGCGCACAGCGATGCCCTGACCCCCCCCCCCTCCCCCTCTGGCATGGGGCTGGGGGCTCGGTGGAGGGTGGAGTCACTGAGGTGTGAGAGACAGGAAATGAGCAACCACCGCGACAATGAGACAGATTTCAATCCAATCAGACGGCCTGGGGGGGAATCGCAGCTTAGTGACCCCCCCGCCCCCCCCGTCTCCGTCCCCACCCCCCACCGGGGCCCACACATGTCCAAAGTGCCCTGGGGCCCAGGCCACTCCGAAAAGCTCCAGAGAAGGAGGGGCTTTGTCTGGCAGCAGGAGCGCATGGCGCGGAACTGGATCACGGAAAGTTCCGGAACAAAAAAAATAAAATAAAAAAAACTTCAGAGGATAACCTCAGGAGCTATGGCAAGCTAAGTGTGTGTGTGTGTGTGTGTGTGGGTGTGTGTGTTCGACAAGGCACATGTACGGACAGAGAATGAAACACCCTCAGTTGCTCCGAGCGCAGTATTTCACAAGCGGTTTAGCGCCATATGTCTATTTATGACGCCGCGTCGACTCTTTGAAGAAATGAGTGGAAAAAAATATCAGGTCAAATGTGACCCGCGTAAAAATGCCGAATTTAAGCCAACACGTTTCAAAAACGGTTACCATGAGCACTAATCATAAGAACACCCATTTTATAAAAACAACCAAATGCACAACACTTAAAAATTCACACACGCACAGGCACACACACACAGACACACACACGCACACACAAAATGATGAGAGCACAAGTACATCCCTCCAACGAAAACAAAAAAAAACCCATTCTTCCACCAGAGAGTCCCTTAAGCTGGAAGTACAAACTATTCATAAATTTACATCATTTCCACAGTTCATAGCAGGAGACAAGAGGCGACTGGAACTTTGCTTCAGGGTTCATAAGAAACATCAAAGAGTCCGTTTACCCAGGAGAAACTGTGGCGCTGCCTCTCTGGGGTAGACGGTAAATTCATATTTTAATAAACGAGCGTAGCTGAGTAAGAGCTGAAATTATTCGCGTGCAGCAGCACCTCTATAAACTCCGCAGACCTCGTGTTTTACTGCGAACACACTTATACCCAGCCTAGCCGCACTCTGCGGTAACTCCTCAATTAAAACGTCCATTTATTACACAGCTGTGATGTGGGGTGAAGAGCCATGCAGTGCGGTTCGGACATGGGTCGGATCTTCCCCAAACGCGAGAGCCCAAAATTCGAATTCGCGTCTGGGGGTAGCCTGGGTTCCGTTTCCACAGGGGATCGGACCTGAACGCGCGAACGCTCCAGAGCGCACGCCGGGGGTCTCCGCGCAGCGTTCCGCAGCGTTCCCGTCATCAGCGTTCCCGTCATCAGCGTTCCCGTCATCAGCGTTCCCGTCATCAGCGTTCCCGTCATCAGCGTTCCCGTCGCGACCCGTGGGCGGAGTGTCGCATCCCGCAACGTTTGGGGGAAAAAAATTGGAAAAGTTCCCAGGAAAGAGAGATGCGGCTCTTTTCAGCTACGGCTCGTCCGATAGTCAACTCAACACCCCCCCCCCCCCCCCCACCCCCCACCCCACCCCCGCCCCCCCCGCCCCACCCAGCCCCAGCCCCAGCCCCAGCCCCAGCCCATGCCTCACCCCCCACTTATTTTGCTTCTGTAAACTGGGACAGGTGTGCGGGGGCCTACACACCGAAATAAACAGTGACAACAGAAGCTCAGGTTTGTGGGGGGGGGCGGGGCGGGGGGGGGTTGGGGGCTGGAGGGCGGAGGTCCCGTAGCAGGGAGAGAGCCCTATTTATAAACGAAAAGCGGCAAACAAACAGGCGCAGCGCCTTCGCGTGCCGTCCGTGACCGCCACGCAGCGGGGAATCGCGGGTCGTGTTTCTCGGTCGCTGGAGGGTTACCAAGGCAACGGCGGATTCTCAAGAGGCCACAGGTGGAGACGGGCCTTGCGAGGGGGGGGGAGCACTCCCTCCCCATCGAGCCACTCGTCTCACTCTAAACGGGATGACATCAGGCTGTAAGTGAGACGTTAACGAGCGCAAACACACTCGAGAGCTGTTTACACCGCACACATGTCTCTCTGAGCACTCGACCAGCCTTAATCCCACGATTTGTGCAGGTTGTGCTTTTATACACACACACACATACAGAGACACACGCACACACCCACACACACACACACACACACACAGACACCACGCACACCAGCTCGACACTCGCACATCGCACACCACGTCTCCTCAGCCACTCACACTACACACACACACACACACACTCGCTCACACACACACACTCGCTCACACACACACACTCGCTCACACACACACACACACACACACACACACACCACGGAGCGAGCGGCAACTCTAGCCCCTGTGGACAAACAGGCAAACCATCAAATCCCATCAAGGCCTGGCAGCTGTCAACACCCGTCTGCCCCCCCCCCCCCCAAACTCAAGTAACCGGAAATCAGGGCAGACTGGGGGGAGGGGGGGATCTTGGGTATAAAGTGAGGTAGGGCTCAGTATGCTTTCAGGCTACAGGTATTTTTTTTGGTTACATGTTCTTGCATATTGCCGCATTTTTATACTATGTAATGGTGACTTTAAAAAAAAAATCTATATAATATTCCGGAATCTTAATGACAAGTTTCACATCACATGCTACTTACTTTTCAAACAATTATACATTTTTCTTTGTTTTCACTTAATAAGAATGTAAGCTCTCTAAGTCACTCTTAGTAGGACAAATCATCTGACAAATGCCTTAAATCTAAATGCAACTTATTTTATCCCCAATTAAATGCTTTGCGCAACTCATAGTTTATATATACGTGTATTTCTGCTGGAGGAACACAAAACCCTGGCGTTGATTTCCCGTGTGTAAATTCAGGCGCACGCTGTCAGTCTTATTTTGGGATCGCCCACACGCTCACGAGACTCGACCAAAATAAAAACAGCGCCAAGGCGGCCTCAAATTACCCGCCCGCTCGGGGTCGATAAGACGCCCCGTCAAACTCCTTCAGGCTGAGGGTTCTGCTTCAGGCGTCCCGACAGAAGCCGGAATCTGAAACGGCCCACGTAGAAGATCACCGTTCGGCACATTTGGACAGCATTGAAGGGGACAGAGAACCCAACAATTCAAATTTAATATATTTGGCATCTTAGCATGCAACGCAAGACGAACAAATGTTAGATACCAGCGTCAACTAGATGCCGATCGAAATCAATTTGTACAACAACATCAAAATTCTGTCAAATTTTACGCAATGCGAAACTGAATGGATTATTGATTACGACTTAGTCAGAAATGTAAACAATAATCAAAACTGCCTGATCAGCCACTCAAAAGTTCACTACGATCATCAACAGCCTAGCATCACAGCAGTTCTTCCTCGCACCAAAAACCCCAACAAGAGAAAACAGCCAAAGCCATGTCGCCAAGCTGATTTCCCACAATGCACCATGGCACAAGGTCCAGAGTGAGTTTCTGCACTCTCAGCTCCCCGTAACCGCCGGTCAGACCAAGCGTCTGTCTGCCGTCCCAGAACGTCTGAGCTTTAACCCGAAAATAAACAGAATCTCCCTGTCGCCCCAGGGGCTTGCCCCCCCCTCCCACACCCAGACACACTCTTTCATTCCGCTTTGCGCTTCCTCCCAGAGACAGAGAGAGAGAGAGAGAGAGAGAGTGTGTGTGTGTATGAGAGAGAGGAGAGAGAGAGAGAGAGGAGGGAGACAGAGGGAGAGACAGAGAGAGAGAGAGAGAGAGCAGACAGAAACAGAGAGAGGAGAGAGAGACACAGAGAGAGAGATAGAGAGAGAGAGACAGACTGGGCCACACAAACAAAATTAGCTAACTGAACATCTCGCGTTTTGGTAGCACTCCTATGTGTGTGTGTGTGTGTGTGTGTGATGGGAGAGAGAGAGAGAGAGAGAGAGAAAGAGAGGGAGGGAGGGAGGAAGAGACTTTCCTCTTCATCTCAGTAACGGCAAAGGAATACGGCTTCAGGGGTTTCGGTGACAGAAAGAGCGGGAAAAACACACAGCGTTCGCACAGCCAGCCTGACACATCGGGTCCCAATAACGCCGTGTGATTTCAGGCGGGGGGGGGGGGGGACACACACAGGCCCCTCTCCGTCAGGGGCCCGCAAACGCGTACCAAATGGCGGTGCTCACCAGGGGCCTAATCTCGGGGGCGTACGAGGGCCAAGGAGCCTTCAGCCGTGTCACAGATAGAGATCTGAGATCTCCCAGGTAACCAAAACACGACTCCCGTGCAACCTGAGCGGCGACGCCCCTGTTCTGCCGAGAGGGCAGGTCCCCCCCCCCCCGCTTTGATAATCACACGCCTTTGAAAGGCGACCTCATTCGCGGCGACCTTATTCGCGGTGTTCCGATAGCATCTGGCTCCGCGCCGCCGCGGCTCGTGTAAACGTGCAAAATTAGGCGGCCTATCACACGGCGCGCAGACTAAACTGACCCGACACCCTCAAAGGATTCTGGGCCTTCTCGGCGATACCGCGATACGATAGGTTAAAATAACACGGGGAACGCATGCTAATATTGTGCTCACAGACCGCTATTTTCATAGCTCGTTGTCTGTTCGTTCTCAGATACAAACAGTTCATTCCTGTGTGTGCACATAGTGGAATTTATGCGTAGTTCACATTACTTTTGCAATCTGTGTTTTGTTCAATAAAGGTCCAATAATTAACTGGACGAAATCACTCTCAGTGGATAGAAGTCACAGGATGTTGTCTCAAAAGTGTTTATGTTCGTGTCGTGCCTGGGGCAGGATGATTGAGCAAATGTCCAGTTTATATTTGAGTCATGTTTGGGCCATTTGTTCTGATGTGAGACTGCAGACTTGTGACCCCTGTCTGTAATTGCACCAAGCCCCCCCCGCAACCCCCCACCCCACCCCCACACCCCCACCTCCCCCGCCAAAAAAAAAATCCTGGTTTCCCTGAGACATCTTTATGCAAATCGCCCTTATCTGCACGGCATCAAACTCTTCCTGCAGCAGAGGAAGTGTGCGTCTGGAAAAAGACTCTCGCTGATTTGATTTTTATTACACTAACTGGGGACTGGAACGGGAAGAGAATGAAGCGATTAAATTATCAGACACACGCTTAAAAAAAAAAAACTGTCTGCAAATGAAAGCCCAGGGAGCTCCAGGGAAGCCGGTGTCCTGGCGCAAATTAAAAGCCTGCAGTTTTGCTCCTTGCCTTCATTTCCACTCATTTTGGATTTTAGGATTCTTAATTAGCTTAATTACTCTCTCTGCTGCCACACAAAAAAAAAATCACATTTTATTGGCAGCTCTCCAGACCTTAGTTTAAGGTAAGGTCCAGTGCTTTCCTTCGATTAATACCCCAAACCCCCCCTCACACACACACACACACACACACTCCCCAAAGCAGGCTCCCCTGCATAAGGTTTATGGACATCATCGGTTACGTCTGTGTGTAGACCACAGCGACAATTAAAGACACACAGAGAAGGTCCAATTTCGTACGAACGCTCTCCTTCGCTCTCATACTCCGTAGGACATCCATACATCAGCCCGGTATATATTTACGCAGCCCCACTACCGCTGTACTTAATTAATCAGCAGGCTGTCAAACACTTCAAACAGAAGTTGAGTGCGCGAAGAGCGAGTTCATTAACGTGTTTAATTTAAAACCGCTGCCAAGCGCTGTCTCCAGGCGTGAGTATTATTACCGGCTTTCTAATTCTTCAGCGGCAGTATTTATTTAAAGAGCTCTGGCTCAGTGTATAGAAGAGAAGCCCCATTTTTTCTCTCCCTCAGACTGAGGTGCAGACACCCCGGTGCTACATGGTGAGAAGTAATGGGGACTGGTAATGGCGTCTCTCTCTCTCGAACTTTGACATGACCTTTGACCTCCCCCCCATGCCAACTGACAGCCGGTCCCCTCTGGTTTCACCAACCCTCCATCTCAATTGCTCTTCCTGTGAAATCCAACTGATCAGAACAGGCTCCTCCAAGCCAATAAAAGCAAAACATATTTTTTTGCAGTATACCCAAGTAGCGCAGCTCTCTCTACTTTTTATTCAAAATACAACTGGTGTTTAAGTCATAAACAGACAGAGTAATATGGTTGTGACTCAGTATCAGTATGGATACGTCTGTACCCATCACCCCACTCCCCTGAACCGGACGTCTGGCATGGCCTCTCCGGGGGGGGGGCAGCCCAGGGGTTCTAAACACTGAAACACTAACAAGAAGCAGATTTGTGGATGGAGAAGAGCAGATCAATGGCTCTTGTCATCAGTATGCGAAGAAGGAAGAGGAAGAACGGTGAGCTCAAGAAGTATGGCCTGATGATTCTCTCTACATCTTAGCCGGTAAGAGCGAGAGAGAGAGAGAGAAAACGCCTGATTGTGGATCGGCAAAAAGAAAAAAAAAAGACAGACCAGAGGAGCTGGTCGCAGCAGAATTGCCGGAATGGCGCCAGGCTAGGTCCTCTAAGAGCAGGAAGGTCCGAGGTGCTCTGAGGTTTTTTATCTCTTTGGCGATGACAATCTGTTCAGTCTGCTATGGGCAGCAGGCTGCACGATCAGGGTGATCACTCACTCTCTATGCGTCATGATGGATCAGGGCGACCCTGGAGACAGGCGTGGTCTGCAAATGCGACCCGGACCAAAATAAGCAGTCGGTTTATTGCTGTGAAATATTCGCGGCGGGAAGCAGGGTTTTTGCTCTGCGAGGCCCAAGAGGCTTTGTGTGAATATCATTAGCTCTTCAGTCGACCGATGCAGGCTGCAGCCACGACGGCTTGTTATCATTTCTTGTATGTACTTCTGAAGGCTAGAGGCAGAGGTTAATTTCCATTATTCTAATGAAGAGGTCTCTCTTAACTTCTCTGCTGGAATTTTCCTGTCCCCCCCCCCCATGATCTGAGCCCCCCCCTCCCTCCCCCCCCCTCCCCAGACCAGCTGCGAGGTCAGGCGTTATTACCGCGATGAGAAATGGCATCCATCTGTCCTCACAGTGCAATAACCGGGTTTCCTCCCCCGCCCCCCCCCCAAAAAAAACCAACGAGGTGTCACCAACGCGCGAGACCCTCCAGCCTGCGACAGCCAATAGGGAAGCAGAATGGAGGAATTCCTCCAGACCCCCCCCACCCAATCACAGAGGGTGGGGTCAGCACAGAGCATGGAGCAAAGGCTGGGGCCTTCCACCCCTGTCAATCATGGCGGGAGTGGGGGGGGGGGGCACTTTGATCAGACAGGCGTCCAATCAGAGCTCTATCACGGGCCTCTGTTCTGGGCTGCCCTTAAAATTGACAGTGCAGGGCAGGGAGGAGCATGCCATGTAGAGAAGGCACCCCAAAACCACATGCCTGACCCTGAACCTGGCGGGTGTGCCGGGGTGGGGGGGAGGGGGGGTTAGGTCCGGGCCCGTTCATCCAAACTCAAAAAAACCCTACAGCCGAAACGTGTTCCAGCGCCGATTCCAAACACAACCCAACCTCAGCTATAAACCCCCTGCTCAGTAAAGAAAAACAGCCAAATCTGGCTCTGCAAATACATTATTGGACGAGAATAACAGTTGAACTTCAGCTCGTTAGCAAGTAAATGATTCTGAATGAGAAACAGATCGTTCGGGAGTTTACATCAGTACGGACGTGGCTGTAACTGCACATACAGGCTCATTTTCACAAACGTTGACATTTGTTTTTAAATATTTTTGTGGTATCACAAGAGAGAATTTAAAGCAGAACCCTACAGCTGGTTTTTCCTCAACCGTACATAGTACAGTACATTCGTTTTGGGCTCAAGGCCTTGTAAAATATTTTTAGGTGGACTAATCAAATCAGAAAAGGTACGCTGCAGAAAAAGCCATTATTGTCGGGCCAAAAACAGATTTCTCAAGGTAAGAGAAACGAAGCGGAAACATTTCGTTTGCTCATTCGCTCGCTCGCTCACCCTGTTCATTAGCCCAGCGCTACACTGCGGCTAACTCGGAGAGGAAGCGGGGAACTGCCCACACCTCATCAGGACCCTAATTTGTCAGCCTGTTAGTCCAACTTCGATAAAATAACCCAGTGGGGCGCGCGTGCCAGCATGAGGGGCCCCCCTCCCCCCCCACGCCCCCCCCTCCGCCCCTGCTCCAACGCCCCACCGCCGCCCCCTGCTTCCACGCCCCCCCCCACCCCAGCCACCGCTCCAGCTTTGTGTGTGGATATCTGTGTGTGTGAGCGTGTGCGTGTGGTTTGTGTTGTGTGCGTGTGCGTGGGTGGCTTGTGTGTTTGCTGGTTACTGTGTGTGGTCGTGTGCAGCATTCATGATTGCCTGTGTGTAAGCGTCCTGTGTGTTGGTGGATATCTGTGGTGAGCGTTGGAATCTGTGTGTCAGCGTGTTTTTTGCAGCGTGTGGATATCAGTCGTGTCGTGAGCGTGTGCGGGTCTCCAGTGCTAGCTATAGCCTTGTAATTAGCCTGCTCCACAGGGACTCCCCAGACAATCCTTAAAAGAACATCCAGGAGTTGATGAGCAGAAAGTCTGGAAGTTCTTACCATTTTTTCCTTAACGCAACAGCAGCGTGAAAACCAGTCCTTGCAGGCTCGCAATACCTTACAACAAATCACACAACGCTAGCAGCACAGCAAGCTTAGCGCACAACTATAATACACAAACTAAAGCATACAGCAAGCTAAGCTATCGACATTACGGGACATACAAACAGGTCTCCTTTCTCACGATGTGGGAATATTTCCACAGCTTGTTGTTCAGTGGAACGGTCCTGACTGTGAAGAGATGAAATAAAAGTGAAGCTTTGAAGTGTTTCCACGCGGCGGAGGTAGAATAAAAGTCCTTTGGGTCATACATAATACAGGAGCAGAACACGTGAAATGACTTTTAATATGCTGACTGCGGACCAACAAATCAAGCGTTCAAGTGCAAAAGGACAAATTTCAAGCTCAGTTAAAAGAACGTTCCCTTTGATCCCCATATGGACCCCTTCAGGACGGGTATAAATGTTGTCCCATCTGGTTCGGTCAGACATGGTAAACAAAAACATATTAAAATCAGTTACATTCGCATAAACGGAGTTTCGCCAGGGCTCAGAGAGGTATTTCAGAAGGGTCCTCGACCACAATTTCCCAGAAACTTTCTCCTCCTTCATAACAATTAATGCAGCACATGTGGATATCGCTGGAGGAAACACACACACACACACACACTCATACACACACGCGCTCATACACAAACACACACGCGCTACACACACACACACACACACACACACACGCTCATACACAAACACACAGACGCATGCAAATGCGAAGAATGGACCGCAGATTCTGAAGACAGATTTCAGGGTTCCGGAACTGGAACCAATGATGTCATAATGACCCCGCAGGCCCGTGTGCCACACAAGCAGAACAGAACATGGCCGACTCCTGCTGCAACGTCTTTCTCAAGGGCATAAAGGAAATCCTGTGGACCTCACTGAACACCGTAAGGCTTTCTAACTGCTCTGACACACAGACGGAAAAGGAATCACAGAACAGAAATGCACAGGGAAAGCAGTGTCCTATCATGGTTAGGGAACTGGGCTTGTGGCCTAGAGGTTGCGGGTTTGATTCCCAGTTGGGGAACTGCTGTTGTAGCCTTTGGGCAAGGTATTTTAACCTCCATTGCTTCAGCGTACATCCAGCTGTGTAAATGAATAGTATGTTAAAAATGCAGGCCGTGTAAGTTTGTCTGGATAAGCGCGTCTGCTAAATGTCTGAACGTAAATACGGATTACTTCGAGGTTATACAACCGAGCGGCCAAGTCTTTAATTTGTTTCAGACTCTTAAACACACGACAGAGATGCTGAGCGCGAAATTAGCAGTTGCGTGTTATCTGCACGCATGTGGCATGTTTAGAAAGCCGGGGGGGGGCGGGGGCGGGGGGTCTTAGAATGGCATGTCCAACCAAAAGCACTCGTTCACAGTCTGATGACGTGAACCATGTCGTCAGCGGACTGTTACCGTAGCGATGGGACACAATCGGCCAATCGCATGAGGGATCGGTTTGGGTTTAATATAGTCAGGGTTCCCTGAGTCACGCCAGCCAATCACGTCTGCCTTCTTATCAGGTGCCAACAGGTTACCGGGTCACATCAGTGAGAGACGCTCCTGTCCTTTGATCTGCACTGGCTCCCACCTGTGGTTACCTGTAGAATCAGCCTCCCCCCTGCAGTTGACCACATTGGGAGAGAGCATGTGATCCAGGTACAGCCCTCCTGGACTCAACAGACATGAGTAACTAACATGAGTAACTATCACAAAACGCCGTTTTTAACAAAATGGCGCACCAAAATTTTTTTAAAAAGCTCCGCCCTTGTCACTGGAAACCCTGCGGTTTTATTGGCCTCTGTGCCCTGTCATGGGGGACCAGAAACCGTGATCTTCTGGGGTCTCAAAGCGGGGGGGGGGCAGAATTAATGTGTGAGCACACATCCTGTCTGGCTGCCGTTTGGAACAAAGTCACCCCTGTCCAGCTTCCTTAACCCCCTCGCCACCCCCCTACCCCCCGAAAACCATAATAGCCAAACCGACAGCCGCCAAAACAGCCCCCTAAAAAGTCTCTCAGCGTGAAACACGGGAGAACGAGCCATTAACACACCACAAACAGCAGGCTAGACTGCACCCAACACAACGCCCAGGCTACTGTTTCAGGTTTAAAAAAAAAAAAAACATAATATTAAAAGTGAATGGCATCACATTATAAAGTCAATCTCAAACACTTCCTCAGAATAACTGAATAACTATAAAATTAAACACAGCACTAACACATCAGGGAGTGCACTGTGTATTTCCAATAGGCTTTCAGTGTTTAAACTTCAGCAGACCAATTCCCACATGATATTGAATGCTAACCCCGTGAGCAAAAGCTGGAATCTATAAGTCTAGAGGGGTGGAAGTCTAGGCTGAGAGGCGTTTTGATGTAAATGAACTAGGTTAACCCCAATTTTGCTCAGTTTGGCCTGGTTACATCCTAGTCAGCTATAAACCCAAAAGGAGTGATTGGTTAACATAACTGATGGATCCTGTTACAACACAAATTGTTACTTGGTAGGTTAGCATTACACTTATTGATCATAAATGGGGCTGTGAACCATGGCGATATATTACACTGTCGTATTCCTGAGAGTGACATTGATGTTCTCCACTCCTGTCCATCGCTATGAATAAGAGCACATGCCAAGCGCTATTTAACGTTACGCAATGTAATGTATCTGCAGTGCATTCTGGGGAGTGTTCCACACGGCCTTGGCCAAGGTCAAAGGACCCCGGAGCAATCAGTCAGTCATTAGGCCCTGTCAATCAACCGGGAGCAATTAGTCGCCAAAGTGCGCTCCACTTACGAGGCGTGAGGAGAACTGGGCCGCCAAGGAACGAGGACCACGCGGTCGCGGCCTTATTATGGTCTGGAATCGCGCGCGGATGTCGTTAGCGAACGGAGCGCGGCGCAGGACGTGGACGCGGTCCACGCGCGTGTGAGCGAGCGTCCGTGGTCGGTTGTGTGAGGTTGTGGTCAGACAGCTTGGGCACGGACACACGAGAGGCCCCTGATTGGCTGTACGGGTGTGTGAAGGGAGCGCGCGCTATTGGTCAGTCCGAGCGTGCCATGCGAGTCTGTGTTTGCTGGCCAGTTCACGGCCCTGTAGGCGGAGTCAGACCTGTTGATCGCTCATGTCCAAGGGAACAGGAAGAGGAAGAGGGGGAGGATGTGAAGAGGGGGGGGTGGGGTGGGGGGGGGTGGTCTAAGGACACCGAATCCTTTGCCTGGTCCCTGCCGAGGCATGATGATGACAGTCCCACTCTGTCTGTCTGTCTGTCTGTCTGTCTCTGGCCGTCTGTCAGCAGACTATTCCTGACGCTTGTAACGGGACACTCCTTCCTTCTTCCTCTGGAATGGGCCCACCCCACCCCCACCCCATTGTCAGCTGTCCATCTCCAAAACCCTGTCACCTCGATCATGCCCCCCCCCCCACCCCCACCAACCACCAACCACCAAACCCCAAGCCCCACCATCTCAACACCCAAAACCTCAGTGTCACAGCTTGTCCCACAAGCATGTGGAGTTTGAGGGTTTGAGGGCCTTTTGGGGGTGCAGGGATGCCTGCACCCCAAGGTTTTGGTCAGCCGACTCCTAGAGACCCCACATCATCGTCTGAACATCTCCAGATCTCCTGCGTCACACAAACTCACCACCACAGTTCCAACGGCAACAGGGCCATCTCTAACCCTAAACCCAGCTTTCATTAGAGCAACTCCACAACAACGCTACAGGCCCAGAGCTGGAAAACGCAATAAAAACATGGTAGATTAAGCCACTGAGCGCTTTCCCAGAGTGGAATTCAAAAGCCTTTGGCAAAGTAAATTAATGCACAATTGTCTGGAAAAACAAAGCTGTTAAAAAAAAATACTACAGAATATTCAATACTTCTAAAATTCCAGGGATATAAATGTTGGTTACACCGCAGCTAAAAGTAGAATCGGGAAAAATTCACATGCAAACGAAACACGGATCTGTGTGTGTACACGTGCACGGAGAAAAGAGGACCTGTGAAATAAACTGCTAATTTTATCCATGAAGGGTCTGTTCCCTCCTGAGAGTTATATCCGATCACAGGCTGACCTTGATGGGACAGATGAGTGATTTCGGTTCTGAGAGTGCTAAGATTTCTCTTCCGCGTGCTACGTGTATTGTTGACTGACTTTCATTCACTTTCAGTCTATTTTATCCTCTCTCTCTCTCCTCTGCTAGCATCAATGTAAAGTAGGCGGAGACCTACAGGAGTGCAGAGGGGGCGTGTCACTTCCCTGGCCCCTCCCACCACACAGAGTATTGGTCAAGATTTTGCACTACAGAGAAAGGGACAGGGATCTTGGACAGCTGGATTCTTGGCAGATCACAGTGTCCAGAGTACAGCTGGAGTTGCTGACATCCAGTCACTCACTCACTAACTCTCCCTCTCTCACACACACACACACCCACATGTACGCACGTGTACACACAAAAAACAAATACAAACACACACTCACTCATTTACTCATTCAGACACACACACACACACACACACACAGGAAGGAAATGTGAAAAGCAGAGTGAGGAGGTGATCCGAAGCCCAGACTGACTCTGACCTTCATGGAGGACTTTTCCTCATCCCGGGAGGGGGCATTAATACTGCCAGCAGGAACGTTTCGGGGGGGAGAAAACGAGAAAACGAGGAACACAGACCGAGCTGCGCACCGCGTCCGTTCCCCCTCCCCACCGCCCGCTACAATCAAGAGCCCACAGACTCACCAGGGAACAGCAGAAGCAGCGGGAACCCAGGGTTAGCTTACACTTGGCCAGCAATGCTGTGGTCGGTTCCAACCCAAAAAAATGTCCCTCAAGAACAAGGTAAAAGGAAGGTTAAAAAAAAAAAACAATGGCAACAAGGACAAAGTTGTCTGTCATTGTCCACGGGCCCTGGTGAACAGACAGATCTGCTCACACTCCTCAAAACTAAAACACAGCCCACATCCATTTTCTATCCACCAAGGGAGCCCCGTTAGACGGCTGTGTAGGAAACGTTTCCAACGATTTTACTGTTCTGTGCTCCAGCGCTGATGGGCAGTTCCTCTGCAATTAATAATGTAGAAAACCCAGCAATTAGCCAAAGTAATACAAACTCTGCAGCTGTTCACACAAGGGGACTTGTAGAGTAATTAGCTGAGAATTCACTGATTGTCTAACTCAATGAAACAGATAATTAGTCTGAATACCATGTGCGATGGTTTATAAAATCAGTGTAAATCCTTGCCTGTTAAAAAGCCAGTAATGCTGGGAGATGATGAAGCAGGATGCCATCTGCTGACTGACTAATTTGCTTTAAAAGCCCTCCGTCTTGGCTGGCCTTTCTCCCTCACCCCTTGTCTGTTTTGGGCCGGACGTCACATCCAACAGCTCAAGGTGACTCCTACACTCCCCCCCCCCTCCTCCCCCTTCCCCAAAAGACCCCAACGGCCTGACCGCCACAGCATTCGGGCTGCTGAGTGCCATCCCACCCGCAGGAGGCTAAGGTTTCACACAGGGGTCCAGGGATCGCAGGGAATTCTAAAAGGACAGAGCGGCAGGACACAGAGAGGCGGAAAAAAGCGACCAGCTCAGCTCATTCTCCCCTCTACAGAGGACCAGCTCTGCACCACAGAACCCGCTATTGTCCTACGGAACCCTCGACTGTTCCGCACGGAACTTCATCTGCACGGGAGCCATTGTCCTACGGAACGTTCAGCTATGTCACGACGGAACCCCCCGTATCCTTCAGAACCCTCTACTGCCTCACAGAGTCTTTATTCCACAGAGCCCTTCATGCCTTTCCCCAAACACACCCCCCCCCCCCCAAAGAACCCTTGTCCCTTCCAGAGAGAACCTTAATCAAAAGCCATGCATTGCTGCCGTGAGACTAGGCCTTCGGCGACCCGCCCGGGTTCCAGACATAATAATCAAATTAAGGTAAAGACAAACTATGATTATCCACTTAGAGGTGCCAAAGCAGAACCAAGTAGCCGTGTTTATTCACATGGCCGCGGTACCGCTGGGTTTGGCAGCGGCAGACACGCCGCAGTCTGCTGACCCCTATTTTAATAACCTCTAGTTCACCAAGGGAGCTCCGCTGGCTTTTTAAACATTGGACAAGGACCTTCCTGCGATTGAACTTTTGGCTTAACCTTCCAGGCTGGAGGCTTAGACCTCCGGGGCTTGGCTTCGCACAGTAATTCACTCAAAACATTCAAAATATCCTCTCGTTTTTTCCATACAGGACCAATATGGTTTTGCACAATACTTCCCAAAGTTTTGCTGGACCTCTCACTAGTCATAAAAACACTCAGTGGTTCATGTTTTAGCATAGAATCCCACATCCTTGCTCAAATCTGTAAAACACACTCCATTTTTCATGCACAAAAAAAACAGACAATCCTCATACCTGCTGTAGTTCCCCATACACATTCTATATAAGTTTTATTTGCTACAGTATTTCAGACAGGCAATAGGCTATGGAGTAAGAGGTATGTGAGTTTGTATGTTAAAACACAGACAGGAGACACGTTTGTGAAATATGTAGCGATTCATTAATCCTTTGAAGAGTAGGTTTTTTGTAATTTTTTTTTCTTCCAAAATCCAAAAGTCAGTGTTCTATTTAAGCGCAGGTTTGTTAAGATTTCATGAAATTCCTTTGTCTTGGAAAAACAAGCCATCTGTGTTAAATCGGTATCGCTTTACATGCACTACATGCCATAAATCTGACATTACACCATCGTGGTGACATTACACCTGACATAACCAGCCATGACAGCCTATTACAGCTTGTGACAGGTGTCATAACACTGTCACAATGCACGCACCAGTCACTGTGTGACATTTATTTTTACCACATGCATTACTGCGCTGTTATGGCATTTTAAGCTGTAGTACACTGTCACAACTGATTACGGCTCGCAAATGTTGCGGAAAAACATATTTGCGTGCGTCTCTTCCGAGTGGAAAAAGTGGCGGTATTTTCGAGTCAGCAGACAGCCCGGTGAGACTCTGTGAGACATGGGGAGACTCGATGAGACTCGATGAGACTCGAGGAGACACGATGAGACTCTGTGAGACTCGGTGAGACTCGAGGAGACACGATGAGACTCCATGAGACTCGAGGAGACACGGTGGAGACACGGTGAGACACGGTGAGACTCGGGGAGACACGGGGAGACTCGGGGAGACACGGGGAGACTCTGTGAGACACGGGGAGACACGGGAGACACGGGAGACACGGGGAGACACGGGGAGACACGGGGAGACACGGGGAGACTCGGGGAGACTCGGGGAGACACGGGGAGACTCTGTGAGACACGGGGAGACTCTGTGAGACAGGGGAGACACGGGGAGACACGGGAGACTCGGGAGACTCGGGGAGACTCGGGGAGACACGGGGAGACTCGGGGAGACTCGGTGAGACTCGGGGAGACTCTGTGAGACACGGGGAGACACGGGGAGACACGGGGAGACTCGGGGAGACTCGGGGAGACTCGGGGAGACACGGGGAGACTCGATGAGACTCGGTGAGACTCGGTGAGACACGGGGAGACACGGTGAGACTCGGTGAGACACGGGGAGACACGGGGAGACACGGGGAGACTCGGGGAGACACGGGGAGACTCGATGAGACACGGGGAGACTCGGGGAGACACGGGGAGACTCGGTGAGACTCGGTGAGACTTGAGGAGACTCGATGAGACTCGATGAGATCCGGTGAGATCCGGTGAGATCCGGTGAAACTCGATGAGACTTGGTGAGCCTCGATGAGACTCGGTGAGACTTGATGAGACTCGGTGAGACTTGATGAGACTCGGTGAGACACGGGGAGACTTGATGAGACTCGGTGAGACACGGGGAGACACGGTGAGACTCAGAGACACACTGCACCGAGGAGTGTGGGGTGGGGTGGGGGGGGTGACAGTGAAGAACGGGGAAAGAGACCTGACCCTTTGTTTTGACACAGCTGCTCTAAAAGTAACGGGAGTGATCACGTCTGGTTTGCCCTTTTGGGGGGGGGGGGGGGGGGCAGGGGGGGTGTGAATCGCGTGAGCCAAACAGCCAGACGAACGCTGCCAATACAACAGCGGCGAGAGCTGAAACACTCATTCAGATGGTCCGTGTTATTTATTTATTTATTTATTTTTGTTTGCTTTCTTGCCGCAGTTGGCAATTAGTCTCGCTTTTGTTTCCAATTTTAGACTAAGAAACTCTTCGGGAAAATGACTTCAATTGTCTAAATGGACAACAGGTTTCCACCATGAGCCCCTCAGGAAAAAAACAAAAAAACACTTTCGTTTATTTGCAGGAAATGAGAGACAAATAGCTTTGAAAATAGCCATAATAGCCTGCACAACACTGGAGGAATTTCTGACATTTAGACTGTAGCAATTCCAAGACTTTTACTGCCTTATTACTGTGTGTTTAATTAAAGCCATTAGCCCCAGTCCCTCCTCAAAAAACAACAAAAAACAGGTGATTTCTTTTAAAAAGGCACTTCCAATTCAAGGCCTCAGTATCAGTCTTGGATAAAGTGAAAGTCACATAGTCCGCGGTAACCATGGCAGCTATCTTTGGCCTGCCGGACAACATTCCCAGCTTTTCCGAGCGGTCACATCTGGGAGGATCCATTGTTATTCCTTCACAGAGTGAGCCATACAGCTTCACTCGTTGCCATTCCAAATTCCCAACATTCCCGAGGACGCTGGCCATCCTGGCGTTCGTCAGCAACAGAACGCAGAAGGGCACAGGCATCCATCTTCCTTAGGGTCATAAAGAGAGCACCAGCCAGCCAGCCAGCCAGGCCCTGTACCTCACACACATGCACACATGCGCACACACACACACACAAATATACACACGCACACACACACACACACACCTTATTCCACCCCAACCTCCCCAGACCCCTCTCACCATCACCTCCACCTGGGGGTTCCTCTGAGCACACCGAGGAAGGGGTGACCTTTCACCTTGAACCCTCTCCTGAACTACAGTGGCGTCACCATAGTAACGCGGGCCAAAACGCACAGAAATGCAGACCAAGCGCTTTGTGCGGACACCAAAGGGGGGAGGGGGGGTCCTTCAGCTTAAAGAGCGGCCAATCAGACACACCTTCGCCCGGCTGCTTCTGGACATCGCGTTTCCGTTACCGCCATGGAGCCTTTCCGAAGCGTTGCAGCTGCGCCCGCCCGCCCGCCAAGAGAGACTACAGGCATGCGCTGTCCGCCGCGCCGCCCCCCCCACCCCCCCCAAAACACCAGCGCCTGAGTGAGGCTGTGACTGACAGGTCCTAGGCCAACTGCCAGTGCGTGATGAACACAGGCCACTGCTGTAGCTGCTGCGTCCACTGACACCAAAACCTCGCTGCTTACATCCCCAGCCAAGAAAGATCAGGTTCTTAAAAATAGCTTTTTCCTCCTTTCTCTCTGAATTTTGTAAGCCCAGTTATAGACCTGCTCTGACACCAGATACCCAGCCATAACTGCTGGAGACCAGACCACGGGAGCCCAGAATGAACACCGCTGTCCCCCTGTGCTGTCTGAACCCCCCTCCTGTGACACAAAACCAAGTGTGTCCCCTCCCTGAAGATCGGTCGGCCACAGTCAGCGCTGGCGCGGGTCAGATTCGGGCCGAGTCCGTGGCGCTCACCCACGGCGCTTTTACAGAGTGAGCCACCCAGCAGCCCCTGGAAGAGCGTTTCCACGGGACGAGCCATCCGGCAGCCACGTTCACCACTAATTTAACTACCCCAATCCTCACAGGTCCTTGCCTGCTCCTGCACCTTCGGCATCCCCCTCAATACATCCCCGAAAAACCACCTGTCCTCTCAGTCAGGTGACAATCCCTCCTGTCCGTCTCGCAGCCCAAACGCCACTCCGGTGCCCCGAACCTGCCAATGCGTAAAGCCTTGTCTGGCTTGTCTGAGCATGCTCAGTCTGGAGTCCAGACCATGGACACATGAGACAAATTTAGGGAATAGGGGAGGGGAAAGGGGATTTGGGTGGTTAATGAAAGACTAAATTTAACCCATACCGACTGGACGGGACTTAAACAATTATTGTGGGGGGGGGTTGCAAATCCATACTTGCTAATACAATAATACCCTCTTTTTTCCAGACCCAGGAGGGTAGGAATGTATTTTGGCAGGGTGAGAGAACGGTTTTTGTGGAAGCGCTGTCCTCAGGTCCCCAGGCGAATTAAGAGAATTTAAAAACTTTTTTGTGACAAGCGGCACGTTCCCACACAGCCGAGGAGCAGAAAGGGCAAATAAATAAGTAAATAAAATAAATTAATAAAAATAATCAGGTGCTGACAAAGCAGAGAATTCTCCAGAAGTACAGTTCGGATCCCGGGGAGGATCCAGTTGAGGGTTCACGGTAAAAAGTCTTACGGTGTGGCGAGGATCACGCTGGACAGTCACCGCCACCTCCCCGGCCTATCCACTTCCCTCCCGTTTTTTCCCGCTCTGCCATCGCCATGGCGACGGATTAAACATCTGGGCACCAGCATCAGTGAACAGACTGACTGACCGATCCAGCAGCACTGAGGTCAAACCGGGAGGGGGGGAGGGTTTGGTTGGGGGGGGGGGGGGGTTTTAGAGGGTGATACGGGGACGGGACTCGGGCAGAGATTTGGGCCTAATGAGAAACACAGGGCCCGGCTCCGGGGTCGAGTTAAGAAACGAAGTGCAGAACACGGAGTCCTGCCAACAGGGTGCCCGCTGCACGATCGCATCAGTACGGCGGGTACAGGAAGTGCCCTGGCGCCGCTACGCTAAGATACCGCGCGGTGCAAAGGCTCATGGGATAGCCAGCAGCAGCAGCAGGGAGGACAAAAACAATTTTAATCCCTGCTACACTCAGAAGCTGAATGCAAGAGAAGTATCCATCATAGTTCTACAATAAAGGATTAACTTCCTCCCCTCACATCTGCAGACCAGCACATCGGCACATGAAGACTTCCCACTTAACATACTTAAGACTGGGCTGCCTAACCCTGTTCCTGGGGATCTACCGTCCTGTAGGTCTTCGCCCCAACTCTTAAAGCACATCTCATTCAACAGCTCATTCGACTGCTAATCAGTAGAATCATGTGTGCCAAATTTGGGTTTCAGCGGAAAACCTACAGGACGACAGATCTCCAGGAACAGGGGTTTTGGTCAGCCCTGAAGATGTATATCAGCGCTACACAACTCCAGGTCCTGAAGGCCACAGTGTCTGCAGGCATCTACCCCCACCTAATTTCCCTAATTATTTTACCTGCTTGGTTCAGGAAGAGAGCTCATTACTGAAATCAGGTGGTGTAGTAAAGCGGCTGCAGTAAAGACCTGCAGATGCTGCTGCCCTTAAGACCTGGAGTTGAGTAGCCCCCGATACACATCCTACCTCAGGACTGATGATCGGGCATGGAGATTGGGCCAAATGAACCGCCTGCACACAGCGCTCTGATTGGCTCCCGTAGTCACAAGAGCGGGTCACGCGTGCTCTCATTCCATGCCCGCCTGCCAGAACAGATGGGGAACACTCGGGTCATCTTCTCAAAGAAGGACGTTTAATGAAAGGCAGAGTGTTTACTGTAGGCATGGAGAGAAAGCCCACCCGTTATCTTCCCACTGCTCGGAGTGATGCATGCTGGGTAACCAGAGCGTTCCGAACCCAGGCACACGCCGGCTTAGGAGCCAGGCTTTTAATACCGATGTTGACGTTTAACAACTGACAAGCTATCGCCGGAGAGGGCTTTCGGAGGACAACAATGCCCCCTTTCTCTCCCTCCAGGACAGTTTAGGAGATCAGTCCAGGCCCCCCATCTGGTTCCCATTGACTTTATTTTTCACTCTCTTTAAAAAAAAAAAAAAAAAAACCCATTTCTAGTGTGATCTACCGTATGTATAATCTTGTTTTCCTGGCAGGCGAAGTTTATTGCGTACGACGGCCCCGTTCGCTGTTTGATCTCCGCTCGGCCAGTCGCCGTCCGCGGGGGGGGGAGGGTACGGGGGGGGGGGGGGACTGCCAGCGCGCTCTCGGTTGTTTGTTTTCCCCCTCGTCCCGAAACCATCGCGCCGCAGGCACAAAGCGAGGCCCGTTTCGGTCTCCGTCCCCTTTGACTCCATGCCCTCGCCCTTTCTCTCGCCCCCCCCACCCCACCCCCACGCCTTCCGACCCGTGTTTTGCTTTCGCTCGTTCGCTCGCCGTGTTTGTCTCCTCTAACCGGTTCCTAGCAGTTTCTCTCTCTCTCTCTCTCTCTTTTTGACCCGTTGATTTATGCGCCCGATTCCGCGGGTTTTTTGTTTCCCTCGGTCCGCGTGCGTGCGTGCGTGCGTGCGTGCGTGCGTGCGCCGCTTTCCCTTTCAGATCAGGTGGAGGTCCGAGGTCAAAGGTCAACCTGCGGTGGCGCGTGGAAGGAGGGGGAGGGGAGCCCCCCCCCAAGTTGATAGATGGGGTGCCGACTGAGAGGAACGAAACGACAAGGAGAGGGGGAGAGAGAGAGAGAGAGAGAGAGAGAGAGAGAGGGAGAGGGAGAGAGAGATACGCAAGACCGCATACATCGGGGCCGCTCTCCGACACCTCTGTACAGCTCACTTCTGCAGCCGCACGCCCAGCTGAGAGGCTTCTCAACGGCACCTCATACACCAGAGAGTGGGGAAAAGAAGAGCCCTCTTAAATAAAAACCCCAAAAGCTGGACAGTGACACGGACAGCGGGAGGCTAACTACGTGTTGGAGCGGAGAGGTCTTCAGCAAAACCGAACTGAGAGCTGCCCCGGAGCGCCGAACGCGTCTCTGGTGTTCAGATTTTGTGGTTCGGTGTTGGTGAAGCCGTTCGCGAGCGTCGCGCCGAATTATCCTCCAGGGCTGCGAGGACGGTGGAAGAGTCTTATGGTTTTGGTTGGAAAACATTTAGAGAGAGAGAGAAAAAATAATAATAAAAATAAAAAAAAAAAAACCAGTGAAAACAGCTCTGGTTCAGTGCTCGAAGATCTCTCAGTTCCAAACACATAAGAAAGGTGAGGCTGACAGCGTGTGGTTGGACGGGGAGGGAGGGGGGGAGGGAGAGAGAGAGAGAGAGAGAAGATCGCACGCTTTTCACATCGAGTGCGCTGGCAGAACGCTGGTCTTTCGCCTCCAACCTCCGCGGCTGCCATGACTACAGGCGCTGCAAACCCCCCCCCCATGGGGCTGTCCCACAATGCATCTGTTTACTCTCGGAATAATACACGCGCTGCAACGTTCCTGACAGGGAAGGCAAACATAACCCAGCTATGATCCTTTCATGTTCATACCCCCCATGCCTGAAATCCATTACAGGGGGAACGGAAAGGAGAGAGAGAGGTTTGAGCCCGGGAGAAGTCTTTCACCGAATGTTTAACAAAAAGAATTCTGTAAAACATTCCTGTGGAGCATTTGTATTAATTTCATGCTCCTTTAGAATTTGGCCTCAATTTCATAAAACAATAAGCAAGTAAATATAGATCGCCCCAAGTTTTCTTCCAATGATCAGATTCATTTCTCAATTGTTTTTGGCACATGCAAAGACAGGCCACAGATATTCCGTGGTTATTTCAAATGAAACTTGAAATGGAGTCTCTACATAATCATCACGGGCCTTGGAAGACCAGCATTCAGTGAATAAAAACGATCCAAAAACAGGTAATAAAAATAAAGACACTGCAGCATATAGGGCTTCTAGAGGCCCGGGATAACCCTAAAATCTGAATCTCTCCCTGGGGTGGGTAACGCAGCAACTGCTTCACAGGAAATAACTCCTGTCACAGTCCCACCTGGCTTATAAGGCTACTGAGGGTCTGAACCTGAAGCCCACAAAACGGAGGCTCAGAGAGAGAGCAGGAGAGAAGATAGAGAGAAGTGTGTGTGTCATTGTGTGTGTGTGTGTGTGAGAGAATGTGTGTGTGTTGTGAATGTGTGTCTGTGTGAGAGAATGTGTGCGTGTGTTGTGAATGTGTGTGTTAGTATGTGTGCATGCGTGTGTGTGTGTGAGAGAATGTGTGCGTGTGTTGTGAATGTGTGTGTGTGTGTTAGTATGTGTGCATGCGTGTGTGTGTATGCGCGTATTTGTGCGTGCGTGCATGCGAGCGAGCGTGTTGTGAGTGTGTGTGTGTGTGTTAGTATGTGTGCATGCGTGTGTGTGTATGCGCGTATTTGTGCGTGCGTGCGTGCATGCGGGTAGGTGTGTGTGTGTGGTGTTGTGTGCACGTGTTGTGTTGGCGTATGGCGTGCGTGCAAGCGAGCGTGTGTGTGTGTGTGTTGTGAGTGTGTGTGTAGTGAATGCATGTCATTTCCAAGGCGTGCTGCTGATGTTTGATGTCGCTTCGCTTCAGCAGCACAGTCACATATGGCACGCCAACAGCGCGTTTAAAATTGGAATCAGTTGTTGTTTATACTTTTGTTATTTTTGAATTTGTGAACTTGTTGGCCGTGTTTTGGCTACACAGTTGGTTTTCGTTGCCAAGCCAAACTCCGCAAATTTGAGAGAGAGAGAGAGAGAGAGAGAGAGAGAGAGAGAGGAGAGCAAATGTAAGAGTGAGTGTGTGTGTGTGCGTGCATGTGTGCGCGTGCACGTGTGTGTGTGTGTGTGTGTGTGTGTGTAGGATTGGGGTGAGGAGAAAACCAAGGGAGAAGGCAGGGTTGCTGTTGATATGCTTGTCTGCGCAAACAGGGATTCCCTGGATAACTCAGGCACTGCATTCCAGGATTTTAATGAAAATTTTAAAAACAGACACGGCGTGAAAGGCTTCTTCCACTGCCACTGCTACCAGTGAACAGAGCCTCTTCGGCACACGTTCCCTCCAAATGCACCCTGGGCACTCGTATGAGGTTCATCTGAAGAGGTAAATAGATAAATGAATAAAAAACCAAATGAATAAATAACTAATAACTTTGTCCCATCTAAAACAAAATATCTGCCCAGCCCACCAACATTAACTACACTACACTTAAACTAATCTGAATTATAAATCTCTTTCCATCTCTCTCTCTCCCTATCTCTCTCTCTCCCCCCATCTCTTTCTCCCCCCCATCTCTCATCCTCTGCAGTGATGATTTGGAGGACAGGACGTGTCCCACAGGTAACCCCAAAGCGATGTCTCCTCCTTTTTCCCTCAGGACGAGGAGAGGTTTCAGAGGATACAGGATGATGGCGGTTGTGGTGGTGGGCCGGGGGGGGGGTGGGGGGTCAGCCCTGGATGGTAGACCTGCAGAGTGACTGTTAGCAGAGCTGGTGCTAATTAGCGACACTCCGGTAATGGGGTCATCTGACAGGCTGACAGGATACTTCCTGATGGACGGTGGCCTGAGGAAGTGGACTCTGCAGCGTTGATCTCCGGATATATTCTCTAAACCTTTCGGTGTGGCATTTCCTCTGATGCGCATAACATTGCAGGTCATAATTCATTAAAAAAATCATCCAACTTACTCAGCAACACTGAAACCAATACAAGGAATATCAGAGCTGTTTAATAATGCGGAGACGATGCTTTCCTGAGCACTGATGCCAGCGACTGTCACACTGAAGACCTGCTGTTGGCTGATTGACAACATGTCCATCATTACACAACCAATCTGCACATTAAATCTGTGACTTCTGCAGACTTCTAATACATCATTTTACTTGTGGACTTGTGGCCTCTTGACCTTCCGAAACGGTTACAGAATGCTGGGGGACCCAACACCTGAAAAACGTCTGACCTGGAGCTCCGGCGGAGGCAATGTTCAGGTAAACACAGAGGACGGGGAGGGAGGATGCAGATGTTTTCTTTTTTTTTTTTACACGCTGGAGAGGAGAGGAGAGGAGAGCCACCAACCGACCAATTACAGTCTGGCGCTAACGTGTGAGCTGAAACTTTTTTTTTTTTTTTTTGAGCAGAGCTTCAATTCAAAACTTAGGGTTACTCCCGATGACTTCGTGTTAACGAGCCTTTGGTAAGAAATTTTGGCCAGTTGGCCACTGTTTACATTTTTTGTGAGAAATGAAAAGCCCATTTCATATTTTTGCACTTAATTTTACTCTGCTGAAAGTGCGTCGAATCGCGAAGTCAAAACTGAGGTTGATACCAAACGGACATTTCTGAGTACCGTTACTCCCCCACCGATAATCCAGTGAAACATGGCTGCGCTCTCTTCCCCCCCGACAGACAGAAACTGTTCCAAATGTGCAGCAGTTTCCCGCCAGCACCTGTGAGCGAGAGATTACGGAAAAAAATCTAAAGACCGCGCCAACCTGCAACGGCAGGCCTTGCTCTCTTTTACACACACACACACAGACACACACAAATACACACACACACACACACACACAAATACACGTGTGCACACAGACAGACAGTCAGACACAAACACACACACACATACAGACAGACACACAGACAAACTGCCAGACACATGCACAAACAGACAGACACACACACTCTCTCTCTCTCTCTCTCACCTTCTCGTCCCCTCTCTGGTCACAATCCAGCACAGATCTCCCTGGAGATCAAAGGAATCAAACCAAACCACCTGCACTAACAGACTGAATTATGCTGAATGCCCCCTTGTTCCCAAGTGGGAAATCTCATGCAACCCCCTCCCCCCCACACACCCCCCATGATTCAAAAATCACACTCTCGCTTTAATTTAGAGTACAGGAGGGGTGTGTGGTTGTGTGAGTGTGTCAGTGGCAACACAGTCTTCCTACTCATTCTAAAGCCAGTTCTGGATGGTTGCAGAATATTACATTCCTATCACCAAGCTCTGAAGCTACGGAATCTGGTATCTTCTTCACAGACTTAAATGTTCGATGTCCAGGGATCCCGGTCATAATGCGAACCGAAAGCCTCATTAGGGTCCCCATTATCTATATTTACGCCATGGCTTTGATTACTCAAATCTGATTGGCAGACAGGGCTGGTGTTTACGTTCGCATACGCGCAGCGTAAGGATATATCTGCGGGGCCGAGCAGCAAACCGGCACAGCTAAGTGCCTCATCACAGTTTTTCTAAATTACTCCACGTAAACATCCCAAGCTCCCGTGTTCTAGAGTTCTGTTTTTCATAAACAGCGCAGCGTCGGAACAAAAGGTACCAACAGGCGCAACATGGGAGACCGAACATTTCCTTTCCTTTCATTCCATTCCGGGGGACCTCGAAAAGAAAAACATTTGGGTTCTGTGCAGGGCTGCGGTCAGAAATGTTACTGATAGAACCCGTAGCGTGTAAAGCGATACCGATCGGAGACAGACGTTTTGTAGCCATCCTCGCTTGGCTAGCTAGCCGGCCACAAGGTATTAAAGACCTCCATGCAAATGAGCCAATGAGACGAGATAAAAACTTTGGGAGGGTTGGGGGGGCGGGGGGCAGGGGGGTGGGGGGCTGGTTTCCTGCAGTCTGTTTGTGATTCATAAACTAAACACAAAACTCATGACGGGACAGCATGCTAGCTACAGGCCCGTGAGAGAGCGGGGTCTCTTTTGTGCGTCAGAACAGGGACACAATTGCCTTGACTGTGTATCGGTGAAAAAATCTGATTTTGCAGATAGCTAACCAGTAAACATTGCTCTCCAATAACAAACAGCATTTGATGATTGGACGTGTGGAACTAAACACTAAGAAGCAAAGAGATTCGGAAATCTGGTAGTGCCAGCTTGTTAGCCACCAGAACTATTTTTATGTAGCACAGTATTTAATTATTTACATAGAATAGTATTGCAGTGAAATATCAGAAGACTAATTCTGACAAACGCAACAGGGTTTTAAAAAAATATACGCTTTGTAATTTATGATATCAAAAGAATATTAAATAGAAGTTACATTTAGATATTGACTACAACAAATGTACAATAAACACAGTAACCACAGTGTAAATAAATGGGGGTGAATTTTTCAGTTAATTCATAATCACATGGGGATTTAAAATGGTATCTTATTTCCCTCAATGTGAGATTTAGGGCTTTAGGTTTTGAGAGGAGCTGGACTTTGGCTATTAGGACGGTCCAAAAATACCGTTATGAACAGCGGATTGTGTGGCTAAATACAGCGGGTGTAAATAGCACAATAACTGGTTAATCGAGATGGGCACGGTTTCAGACGTTATTCCACTCCGTCTGTCTGATAACCAGTCACTCCAAACTGTCCGAGGTTAAAAAAAACCCCGCAAACAAACAGCTGACACGTATATTTCAGGATGACAATTCCAGCTATGAGTACAAAAATAAGATTTAATCACGACGGCTTTATTTATTTTTTTGTCGATTAGCCTAGCCTAGCGAAGCGGTCGTATCCGACGCACGTTAATAAAAGGCGTCATCGGAGACGGCCGGTGGGATTTAAACTTTTTAACAGCCGTTGTTTTTTGAGGCGTTTTGGGGCACGTGGTTTGGAAGGCGTGAGGTGGGTCTGGTCACAGCCCACAAGTGGACGAGGGTACAGTGGTATGGAGGTGGATGGGGGGGGGGTGGGTGAGCATGTAAGGGGTAGGATGTGTGTGATTGGGGTATAACCGATGGTGGGCAAAGAACAGGGAGGGAACATGAGAAAGAGTGTAATTACAGAGCTGGGTGAGACCCCTCTATACTGGAGTCCGGGGTGGGGGGGGGGGTTGACGGAGAGATGGGGAGAGGGATTTGGGGAAGAAGGGGGTAAGGGGGTCCTGCTCAGGTGTCTTATGAAGGTTTCCAGATGGTTCTTTTTGGTCTTGATCTTATCTGGTGTGTTGTCCTGGGCTGGGCTACAGAGGGGTCTAAGCTGAAAACTGCCCCCACCCCATAAAAATCAGTTTCTTATCCTCTCCTCAACCTCGGGCTCTGCTGCTATACAGTTAGCATCTCTCTTTCACATCTTCTTCTATCGCTCCTCCTCTTCTCCCGTAGGGTACATCCCTGCACATTAGGCACTGCATAAGAGAGAAGGATCAGGAGAATGACCATGAATTCACTGCCATCTCTTCTCATTCCTGAGCGGAGAAGGCCCTGTGATTGGACACGGAAGTCACATGACCATAACACAAGGGGCTGATGGGATAGAGAGGGAGAGGGGTCGGGTGGCGGGGCAGGGGAACCTGGGGGGTTCTGTTTTAGGCTTGTGCTGCAGAAGTGAAGGAGCCAAGCTGAGGGAGAACGGTCATGATCACGACCTCACTTCCGGGGTCACTGCGAACAACCAATCAGATTACAGCGCACGGCTCCGAGGGTTCCCAGACCCAGCACCCATCCCTCCAGATCGCAGGGTTGTACAACTGACATCAATTACGACTCCGCAATCAGCGCAATGTTTATTCACGTGAGCGGTGTGCACGGGCACAATGCTAACCTTTTATCTCCACAAACCATCCGTGGACGTGCAACGCTAGCCTTATCGACGCTAGCCGTCCGTAAACGCCGCGGTCGCGGTCCTTATCTACGCGAACGCAGAGCGCCGCGGTCCGTTCCACACCGGTCTTTCATCGCGCTGGAATGTCTGAGCCAGTCTTCCCCTTTTTATTTACATACCCCCCTACCCCCGTACGGTAAACCCCAAAGTACCGCAAACGAGTCGATGCACATCTCAGGCCTCGGGCCGTCCGTCTGTCCGTCCGTCTCTGTGTTCCGGGGGGGGAAAGGCCCAAACTCCCCGTCCGCACAGGAGAGAGAGCGTGAGAGACTGTCTTTCCCCACCGCACGGCATGGCCAGGCCACAAAAGGCCGCAGCAAAGCAAAATGTCTTTGCGATGTTGGGGGAAATGGCCTGATGGGAATTGTAGTTCAGTGCCAAATAGCCACTGCCCGCACTCCAGCATTGAAACAGGAGGCGTGCAATTTCGGCGACCAACACCAGAGAAATAAGCCTAGATCTGCGAGGAGTCAGTATGGTAGACTGCCATGCACAGGGAGGGAGAAGGAGAGAGAGAGAGAGAGAGGGAGGGAGCGAAAAAATGTTCCGGCTCAATGAAAAATATTTGGGAGATTTGTAATTAAGATTGGAGTTAACTGTGTTAAAACGGAGGGGACCGAGGTCACTTCTACACACGGCACGCACACGCAGGCTGACGCCCCGCCCTCTTCCGTTTATGAAAAGCATGAATTTGTGAGAACCAGCCTCCTCCTGTCCACCCTGACAGTAGGATGTCCAGGGGAACATGTTAGAAGTGATAAAGCACTTATCAGACCCAGCCAAACCCACTGACTTTTAATAAGCACAGAGAGTGTTCTAATGGTGGAAAAAAAACCCTATAAAAACTCAGGGAATGAGTTTGGTTGGACACAGTAAACATTTAAGTCTCTGATACGGAGTGTGCTTTTTTAGGTACCATAGTGCACAATTGCAGGGATTCGTTTTTCTAAATCTTTCCAGGTCGTTCCAGAATCTTTCCAAATAAACGCAAAGATCCAAACTGACAAACAGGTCAGAGATACGGATTCAGGTGAGACCACTTCACACAGAAAACCCCCAGCTTTTCCTTCAAGCTTCCTCGCGTTACACACGAAAGGTCTTCTGTTCCTGTAAATCGCCTCCGCGTGTGAAATAACATACGCGTAGAACCCGTGTTCAGGTGTCTCAAGACTTTTATATATATTTAAAAAAAGCAAAATAAAAACAGAAAGCCAAGTGAATTGCATGTTTAACTGGGGGGGGGGTACCCGTGATCTGATTGTTTATTTTACTGTTTACTGTTCTGGAATTTTTCTGCATAGTAGTCCAAGAAAGGAGGGACTATCTATGGGGTGTGGTAGAGACATGGGACAAGGGGGAACAGCTGAACACCCCCCCCCCCCACACCCCCTCCCCCACCCCCACTGGGACATAACATAAATTACTCCAAAAATAAATACATTAATACAGTGGAATGAGGGAGAGATAATGAACCAAGATCATACGATACTGTGCGTGTGTGAGTGTGTGCGCGCGTGTCTGTGTGTGTGTGTGTGTGTGTGTATGTGTGTGTGTGTGTGTGTGTGTGTGAGAGAGTGTGTGTGTGTGTGTGGACAACCCCAGGGTCAGGACGGGTTCTTTGCATACTTCAGGGAAGTGGACTTTTTAAAGAGAGAAAGGGAGGGGGGGGGGAACATTTGACTCTTTCCTTCTGTTCATACAGAAGAAGTAGAGAAGAAAGAAAGAAAGAAAGAAATAAAGAGGGGGAAATGAAGGGAGTGAAACGAGCCAATCAAAGGCACTGCTTTAATAACTCTGGCATAAACAGCTTTGCCACAAGCATTCTTCCACACGCAGGGCTAAGGCAACTGGGCCCCGTCCCGCAGCGGGGCTGTTTCTCCTCCGCTCACTTTTCGCAGATTTAACGGGACGCGCTGCGCGGGCCAGGGCGGGGTCCTGGCTTCAGCGTCGCCCCGCGGCTCACCTGCGGTTAAACCGGCTCTGACAGCGCGTCTCGGCCCCTCCCGAAACGCATTTAGGCTCGCCCTGTATCACATTAGCGCTGAACGTCTTCCTGCGCGCGCAGCCTCAGCACCGAACCTCAGCTTCTGACGCTGAGTGCAGACCCTCAACGCCGTATTCTGAGCACGAAACTGAACATACGAACGATCTTTTTTACTGTACTGCACACTGAAGACGCCCTCAACTTATCCCATTAAATTAAATTACACTTTATTACATTACATCCTATGATATTGCATTCCGTTCACTCAACAATCGTTCTTGTGCAGAGAGACTTTCCGTGCCAGAGGACATGAGAATAGCCACTTTCGCGAGTAGCAGTGCCAGACCTTGGCTAGCCGCATTCCCAGACCAGTGCTCGCAAAAGCAACATCGCTAAACCACTAACTGCAGGTTAACCGCGCCAGCCTAGAGCCATAATCAAAATGGCGGGTGCACACAGGCGACAACGCTTCCAAAGCGCAGAGAACCTGAACACTGATGGTGGAAACAGCATGTAGATCCACCTGAACGCAGTGGATCGACTCAAACCCCAGAGTTCTCCCTCTAAGGACCCCCCCCATTCTTCCCCACCTTTGACCATCCAGCACCTCATTTGCTGGGACCCCTAAAAAAATGCATTGCTAGCCCTCCCAGACACCACACACAGAAAACCCCGTTACCCTTTAAGCTCTGGTTCTGTTTGCCCCACACAGCTCAGAGTTTTCACCGCCAGGACCCGTCTCCCTCCTCTTACGACGGCCGGGGAGGAGGTGTTTCCCCCATTTGGGTTTTTGTGGCGGACAGGGGGGGGGGGGCGAGGGAGGGGGGCGGCGCCACGGGCCCAGGACACTGGCGGGATTGTGGGAAGTCGCGGGCGATTCTGACGGGTGCTGAGGGACGGGCCGACAGGCTGCACGCGCAGTCCAAATGGGGGGGGGGGGGGGCGCAGGGGCAGGGGGCACAGTCAAAGCCCTCATTGATGCTGGGTGGGATCTCAAAGGTTTTGGGCCAGATTCGTCCCCCCCAAACGATTCCTTCAAAGGATGGCGCAGTGCCCGGCCTGATAAGACGAAAGGCCTTGCAGAAGATTTGATAACCCCACCCTGACAGAGAACTATAAGGGGGGGGGGGTGGTCCCGTTTCAGTCGCTAAACGTCACTGCTATCACAAACAGGTCACCCTAAACAACATCATATCTCTGCGGGATTCTGGCATTCTCCTGATGTTTAAAGTTTGCACATCTATGACCGAAACAAGGGGGGGTGCAAACCGTCAATAATACAAAACAGCCGAACAGCCGCTGAAACCCCCCCCCCCGGGAAATGATAGACCATTCTGCTGTATGACATCACTGCAGCCCAGTAAACATTAACCAATGAAGACAGTGATGACAGGGCATGATGAGGTCATCGTGTTGTACGCGGGTTTGAAAACTAACTTCTAATTTTACTGTTCACAACTTAACGTTGTGTTTAAATAGCAATACCACTATTACAAATACTCACCGTATTAGTAGCGACAACGCATCATGTGCCCATTTGTGGCTGCAGACATAAGTGCATTATGAATGTTCATGCAGCATTTATGAAGGGCTTATGAAGGAGCCATGTAGCTCTTATGAAGGACCACTCATAGAAAGCGTTAGCCACGACTGCAACATCTGTTGCTCAATTATGTCAATCAGCTTCATCCTCGGCCCATTTGCGCAGTTACGAACGTGTGCGCATTTGTTAACGTCAAACTGCAGCTGGAGAATGTTGCCCTTAACGAGGGAGAAAGAAGTTATGATATTGTAAAAATCTGGTAAAGTAGCCATGTTAAGTTCTAATTATTTGAACTTCCCCCTGGAATGAGTGGACTGTTACATAATAACAGCAAGATGAAAGGAACAATTAGACTGAAATTAAACGGTATCGGAGCTGTAAAGCGTTACCGCAGGCTATACTTCTGGCCTGCGCACGAACGAAACTTAAAAAAAAATTTTTTTACCGTATCTGCATCATATGATGGATGCACGTGCGTGGATATGAAAGCTTACGGCTATTTAGCTAATTAGACCAATCAAGCCATGGACATTCGCTGGACCTGAAATAAAGCACACGTGCTGCCCTCCAGGAATTCAGTTTGACACTATTAAAAAATAAATAAATAAAAAGTTTCAATGA
Organism: Anguilla rostrata; assembly: GCF_018555375.3. NCBI lineage: Eukaryota > Metazoa > Chordata > Actinopteri > Anguilliformes > Anguillidae > Anguilla > Anguilla rostrata. The sequence continues at coordinate 2,613,389 of NC_057935.1, forward strand.
GTGGAGCCGCAGCTGAAGGAATGCATAACCGTGCAGTAAAAATCAGATTATAATAAATAAATTTTTAAAAATACAAAATTGAGCCGAAGCAGAGCATAATGGTGTTTCTGAGCGAGAGCGAAAGCAACGCAACCCGGCGCACCTGCATCTCCCTCCTCTCAACATAATTAAGTTTGTCACTTGCGATCGGCTAATTAAACCACAACCTTCCGCTAATGTTTCCATTCTGCTTTCTTCTCTTTCAAAAAATAAATAAATAAATAAAATAACGACTCACGCGTCTCTCTTTATCTTTTGGGGGCGAATGCAGGGTGAAACCGCGTCTGCCCGGTGCAGGAATCAAGAGAAGAGACAGACGAAGCTGATCCGTAAAACGCGCGCACTGCAGTGATCACTGATCACCGGCGCGTGCTTTCAGTCTCGCGACGTCATAACATCACCTGTTTACCTGTTTTATTCTAGTCCTTTTCCTGCTGTACAGCGAGGAGCGCGAGATGCGCCCGTGAAGACTCATCTTTAACACAAGCCTTCTTGACGAATTTGCAAATGTTAATACAATTATTCTTCACGCAATTGTTCAGTCATTTAAAAAAAAAAAAAAAAAAACAAAAACATTTCCGTGCATATTTGTACTGGCTTTTGGCAGCTGTAGAAAACAAATAGGCCTGGTTCTGCCCAACCCACCCCACCCCACCCCACCCCACCCCCTCTTTGATATGCACCCAAATGAGCATATTTATGACTCCTTTCCATAGCAGCCTACCCAGTTTTATAAATCACTTGCACACTAATACTGTCAAACACTAATTAGAACATTGTTTTATCTTTTGATGTAGACGAGATTATTTGACAGGCATCACAGCTTGATGAATATCTCCAAGATCTCAGTGATTATAAACTTACAACTTTTACCACAAATTTACTGTTAATTCTTTATCCTGGGATGTAAAGTGGCTCCAGCTGTGCAGCACCATTAACACACGTGAGAACACTTACAGGCTGTGAAAACGAGTCGATAATGAAGCTGATAGGCATAATTAATCAATGGCCGATCGAGTCGGTCAGAGCAGCTGGTGGAGATCCCCGGGTTTGATACGTTCACGGTGACCGAAGCGCGCCTCGGAATTCTCCGAACTCCAGCGTTCCGAATTCCGTGAACCCGGCACCCCGTTTGCGCATGGAGGGCCGGCCAGTAACCCCTTTCCTCCGGGGGGGGGGGGCCTCACACCCAGGCTGCCAGGAGCTGTTTATTTTTCAGAGGGGGAAGAATGTGTGAGAGCCGGGGTCCAGTCGCTAAACGCTGCGGTTTTCCAAAGCTAACTTTAATAAGGAGCCCGATGAGAGACGAGGACGGAGGGGGGGGGGGGCACAGGACTGCTCGCCGCCACCCAGGGACCAGACAATGAAGAGAACCCCCAACCCCCCCTCCCCACACATCAAATCCAACCCCCACCCCAGCCACTTTGCCCCCCAGGACGGGGGAAAGGATCCGTACCCTTCCCCAACCGACACCATTAAGAGGGTCCGAGAGAGGCACAACATGGCCGACGACACGAAGGCCCCACCCACACGTGAAAGGCCCCTATAGAAAGCTCACTGTAGGGAAGATGCCAGACAGGCACTTTACAGAAGAAAGTGCAGGGGGAAAAAAACGTCAGTTTAGTCTAGTTTAGAGGCGCTGAGATGCTGACAATGTGGCAGGGAAGCATGTGTGCATGTGTGTGCGTGTGTGTGTGTGTGTGTGAGGGGGTGCAGAACAGAGGAGGATAGGCTCCCACTGCTCAAGTCTGTTTCCTCAAAGTTTTGGCCTCTAGGCCTACCTAGGGAGTTTTCTCCTGCCTCTGTCACCCATAGGCTGGCTTTGGGGGGGCGTTAGGCCCAGGACATGCAGTGAAGCCCAGTGTGACAAATAACTCCCCACGGCCCCCCAGATATCAGCGGACGGCGAAGCGCGAAACACGCAAACAGGGGTACGGTCAGACCCCCCCGTAAACAGACCCGCTCTCGACTCCCATCCCCACAGACAGATTAGCCCACTTACAAACTACAGTGCACTGCACTCACGTACTCTCCATCTGCAGAGCTGGACAAAACTGGCTCAACGGTGAGTATGTGAATGTGCCTCGTGTGTTCATTATTTCTGACACAATATGCGAATGACTGAAGGAAAAGGGTAAAGATCCAATGCGACACACTGTCCCCCTGCAGTCGAAGGTGAGGGAATGCGATCTTTTCATGCGGAGAACTCATTAAATACTAGATTATCCTCACAGGGTGTGTTTACGTTCGACTCTGTAGTCCAAATCCCAATTTAATCTCTACATGTCAGCATGGGCTGAAAAGATATAACCTTATTGTGTCAGTAACCGCAGTCTTATCCACACGCTTAGAGTGGGTTAGAACGTCAGAACGTGCCTCTCCATCTCTCTGTTAGGGGAGGGGGGGATTCACTGTCATTCTGTGATTCTGGCCAGTACCCCTCGACTGGAGAGGGGGCTATGAAAAAACACTGCTGCTGCACTCCTCACCCCCCGATCCCCAAACCGGTCCCCCCCCGTCCCCCTCCCCGAAGCCATCCCCACCCGATTCCCCACAAAAATTATTGCTACCCTAAAGAGTTAAGTGAGATTGTAAAATCCCAAATAAATTCCAAGTGTAGAAACCAGGTTTTAAAAGCTGCTGTCTCTCCCCTGTAGTCCAGTGTGGTAAAAAAAGACGGATGATTACCCTTTAACACTTTCTCCCCGCCTCACGCGTTGGGGAGGATCTAACCTCTCAGACATTATGAGGATTTACTCCAGACTCCCCCGGGCCAGAATACTACCCTCAGTGCCAAAGGCCAAGGAGTATTTATGAGAGACTTTGAGGAGGTGGGGCGATCTGGCCCCCATCAACCACCCCAGACACACATACCTTAAACACAGCAGTCAATCACCCTGTTCCCCTCTTGTGAAGCAGTCTTATGGAGGGAGATAAGGTAATCCCGCTACTCCTCTCCCACAGTAATTTAATCGCGATCGTGCTAACGAGCTAACGTGCTAACGGACGGTGCGCGTCCCCGGTGAGCAGCGTTTCAGCCCCTCCGACCCCCAGTTTGCTCCGCTCCAGGCTGGTGGGGTCATGCCCAAAACAGCAGGTTCGGGCAACAGATCCGAGAACTACACAGCCAGTTGAACGCAAGGAATCGGACGCAGCGAATCAAGCAGCGCAGTCAGAGAGACAAGCAGGACCAGCGTGTCCCTGTGCTGCTGTAAGGGGTCAGTGCTGCACAGCACAGAGACTGGGAGGCAAGGAAAACTCCCTCTGAGCCATCGCAAACACTGGGTCCTGCAAGCATGCAAAACACTCAGTGAAAACATGCATTCATATGGTACTAAATGGAGAAACAAGATAACACACAAACACACACAACAGGACAGTGAGAGAGAGAGAGGGGGAGGGGGAGGAAAAGAGAGAGAAAAAGAGGAAAGGAGAGGAAGGGGGGAGAGAGAGAGACGGAGGGGAGAGAGGTGCTTGGCACACACTTCAGTGGGTTTATTTTTACAGCCAAAAAAAATATTGTTGCAGTGAATTTGTCGTCACGGACTTTCAGGTGGCCCACACACAAACACGCACGCGCGTGCAAAAGCAAACACATACGCTCACACACACACACACACACACACACACGCTCACACACACACACACACACGACGCATGCCCACACACGCACTCAGAGGTATGTACATACACACACACTCACACACACATGCACCTCAAGCCTGCACACACAAAAACAAACACAAACACACACCTGTGCACACACACACACACACACACACACACACACACACACACACACACACACACACACACACACACACACGTGAATGAATAATTAAATCCTTAATTCACATTGCTGACCAGACTTCAGCACAAGTGATGTTTGAAGCACAGGAACAGGAAGAAAAGAAATAAAGAAAGAAATAAAAAAACAAAAAGATCTCCCATCCACTCCAGCCAAGCATTCGGAACGCTTTACCTCTTCCTGTGGAAGTTAAGAGAAGAGAAAACAGAGTTGTTCTGAGGAAGAGCGAGCCTAATAACAGCGGATCACCGGGAGAACGGAGACGTGGCGGGAGAGAGGGAGAGAGAGAGAGGGAGAGAGAGACAGTGAGAGAGAGAGAGAGAGAGAGGAGAGAGAGGAGAGAGGAGAGAGAGAGAGAGAGAGGAGAGAGAGAGAGGGAGAGGAGAGGAGAGGGAGATGGAGAGGAGAGGGAGAGGGAGAGAGGAGAGAGAGAGAGGAGAGGAGAGAGAGAGAGAGGAGGTGAGAGAGGAGGAGAGAGAGGAGGAGGAGAGGAGAGAGCCACCCGTGTGGTTTAGCGGCTTTGTGGAGCTGTAATTACGTGGCGGTCGCCGGTCTGGAGCGGAGAGACCGTCTAAACCCCCCCCCCCCCGTATTAAAACCATCTGCCCCCAACTCCCCGAGTCCCCTGCCATGAGCGCGCTGGAGCTACGCAATGAGAGCAGCTACAGCTAACACAGCTAACACAGCTAACACAGCTAACACAGCTAAAGCAGCTAACACAGCTAACGCAGCTAACACAGCTAACACAGCTAACACAGCTAACACAGCCAACGCAGCTAACGCTAAGCTAGCAGCTAAAGCAGCTAACGCAGCTAATGCAGCTAACACAGCCAACGCAGCTAACGCTAATCAGCTAAGCAGCTAAGAACGCACCGCTAAAGAAGCTAAACACAGGCTAACAGCAAAAGCTAAAACGACTAAGTAGAAAGGCTTGTATATTTACGTATGGTTCAGGTTCCATTCATTAATGACACCCATTAAAATTGATGTCTGGTGGAAAAGTGAGAACAGAAAAGCTGGTGGAAAAGTAATAAAGTAATAAACACTGAAACCCATGAAGGCAAAAACTAAAGTAGCAAACCATTAAACAGTTTATCATCAGAGGTGCAAAGTTTAGGGTGTGTGTGTGTGTGCATGTGTGTGTGTCGACCTGTGTGTGAGTGTCCGTGTGTGTGTGCGTGAGTGTCCGTGTGTGTGTGTGCGCATGTGTGCATGTGTGTGAGTGCCCGTGTGTGTGAGTGTCCATGCATTCAGTCTAACAGGACCAGCTAATCAGCTCACAGCTCCCAGTTCTTTCACCTCATTGTGCGGGGAACGCAGGGTTCTTGTGTCCACACTGAAAGGACCCGCTTTCATGAGAGCGGGGGGCCGACTGGGAGTGAGGGGCCCCCGTGTCTGACAGCAGTGTCTGTAAAAGGACCTTTCTATACGGCCCCGACCGGACAAGAGCCTCCGTTCTTCTGCGTCTACGTGGGTTTGTCTCTTAATTAACAGGGCTGCTGGGGGGTGGAGCCAGGGGGGAGTCTATCAAAAGTGGGTCTATGAATACCCCCCCCCCACCCCACACACACAATCCCCCGTGCCTGCTTCTGTCAAGCCCCCCAGTCTTGCCCCCAGCACCCCGCTCCACAACTGACTGTCCTCTGGGTCCAGCCAGGAGATACCAAAAATAGGGACAAGACAGTTCTTTCACCTAGAAGGAAACAGAGAGGAGCTCCACCAATCACAGAGAGCGCTGGTAACAACAGTGATTCCGGAAGCGTGGTTACAAAGTGTCCACCTGCCACCAATGGCATTGCTCCACTGTTTGTTACGAATGCACTCTGTGATTGGGGGAACCCTTCTCTGTTCTGTTTTGGTGACATCATGACTGTCTTAGTCCCCATTTTATTCATCGTAATCCAGCCAGTATCCAGCAGGGGGTGCTGGTGAGTGATTAAACACTGCTGGACTGAAAGCCACAGTCAGTACAGACACGGTCCCGATTCAGTACCAGACTGTGGGGCCCGTCCACGCCCTGTAAGACAGCTTTAACAGGACGAGCTTCCCCTCCACCAAAACATCCGTTATTTTGTCTGCACAGGCCGCTCGTCCCGACTAGAGACTGTGGGCACGCACTGGCCCCGGTGACCTGCTGCTCCTGAACAGGTTTGTTGGTTTTGGGGAAAGAGGCTCACGGTGGCCCCCCCGCCCCCCAAGCCCCAGCTGTAAGACATTTCCCCCCGAGGTGCTGGGGCTCGGAGCTCCTGATCCCCCAGGCCTGAGGGGGGGGACTCTTATCTGATGAAGGCCAGGCAGCCAGAGAGAAGGGGTAAGAACCCCCCCGACCACCCACGGCCTGAAGGGGCTCCAGTGCACCACACACGCAGGGTGTGTGTGTGTGCGCGCGCGTGCATGAGTGAGCAATGTGTGTGTTTGCATGTGTGCACGTGTGTGCGTGAGTGAGCGATGTGTGTGTGTGTGTGTATGTGTGCGCGAGTGAGCGATGTGTGTGTGTGTGTGTGTGTGCGAGCGTGTGCGCGAGTGAGCAATGTGTGTGTGTGTGCGAGTGAGTGATGTGTGTGTGTGCGCCAGTGAGCGATGTGTGTGTGTGTGTGTGTGTGTGTGTGCGAGTGAGTGAGTGTGTGTGTGTGTGGGTGCATAGTGCGGTGCGGTGTGTGTGTGCGCGAGTGAGCGATGTGTGTGCATGCATGATGCATTTCACAGGAGGTGGAGATGCTTCATACAGAAATCAACACCCCCCCCCCCACCACAATCCACAACCCACGACTGAGGTGCGTGTGTGTTTGTGCGTTCAGTTTGTGCGTGTTAATGAGTATATTCATGAGTGTGTGTCTGTGTGTATTTGTATGTGTGAACACGTGTTTGGATGAGTGTGTCTGTCTGTGTGCGTGCATTGACGCGTGGGTATGGGTGCATGTTTGTGTTTGTGTTTGTGCGCGTGCATGGATGTGTAAAGGAAGTATTCTGTTACAGGAAATCACACGACTGTCACCCCTCCCCTAAAATCAGGTTTCAGTGATAAAGAACAGGTGTCCCGACCAATGCCAACCACCGCCCCCACCCCTCGCCAACCCCCCCCCAAACCCCCACTCCGGATGAGCGATTTAAAAATATAAAAACAGCTTCAAATTTTAAGACCCCTTGCGCAAAAGCAATTAAATATACACTCCAGGGGCTGGTGATGACTCTTCCTGTACGGGCCCTGTTCTGGTACATGAATGGGCCCCACAATCAGGCATGCTCCAATCCAGACCAGCGATGCAAGAGCCCCAAAGGGCAATGTACAGCGCCCCCTGAGGGATGGGAGGAGTTATGTAATGAGAACGTCTGGCAGGGAGAAAAGACGACATTATTTAACTATACGCCCCCTATAAACCTGCAGGGATGAAACCATGCGTTTGAACACCGGCAGATCTGCACACTGTGGCGTCCACGGAGAGAAGCACCGGGTCTCTCTCACGCAGCCAGGCCTGCACTGAAACTGATTTACTCTGATTGGATAATTGACTTGACCGTGTTCCTCTCCGTGAACCCAAACCCTGAGCAGGCCAGACGATGGGACGGGCTCCCCCTTGTTGGGTCTGGTTTTAACACAAACATTTCTTCCCATATTGCATCCACAGATTTTTTCCTTGCCACCGTCTCCCTGGACTTGCTTTCCTGTGGATTTACGGCTGGGGTCTGCTGTGCGTTGTGATAAAAAACATTTTTATTTGATTTGATACTCGGTCACGATTGGTCAAGGTGACTTCGAGGACAATTTAAAATCATTTGTAACTGGTTTGGAGGTCCAATTAGGTCCCCACACGCACACACATGCCAATCATCACAACGCCATCGAACACATCAGGGCAAGTCCAGACAAGCGTAGCGAAATGCAACTTCAGAATTTCCCAGCATCCTCTGGGCCCCAGCTCTCCCTGTGACCTCCCCCCCCTCCACACACACACACACTGGTGACTGACGTGTATCTCAATCCAGGCGGCCCTTCCTGTCATATTTCTGGGTAATGTATGTAGGCTCTTCAATCCTCACCGCGTTATAAATAGGCCGCCACAGCGTGGCTGGACTAATGGGGGGGGGGGGGATGGGGGGAGGGGGGGGGGGGTGTGGCGGCTTTTTAACACGCTGAAGTGAAGAAGAAAAAGACCACTGAACAGCCCCCATGGCCGCTGAGCCACTTCCACTTTCCAGTAACATTCGGTATGCACTTATCGTACGTCGCTTTGAATAAAAGCGTCTGCCAAATAAATGTGATGTGATGTAGAGCAGCAGAAAGCAGTGTTATGTCAGAGACCCAGCGTCCAGTAAACTCATGCCCACCTTTGGAATTCTCTCTGAGAATGACACTTCCTGCTTTACCTTCACTGTTTTTAAAAAAAAAAATTATTTTCATTAGTATTTCACATCATAGAGTGGTGAAAAGGTGCTCAAACAGCCAAAAGAAAGATTTTCTTTCTTTGCTTTTTCTCAGTTTATCCAAATGCAGAATGAGCCTCTTGCAAACAGGACCCCATCCCCTAGGGGGCGCCACTGAGACCGGTCTGTAATAACAAGCTCTGTGCATCGGTTTTTAAAGCTGAAGCTCCTCTCTCTCTTTCTCTCTGATCCTGTCTCTGGGTGCCACCCTGAGCCTCAGGTTACAGGTGGCATCTGCAGCGGCTAAATGGAAAAAGTCTCACCTTACATCCAAGCGCAAGAGAGGAGACTCATTCAGCACCTCAAAGGCCCACGCTCTCAATAAATATCCCTTTCTCTCTCCCTCTCCCCCCCTTTCTCTCTCCCTCTCGCTCTCTCTCTCTGTCCTACTCTAACTCTCTCCCTATCCCTCCCTCCCTCGTTCTCTTCCTCACCCTCCATCTCATGCTCTTTCCTCTCCCTCTCTCTATCCCTCTTTCGCTCTCTCCCCCTGTTCCTCCCTCCCCCTTTTCTCTGTCCCTACATCTCTCTCCCTCTCCCTCCCATACACACACGCATAAACACGCACACACACACGCACACACGAGCACACAGTCCTGTTCAGTCTCTCTCTCACGCACACACACACACACACGAAGTCCTGAACAGCCTCATGCTAAGCTACACTAATAATGATTCCATAAAGCTCATTACACACAGACTGACAGCGATCCCCAGTAATAACCTTGCAGGTGTCCCTGATTAGGCCCGAGGTGGACCCCTCGCACCGGCTCGATCCGGGGGAAATACTTTCCAGAACATTCTGATAATAACATGCGGATAGCTAAGGCCCACAAATCTGCGTGAAAGCAAAGTACTTCCTGTGTTCTCAGAGAGAGAGAGAGAAAAAAAACATTTTAACAGTGGCAATCACAGAGGGCTATAAATTTCACTTTTTCAACATTATTTTTTTACAGTATGAAAAGAGAAGAAGGGGGGGGGGGGGGGAAAAGCTTCTGTGGTAAGAGAACTTCAACAGACCAGAAAACCTCAGCAGCATCCTGGCTTTCCGAGTTCCACATGTTGATGTTATACTGGCTTCTTCCTGTTGATAGAATTCCCTGTCAATGCCTTGGCTCTATCCTACAGTCTACAGTCTACCCATTACACCACTGGGTCTCCAGAGTGGGCTCTGGCTCAGTTTAGGGTGAACCCAGAGTCTGTGATCTCCCAGCACGGGAGGGAGAGGGATTCACTCTTTATGTTCTTGACAGGCAGAGATACACGAGAGATGTCCGGTATTCTTGGGGTACCTTTGTCCCTCCAGAACGATGAACGGTCCTCAAACATACACGGAGAGGGAAGCAAACGCTCCCCTGGCACAAGAACCCGACAGGGGCGCATGAACGGGACAGGGGCGCAGTGAACGGGACAGGGGCGCAGTGAACGGGACAGAGGCGGTGAAGCACGGCAGGCCCTGAAAGAGCTGGGGCGTGCCGGGGGACCCCGAGCTCCTCCATCAGACAGGCTCAATAAAACCAGCACTTCACACAACACAAAGGGGGCAGGTCCTATAGCATGAAGAGGCAGTGGCAAAGAGGGGTGTGTGTGTGTGTGTGTGTGTGTGTGTGTGTTATTTGTATAAATTCAATGGGAAGGGCTCAATGCCCAAATACCTCCTCCCCACCCCATGTCCCAGCCTTGTGTCTCACCCCTCCCCACACTCCCCCCATCCCCCCCTACAGCAAGTACAGGCAGTCCCCCCAGCAGCACCCGCTCCTAATAGCGAGAGCTCTGCACGCAGTGGTGGTGGTGGGGGGCGGGGGGGTTCTGTCGATCACAGCGCACTTGGGAGCGCTCTCTCTAACTCTCGGGTTCAGCGCAAGCGAGAACACCGTTACCCTCGGCAACACGGGTCACAACAGCAGGTGAACCGTGTCCAGGGCAGACACAGTTACGCCTGCACACTTTGGGTCGAGGGGCAGTGGGGCACACCCCAAGGACGGTTCTGAGCCAGTGTTCTAGAACTACGCTGCGCTTTCAGTCGCCGGTAGCGACTGTGACATCAGCATTAGAATGTTCCGTCATGAACATTCTAATCACACATTTGTGACCTCACGCCTTAAAAGGGTTGAATAAACTGATCTGACGTGCAGTGTCATCAGCACTACAGCAGGTAGAAACAAACAGTGAAATAAATGCCCCCCACCCCCCAGCACCCCAGGGCTAGAACTGTGGCCTTTCCCCAGTCATGCATACACAGGTCTTCATGCCTCATCTGTTAGAGCGTTTTGGGAACCCCCCGCAGAGAACGAGACAGACGCAATGATAAAACGCGTCCATAAAAAAACCCGTCTATTAAATGCCTTCCAGTTTGTTTCCCTGGTCTGGGCCCGCTCCGAAGCTCGGCCGCAGAGAGCACGCTCTCGCCCTGACCTCGGTCGCGGACGTCCGGCCGTCCGTTCGGCGAGGCGGAGGCATTCTGCTGGCTGCCCCGGGGGGGCGAGGCCAGCGCAGGACGGGGGCCCTGAACAAACACGCCGCGCCGTCTCCTCTGAGACAACACCACAGCGACAGAGCGAGCGCAGCCGGGGCGGGGAGCAGCGAGCAGAGCTAGCGCAGCCGGGGACAGGGAGCAGGGCTAGCACAGCCGGGAGCAGGGAGCAGAGCTAGCGCAGCCGGGAGCAGCGAGCGCACGACAGCTCATCTTCATCCTCATCATCACCACCACCATCCTCATAATCATCACCACCATCACCGTTATCATCCTCATCATCAGGACTATCAACAGTACAATCACTTTTTTCATTTCCAGCTCTAATGTGCAAACACAGAGCTTGCTTAATCTGCAGGGAAAACTGAAGCATTTATTTCAGAAACAAGAAGCAACCCAGGGAATTAAACTGAAGGCCTACAGCACTAACGATCACACAACGTCTCCATCGGTAAAGAATTCCCCGTAAAAACTCAGCCTGATTAAATGTGATGAATCAGCAGACCAGCCTTCCTGTTCAGAGTATTATACCAGCAGAGCAGTCAGGACAGAGGTAAATCTCTAAGGCACAGGTGACGCACCTGGTGGACAGGTACAGTCTGGGCCCACGTCCCTCGCCGTCCGCAGTTTGGGCATCACCTCGTTGAGCCGCTGTGGAGTCCGAGAGGGGACAGGTCAGTCAAAGAGCAGAGTGTTCATGGGTTCAGAACTCATGCATGTCAGTCATCGTCCTCTCAAAGGCTACGATTCGTTCTCCGGCAGGTTAGATGAGCACACACCAAAACACACGCACACACACAAACATGCCCACAGAAATGCAGCTACACACAAGCTCTCTTACACACAGGACTGCATGTAAACAGCGTATACTCACATACAGAGATTCACATTTGTCTGAGCATTCATGCGTCCACTTAGTACATAATAGTTTTTCCATTACAAAATGCAGGGATAGAGGTTGGTAAACATGTCCATTTATACATGATGAGTGATAAACTTTTTTATTTTACTGCAAATGGTTTTTCACGTGTGCCCTGTGGACTATTTAATCTGAATTCAAGCAGAGAATATTAAGCAACTGAACACCGGAGAAATTTCTCATTAATAATAATTCGACTACTTCAAGGCTAAAATAATTGTTTTAACACCAGGAACATACAAATGATTGTTTGCTTTTCATGCGTGGATTATAAAATATGCAGCCAATAAAATAATACAAATACACAGTATAAATAAATAGTCCTATAGACTAAGCTTCACAAATCGCCTTATGACAAAATGACGCTAAAGTTGTTCGAACGGCCCGGTGCAAATCCACTGCGTTTCCAGCGTGCGCCTGCTCACGCGAGCGAAATTAATATAACACGCGGGGTCAATTTGTACTGACTACCATGAAGTGTTACCGTGCAAGCAAACGCGTAATGAAAACATTTGAGCTAAAACAAAATGATAATCATGTCACAGCATGTATAGCCTATTACAAAACCACAGAAGAAGGACCAAGTCACCGGTTTCTATCTTAAATATAAAACTTAACCCCAGCATCGGACACAAATGGTGTTTCGGAAATTTTATTGGGAAAAGTCGGTATTTATGACCTTTCTTTTATTGTCGTTGTAAACATTGTGTTATGTTTGTTCGGCATAGTACAAACGAGACATGAATGGCAACAACCCAGCGCATGAATCTGTGTAACTGGCATTCCGCTTAATTGAGACCAGAGGCGAAGTTCCCGTATCGCAGTAAGTTCTAATACGGGAAGCAGGCAGTCCGAACGTTATGTGAAGCGCGCTCAGTGGAGCGCTCACCGCGCGAGCGACGTCCCATGATTTAAAGCGCGGTCCGCTCTGTTCTGCCAGTACAAACTTCGAAGCAGCGTCTCCGCAAGGCTAGAATTCCTTAACAGAGGCTATATAAAACACAAGCGGTCGACTGCACGCAAATATATTACGCTGCACTGTAAATACACTTCTCCTTCACACGTTAAGAAAAAACGTGGGATAACTTGATGGGTTCAAGTTTAAAAGCAATCGCCATCAGTCTGTGGAAATCATATTTTTAAGACGTGAAACCATGCAAATTTGCCCACGTGAAATTGTTAAATTGCCCTCCCCATTTAAGCTAACCGTTGCCATTCATGTCTAACCTTAAAATGGCAATTCCATCTGAAATATGTCAAAGATAAGAGAACTCATTAAATAAATTGTGGAACCATAATTGACTGATAACTTGTTTCATGCAGCACAGCTTCCAACAACATTAACACACGTTCATCAACAGACGCATGTAAATCTGTTCACCTGCATGACTGCGTTGGGTACTGATTTAACCGATCAGTCATGCTTTATTAGTGCACAAGTTCTCAGAGCTGGCAGATCAAAGCAATTAACTTCTAAATAACGTCAGACTTACCTCCTGCAGGAGTTTTTCCATTGTGTTCCGAAACACAGGTAAAACAGTCCCGTCTTCACCCAGAAAAGAGGCTTCTGGGGGGTGAAAAACGGACTTTTTCTCCATCTCCAGCGCGTGCACTCTGAGTTCCAGTTGGGATGTTTTAAAACTCACCAAAAAGCAAACCGCTATGGAACTCACCGACAACATGAAACAAACGATTGTCGGAAGTGCCACTAGGCAACGGAAAATCATCGACCTGGGGGCACTTCGGTCAAGCAGTGCCTGGTTCTCTCCTTTACGGCTCCTCGTAGGATCCATCATGCAAATACACGTTTGGAACAGCCGCGGGCGCGGGTTCGCTTTGCTTAGAATATAGGTGTATTCGCAGGATACGTTTCTATTTCAAAGTTAAAGTGTTCGTTTGCAAGCTTCCAAATTCTGACACGGCCACGCAGTTCCAGCAAAGACCCCGGCTGTTGCACAATGTGAAGTTCAAACTATCCTGTCCAACTTGCAATGTACGCAGTAGCTGTGCAGCGAGACACAGCGCGCGCAGTGCACTTCTCCGAACCAACTCCAAGAAATCCGAATGCGTTTGAGTACAGCTACGCCCGCGCGCTCAGGTTAAAGCTGTCCCACTAACAGGCAAATGAAGCACGAGCCAGGAGTCAGTCAATAAACCTCGGAGAGTTCCAAGTTCGAGCAATGATGATGCACCCGGGGGCGGTGACCACGTGGGGAAACTTACTGCGATGTTAACGTGAGAATTTCAACGCGTGGGGATGTATTAACGTTTTAATACAACGTTCTGGTGTTAAACAAACCCCATATTTATCGCAAATGAATTCACAAGGTGTAGCACATATAAAAGAAATAGAATATTAAAATATACTTTCACCAATCTTGAGAAAGATTGAAGTGAAGTTTAAAAAAAAAACAATTGACATGGCTTAGCAGTCGATCTAAACGAAATAGCGATTGTTCTGATTTGTTCGTTGCTAGACTGTGGATACACATAAATTACCCATTCTGATTGCACAAACTGAAAATAAAAATTATCTGGCAAATAACTCAATGGAGTTACCCGAATGCGTAAAGACGTATATGTTTAAAAGCTGGAATTAAACGTTTTTCAGCGAACAAATAATTGCACGTGGACAACGAATTTCATATCGGAATGTTTCTTCATTATTTTTGCTCATTTGGGTTTTTTAAATTATATATTTGTACTTGATTTAAGCCTAAATCCACTTCATTTAAGTCCAAATTGCCCCCTTTCCCCAAAAGTGTTCCCGCAACCGAACTTAATAGGCTACATTTCGCAAATAAAAGCAGGGCGCGTGATCCACTTGCATTTCCATGGTCAACAAAGGTAGAAATGGAGAATCGGTCAGTAAGAGACTTTTTAACGCATTTCAATTTTTTTTTCAGAAAGATGGAAATTTAAAGAAAATTTATATTAAAAATAAAATTCGACTGTGTTTCTTTCTTAAGTTATCTGTCCTTGGTGCTGAATTAATGCGACGACTTTTTTAAATTCCTTTTTTAATTCCTGAGTATTTTAGAAATTCCTGTTCAGACAAAACGTCGGGCCCAGTCTTTAGTCCAAATTTGGATACATTAACCTTCGTACCTGGGAAAATGCAATTTATGAGGAACAATCTGGGTGTAGTGGAAGAAATTTGGCTACCTGTGGTTTTAATAAATTTTAAGATTCGGAGCAGTTACTCTAGCAAACAAGCTCAGATGTTATTCTTTCTTTTTTGTTTAAAACATTTTACACAAGTTCCGAATATAGCAACATCTGCTTTTTCTTTGTATTTTTTTTTTTTACACTTGTTTTATTGTTATCCTAAAGCACTTTGAAACTCTATAATGAAAAGCGCTTCCCAAAAAAGGTCAGTTAGAATAATAATTTATGGAAAGTAAACTATGCGTGACATTTGTAGACAGCGGGTACTCAATCTCTTATGCCTGAGAAATAACTCGTGTAATCGCTTGAGAAGAGTAGAACGCACAGTTCAATTGGTTTACTTCAACGAGGAACCGAGTAGGGCAATCTCCCATACAGCTGCATCAATTAGACTGACCCGACTGCTACACGGGTCGGTGTCAAATCTCCACTGAGCGACCCATAAATCCGGCTACAACATAAATCCTGCTCCAGAAATTTTTTTTTTTTACCCCACAAAAATGTTCGCCGTCGAGTACGGAAACGCGTTGGCAAGTGTCAGAGCAGCAGAGCGCGTTCTCTGGTTATTCCAGAAGCACGTGCAGAGGGGGGCGCTTTTGAAAAGCTATAATCGCAGACTCGTTTTTCTCAATCATCGGGTTGAGCAATTCCGAAGTGAACTGCTGACATTTTGTTGAACACGGGGTACTTTCATCGGTGCCGGCCAGACTCCAGGGGTTTCTCAGTTCCTGGTCTGAATATTTACCCACAGCAATGTTCATTACGTTTAGGACTGAATGGGTGAGGGGTTCAGGCAGAAACCTTGACTTCAGATCCTCTTGGGTAGTGTACATTACACATTTATCCCTACTTCGCGGAAAACTAGTTTAACCGTCATAAAATGTGTACTTTAAAATTTCGTTAGTTACATATTTACCAAATATGCTCGACAAATATTCAATGAAGCGGTCTTTGAAAACCACAGCTGTCATTTATAGTGATTTCCAGGAGGCGCGCGTCGCAATACTTTACACAGCTCTCTACCTCCACCTACTGATTACCTCAAGCTACTTCACCCGATTCACGCATTTAAGCCGCTTCATACACACTCCCCCAACCCCCCCCCCAGATACCTGACGACAATATCGAAAACAAAAAGGTTTGATACTACATTATCTTTATTGTACAACTTCTACAATTTTCCAAAAAGGTAAAAATTCAAATACAGGAAACAAGGACATTTCTTTTTACAACAAAGCACACATTTCCTGAGATAACGGAATAAATAATGACAGAGCAGGGGTGAGGGTGTTTGGCAGGGCGGACTGATGCAGTCTGTAGGAGTCTCTCGTGGAGAGTCGTCAGTGAGAGCAGCGAGTCAGCGGGTCACTTCCTCCTGGCCTCCTTCAGAGGGCGGGTCACTTCCTCTTGGCCTTCCTCAGCGGGTGGAAGAAGGGGTGCTTGATGGCCTGCTCCAGGGTGATCCTCTTGGACGGCTCGTACTCCATCATCTTCTGGATCAGGTCGAACAGCTGCTCGTGCTCGCCGCTCTTGGACGATATGAATTGCTGGGGGAGAGAAACGGGGCCTATTAGAACAACACACACACACACACACGCAGGCACGTGCACACACACACAGACACACAAAGACACACGCACACACAGGCACACACGCGCGCGCGCGCACACACACTCACCCGGAGAGGCCTGCAGTGCTTCCTGACGTATCTCCCAGAGGAGCTGTGCTCGTCCCAGTCCAGCCTGTCATGGCGCACGTAGCGGCGCTTCCTGTGACACGGCGGGAAAACAGGAAGTGGTCAGAGGGGCTCAGGGTGACATCACAACGCTCACAGTACATGCAACGCAAGCATCTGCTTAAAACGCAATCAAACTAGCCCACGGGGAACCCGGAAGGTTCAATAATTTAACAGCAGTGAAAATGGCCGCAGCAGTGACAGTACGAATGCAGGCAGCTGCGCAGCAGTGACAGTACGAACGCAGGCAGCTGCGCAGCAGGCAGACGCGCTGCTGGAACCCGGGGCTCAGACTCACTTGGTCCGCTGCAGCATGTGAGGCGGGATGGGCCCCAGCACCCTCTCCATCATGGCCAGGTGCTCCTTACTGTCGTGGGTCTGTGAGCGAGGGCCAGAGAGCAGGAGGGTCAGTGCAATCACAAACATGAGCACACACACTCGCACAGACACTCACACACACTCTCTCTCTCACACACAGACACTCGCACACACACTCACACACACCTACCCAGAACGATGAACGCGCGGACGCTGTCCAGCCCCCGTCCCGCCCCCTCACCTGAAAGAGCGTCTGTCCCAGGTAATACTCGATGAGTATGCAGCCCAGACTCCACACATCGCACGAGCGGTCCCACCCCAGCCCTGCAGAGAGAGAGAGAGAGAGAGAGAGAGGGGGAGAGAGAGAGAGAGAGAGAGAGAGAGAGAGAGAGAGAGAGACACAGAGACACAGAGACAGAGACAGAGACAGAGAGAGAGAGAGAGAGAGAGAGAGGAGGGGGATGCATTCAGAACCACAGCCAGGCCCATTCAGCTTAAATCATATCCACTTCATCTGCTTTTTACAGGGTAACACAGGCACACACTCACCCAGGATGACCTCGGGGGCCCGGTAGTGGCGTGTGGACACCACGGACGTGTGGTAATCATGGTCGTAGGTGGCGTTCCCCAAATCCACCACCTTCACGTCCGGGTTCTTCACCGTCCTCTCGTCCCGTTTCTGGATTTTGGGGAAGATTGTGAGCGCTCGCAGAACTGCACTCTGCAACTCCTTTACAAATATCAACGAAACTACAAATCCCAGCGTCCTCTGGGGGGTGTCACGTGGCTCAAGCAGGCTGTAGGCTATCAGACAGGCCGGTAATGATAAGGGGAAAAAAAACAAACGTTAAACTCACCATGTCTGAATTGTACTCCATGTGGTAGTCCGAGTTGACGAAGAGGATGTTCTCAGGCTTCAGGTCGGTGTGAGTGAGCTTGTTGCGATGCAGAACTGGAACACACAAAGACAGCCATCAGTCATCAGCACGGAAGAGACTGCACAGCTGAACGGGACCGGCGTTTAAGGCAAAGGTCACCTGGACCCGAGTCAGGAATCCCAAAGAGCCTCAAACACATTTGTTGGAAGAACATCCAACGCAGCAGATATGGACTGAACCACCCGACTGTAAGCCAATACGCCTGGACGTTAAAAATAATTACATCCAGGGGACTTCATGTAGGTGGTCTTTCTCCCTCACACAGACATGCACAAACGTTCACACTGGCTCTCTGTCTCTCACACACAGGCGCACACACCTTCACACATGCTCTCTCGGTCACACACACACACACACACACACACTCCCTCTCTCCCACACACACACACACACACACAGTGCCCCTGTCCCCTACAGCACTCACAGCGTACGGCCCGTATGATCTGGTAGGCCATGTGTCTGATCTGGTCCATGGGGAAGTGCAGGAAGCCGTTCTCCTTCAGGAAGTCGTAGGTGCTGAGGCCGAGCAGCTCGAACGCGATGCAGACGTGACCGTGGTGATCGAACCAGTCCAGCATCCGCACGCAGGCGCTGTGGGGGGAGGGGGTACAGAAGCAGACAGCAGGGTCAGGTCACGCTCGGCTCAAACCGAGCGGTTTATCGGGGGGGGGGGACACTACATCCGGGACACTCACTAGCGCCGGTCGCAGTCCAGCGAGTTCATCTGCTCCAGCACCTCCACCTCGGACATGGCCGCCTCTCGATAGCGGTCGATATTTTTAATGATCTTCACGGCCACGCGAGCTCCGCCCCTGCAACGAGACCCGCACGCGCTCAGTCAGCCTCAGATACGCGCTCAGATACGCAGAAACACGCGTGTGTAAAGTCCCACGCAACCGTATGAAAGCACAGGCCGTTCTGGGCCTGGAGGGGCCGCAGTGTAAGCAGGCTTCTGTTTAAGCAAGCTGGCAAATTACCCAAGTCAAACTAAACGGTCTTTGGACCAGCGGAATTCTCTTCCTCCTGTGTCTAAGCGATTTTGTGGTTTGGAGAGAGCTGGAAAACCTGCTAGCCTGCTTCCCTCCAGCCCCAGAGCCAGGCCTGCACCTCAGCGGGTTTGGCGAGCGAAGGGGGGGGGGGGTTTAGGGGTTGGGGGCGATACTCACTTTGAATGGTCCCGACATTCCACCACCTTCCCAAAGGCTCCCTCGCCTAAGGTGCACATAATCTCATCTACAACAAGAGACAGCCAATCAGGACCACGGCAGCACCGCTCACACACCAATCACATGACCTAAAGGACCAATTACTCTACTGCTCATTTAACTAATCACAGGCTACAAAACACAGACTTGTAACATTAGGCTACGCTTACGTAAAAGGGTCCAAAGGAAAAAACAGACTTGCAGTGCAATCAGAAATGGCTAATGGCTAAACCTTAACTGGCTTTAAATTACTCTTAAGGCATCAAACATTTTTGAAATGCAAACCACTATAGCAAACCCCCTCCCCCCATCCCCAAAAAAAGCTAGGCTACGTGATTATCTGTGTCTCTGTGTGCTACAACAGTAAGATAAAGATGAAGACAACACAACAGAAAAAGAGGTGCAGAAAAAGGTGTATTCTATACATCTTCCTCTCAGCATGTGTCCACTGTGATAGAGCAGGTGACCCTCGTCATCATCCTCAAAACTCCTGGATCTTTTCCTGCGATGACTCCTCTGGGGTCGGGTCACCAGCGTCACCACCATAAACCCGCGCCAATCAGGCCAGAACCCGCCATTCATTCAACCAGCCAAGGGGGAGGGGCATTCGGCCATTCAGATACCGCGCCAGGGCAGCCATTTTGAAATTCATCCCCGAGAGATATGCACAGGGCCCCGCATAGTTTGTGTTACAGAAGAAAAACAATGGCAACAAGTTTTCAGATGAGAGACTTTCTCCAGGTAAAATTGATAAGAAGCAGTGTAACAATAGGCATCAACATTTACTTTCCCCATTCCGCCACCCAACCCCCCACCCCAAACAGCATTTATGGTATCTTCCAAGGGTTTCTTCACTCATAAGGAGTTCAGCTATAGCCCTTACACGGCAGCGACAGCCCATCTTATTGGAGAGCTACAGTCTTACAGGCTCTGCACGCATCAGTAAGTTCCTACTCAAGTTTTAAAACATCCTGTCATTTAAGAAGCTACAGATGAATCTCAGCTAGCTACCACCGTCTAGCTGTGGCTCAGAACATGCATGTCTTACTCCTGAACGTTTTCCCCCCACTGAACATTAGGGGTTCACTAGGGGTTGGGTTGGGGGAGAGCAGTTAAAACAGGAGAAACAGACAAGAGGAAGAAGACAAACAAACAGAGGGGGGGGTGGGGTGGGTGGGGCTTTTATTTTTTTCTTCTTTCTTTGGCACACATGTAAAGGGGACCGTGCAGCGGGACAGGCTGGACCGTTTCGTACCGAGCGGGAGCGTGGGCGGGGGGGGCTGCAGCGTCGCCCACGGTGACGGTGGCGTCGTCGGCGGCTGCTGCTGCTGCTGCTGCTATGGCGACGACGGCGGCTGCTGCTACGGCGACTGCGCCGGCTGTTCCCGGAGGACTTGCTGTAGTGGTGCCAGTCGCGGTCCCGCCCGGAGCGCTTGCAGGCGCGGTCCGCGGCGCTGGCCTCGCAGTCTTTAGGCTCCGCCCACTCATTCTGCGTCCGCGGCTCCAGGCAGTGCCTGTCAGCGCACACACACAAGCACAGAAAAACACTGAAACACCTGCAGGAGCCCGCAGGAGCACACCTCCGCAGCATTAATACGAAGGGCGATCAATCCCCTTGCATTCATTGTGCGTCGCTTTGGATAAAAGCGTCTGCCAAATACATGAATATAATGTAGACTGTTAGACTTTCAGTGATTAAGGCTGGGATTTGGTCAGTCAGGGAAGGACATTTTACAAAACAGAAACTTCACAAACCTTGTCAAATACCAAAAAAAGGTAGAACTGACAAACTGAAAACGAACAAAACCACCTTTCAGTTTGATCAGACTTTAACTTGGAAATGGTAGGTTTAGCTTTTGCCTGACTGCTGCAAATTGTTCCAATCTGATGAAATATCCTTTCTTGGTCATGTCACTGGATGATCGGGGGCCAAAGCTACTAGTTCTAGTCTTTAGTGGACATTTTCCTATTTATTAGGAGGCTATTCTTTTGTGATTTACCGTACCAGCCAGAACAACGGTTCTGTGGATGCTTTACATTCACTGCAACCATGCCTCTTGCTTGGCTTATAAGGCCTTCCAGAAGCATTCAGTATTCTCTGGTCTGACTACCGCTAAACTGTTACCATAAGGACTTATCCTGAATCAATGTCGCATTTCCATTTGCGCACTACTAGAATTACAAGGGTGTGACCGTAGAGTTGGATGCCTGTATCCCTCATTTGAAAAATAACAAAAAAACACAGTGCAATCCTTCAGTTGGTCACTAGGGGTCATTTTTCTTACTGAAATACATAACAGCCTCCAGAGGGTGGTGGTATGCTAACCGCCATCTTGGTATGGGTGGGTTTTCAAGTACCTGTGGCAAAATTAAGGAGCTACTCATTAACCCCCTACGGTATCGGTACAAGATTCGGTACAGATCTAGAGAGGGCAACACCCCCCCCCCCCCAAATTGCACTTGTACAAAATTTCCTCCCAGAGGATGTGGAAATGGTTCTGACTATTTATAAGCTCTTCCACCAGGCTCAGGAAAATATGGCCTGCAGGACATAACAAAATTTACGATTTCTCCTATGACAAAGCCTCAGCAGCTGACCACAAGCGGTTTTATTAGAATGCATTATGCGACACATTCAGTAATATTTGTTCACCCTTCGCGTGTTCTGTGGTGGTGCCGTTTCTGGTATTTGTTCTCTCTCTCGCTGCTATGCGAGTCTCTCTTCCGTCGTTTCCGGGTCTCCAGCTTCTCCTCCAAGCTGTTCTCGGCGAGCCATCTGCCCGGGGAACGCATTCGGCTGGACTGACGCATCTGGCGAAGACACAATCCAATGTAAACCTTCACCTACAAATGCGCGCATGCAGATCAAATAACGTCGCTAACTTAGTCACCCAGAGCGGTCGTTTCGGCTTGGGTTAATTTAAGATGGCTGAACATACCTAGCGGCATGGAGCTTAAACTACACACAATGAATTTACGCAACGGGCTAGCCAGCTAGCTAATGTGGATCTCGTTAGGCCCGACTTGGCGTTAAGGCCTATACAATTTGCTAGCCAAGAGAACTGGTCAAAAATCGCACTTCCTGACATAAATAACTAGCCTGACAACGCAATCCAACCGCAAATACACAAAACGGATGCTAATTAGGCAAAAATTCACACCAGATGTGTATTAACTTCAGACGGCCATCTTAACTGCTTCTACTGCCGACGGGCTG
Organism: Anguilla rostrata; assembly: GCF_018555375.3. NCBI lineage: Eukaryota > Metazoa > Chordata > Actinopteri > Anguilliformes > Anguillidae > Anguilla > Anguilla rostrata. The sequence continues at coordinate 2,635,631 of NC_057935.1, forward strand.
CACCCAGAAAGCGTTACGACTAGCCTACGGTCATCCATCTTTGTTCTCCAGACTGCAGACGTTATTTCATTGCAAATAAAGAGGGATGACGTTAAATTTACTTAAAACCAACTAAAACGTGCATCTTTTCAAAAAGGTAATCGCAGTGGATTTAATGGTTAACTGTCTTTTGTCGAAAAAAAGGCATTATTAAGCTAACTAACATTAGGTAGCCAAGCTAGGCTTGCCAGCAAAGAAGTCCAAATAACCCAGTTCGAACGAATCAGCAAACTGATCTAAATTACACGAACTATGTTCATATTTGACTGTTATATTATGATTACTCTCACCTGAAACGCAATAAGCTCCCTGGTATACAACAGTCTACTGTTTTTCGAACGATGGCAATGCGAAACTGAAATGAATACGACTATGTCGCTCTTTCCGAAACCACTCCTATCCGAGTCAAGCGCAAAATGGCGCTGTTCGTCGAGAACCTTCTAAGAAAAACAACATGTAACGTCATACGGGTATTTACATCACATGACAAAAAGTTGAGCGCTACGATAGTTGGGAAATGTTGTTCACATTAACGCCAATTTATGCTAGTGTTTTCTAGAACCGTCTATCAAATGTTATCCTACACAGGGCGTCTCATTGAGATTAAAATCTCTTACAAGGGAAATCTGTTCTAGACGCAGAAGTCACACACATATTTATATAAAGTTAACATAATATATAACATACACACACACACATTTAGACAAGTAGCCATAAGAACACACACAAATCATGGCTCAATTCAAATTTTATTCCAATGACAATTTCAATATAATAAGCACTGACTTTACAAAAGGAAGAAGAATAACAAGAAATTAATACATAGAAATCAGTGACCCTCCAGGCAAACTGTTAAAACACAGTGTTAAAGTTGCACACTAAAATAAATTATAAAAATCAATACATGTTCTGTACTGGCTCGGAAGCGGCAGTGGAGGAGAAGGAAGATGGAATGGAATCGCTGCCAAAACAAGAGGAACATGGAACTGTAATCCCAGATACATTTAATATAATACAGAGTCAACCACAAAAGCTGCAAACACCCTTATAAAACGAATTCCCTTGAAAAGGATATCACAGCAAAAATAACGACATCTAATCATTATCAAAGCCTGTCAGAGTTTGTTCCAGTACTCAGTAAGCACGGGACATGCTGCAGAATCTACATCCATCTGAAATAGTAACGTGTGCATATTAATGCAAAAAATATATACAAAATCCCAAACATAAGAAATATATAATTTAACGGCAGCCTATATTAATCAGATTTTAAAACATATAGGTAATTCCTAATATATATATCCTAATATATGCAATGCCGTTTACATATTATAAAACATATAGCTTTTTTGTTTTACAATATATGAAACAATATATGCATAATATTTACATAAAAGTGCTATAACCAATTCATTTTTCCAAATTCTGCAATGCATTTTCTGATGTGTTAAAATATATTACTTATGTTTTGGATTTTAGGTTTTAACATCTTTTTTTAAATTACTAAAGCAGGTACTGTACCAATACTTGTTTCTTTATAAAATCCTTAAACAAAGTAAGATCTGCATACGCAAGAACACAAAATATGCAGTAACTGAGCACATCGAGTCAGTAAACAAATGAAGCTTTCATTTTGTAGCTTTCGTGACGCGGGGAGTAACGGGCGAAGGCGGACTCGTTCACAGAAACTCAAAAAGCTGCCGATTTTTTCTACAACAATTTCAGCCTCCGTCCTTAGAGACTGGCGTGAAAACACACTGCACCAGAGACAGCAGGGGAACGTTACCCATGAGCACTTATGAGCAGTATTTTTCTGTACAGCCGACTCGTAGGAATGTGACGTTTGCGTGAGAAAATGCATTAACGCTGGAGCTGCCCTGTGTATGTTTGAAATACTGAGTGTATCCGGTAAACATTATCGCCGTTCCTCTCGTGACTTCTGCGGCAGATTCCGTGTAAATTGATGCTGTTTACAGTATACAGTACATACTGTACATAAGTTAACACAACAGAATAGCTTTACCCTCCCCCCCCCAAATCCCACCCCACCAAACTCCACACCAGCAGCATGATTTAGACAGTTTAGCCACTTTTAGTCAGCAAAGTCAGTATCTTAAGGTCAAACAGGATCAAACATTAAACTAAGTTTAAAAACAAAACAAACAACAACAAAAAACCTGTCAGGTTATGACCATGAGCAGCAAGAAAGGAAGGGTCTCTTTCTCAGCCAGGTAAAAGATGGAGGTGTTCCAAGTGAAGGCTGCTGGGACATGGCCGTGCTGGCCAGGCCTTGGAGGAACGCAGTATCCATCAAAGTACAGAGAGAACAAGGGCATCGGGGTAAAGTTCACACAGGTATGAAGGCGCCACACCACTCAAACACCAACCATATTAAGCAGGATACCATTAAAAACTAAAGATTTTAAATAAATACATAGTACCCCACCCCCAGAACAGAACGTCCCTACCACCCATCCCCCACTGCCCCCCCTCCCCACCCCACCCGACCCACTATAACCTTAAACCAGCAAAGTACAGCTGGCCACCCCACACAACAACATCATCATTATCAACATCAACAAGAGATTTCAAGTGAGATGGAGCTCGTTGGCCGTATCCAACGACAACAGTAACTCATAAATTAGGTTATGCCCAGCACAAAGGAACAGACTATGTGTGTTAAAAATAACTCTGTTTGACTTCGGAAAGAAGACCACCTGATCATCAGGTCCAGTGATGGTCACAGCAACGTTTTCCCCTTAGCTTCATACGGTCAAAATTCAGACGAGAAAGCCTAACATGTAGGCCATTCACATCTACCTATATATATATTTATATAAATATGAAGAAATACATTAGCACGGTACAATTTAGTTTTGTATGTCTAAGACCCCAAAGCCTTGAGTGTTGTGATATGGAAAGCACAATGCCATTTTTAAAAACACTGTCTGAGCATCCCATACGAAGAATAAAACCTTTCAAACAAAACAAACGAAGATACATCTGTCATTACAGAATTCTTGAAAAGAAATTTCTGACAACTGAATATCAGTCGACAATGAACTTCCTGTGGAACAGGAAGTGCTGATAAATCCTGGGAGAGATCATTCTCTCTCTCTCTCTTTCCCTCCCTCTCTCTCTCTCTCCCTCCCTCCCTCCTCTCCTCTCCTCTGCACAGGCTCCCTTAATTAACTGATTGTTCGTTGCTTTGAGTGAAAAGAGTGTACAGAAAGAGTGAGGAGAATGAAGAAATACTGACACGCCCACAGAAGAGAATGAGTCAAAACACAGACAAGAACTAAGGGATGGAACGGTAAGTGGGTTAAAAAAAAAAAATTTTTTCCTCTGTTGTAAATATGATACACTGGATTTTATTTCTTCAGAGACACCGCTGTTTGTGCTGACAAGGTTGTCTGGGCAGCTATTGTGAGAAGGCGCTTCCTGACAAAGACCCCCTCTCTCCACTCAAGACTAATCACTGACAGCCTTCTCAGAAGCAAGCTCAAAGGGTCTGCTGGAGAGAGAGGAAGCTGTGAGGGCAGACAGGAAGTTGACCATGGCGGGGTAAGAGGAAGACTTTTATGGAGGACCCAGCTCCATCTCTCTCTTTCCCTTTCTATCTCTTTCCCTTTCCCTCTCTCCCCCACCCTCTCTCTCTCTTTACCTTTTTCTCTTTCCTTCTTCCTCCACCCCCCCCCTCCCTCTCTCTCTCTCTTAGCTCATCCCCAGATCTCCAGTGTAATCAGCAACTACAGCAACTTCCAATAGGTGCATTTTAGAAGAGACCAAATCAGCCCAGGGACCCAATTGAAGGGGATCAAACCAGCCCAAGAGCCAATAGAAGGGGACCGAATCCACCCAAGGGCCAATAGAAGGGGACCAAATCCACCCAAGGGCCAATAGAAGGGGACCAAATCCACCCCAGGGCCAATAGAAGGGGACCAAATCCACCCAAGGGCCAATAGAAGGGGACCAAATCCACCCAAGGGCCAATAGAAGGGGACCAAATCCACCCCAGGGCCAATAGAAGGGGACCAAATCCACCCCAGGGCCAATAGAAGGGCCCACATTTCCCCAAGGGCTCACCCACTATTAGCCTTCACAACAGAGTCACAACAGCATTTATGTTACAATATCAAAACTAACACAAGACCACAGCGCACAGAATGGAAAAAAAAAACAACTTAAATTATGAAAAAGCAAAAGCACCAGTTTGTCTCTCGTGTAGTTTAAAATCCTCACTCTGTAAGGGTGGTTAACACAAACAACAATAAATACACAATAACCAGAGGCCATGTCTGCCTCCCACACACTACTGTACACATATTTATATTCTCTCTTTCTCTCTCACTATCTACATATAAACAAGACAGGTTCTTCAGCTCCGGGTCTTGAGTGTCAAACCAAGGGAACAAAGTGACAGTAACACTCCCAGTTTTGACGAGTTCCCCCCGGTGTCTTCACTGTACAGTTTTTCATGCTCCTGTCACGAATCCAGATGAATCCTGTTCACCTTTCCCTATTTAAAAATCGCAGTATAAATACCTAAGTACCAGCTAGGCTCTTTCACAGTCTTGTTTTAGTGCAAAGAACACGCCCTGCTGCTGAGGTGATTGGCGGGTGAAGATCCGTCCTCATGTCTTCCCCAGGATGGAGGTTCTGGAAAAGAGAGGCAGAGGGCGGTTACTACCGGTTACCCGAAACAGCCTCACAGACACAGCCCTGGGCTTAAATTCCATTTCAGTTCAGTCAATTCAGAACATTCATTAAGTGACATCGGAATAATCCAACTGGAAAAAAAAGACCGTATGGAATACTTATGTATTAGGGCATTTTTGCAATTAATTCTCTGTGTTTCAGTTCATTTTCCTGAATTGACTGACATTGAGAAGTGTTTGTGTGCTAAAAATGGCGCCTTCTACCTGAGAGCTTTCCACCTGTCCTTCTCCACCTGGTTCTCCGGGCTCTCGCTTTCATACGAAGCCAGGTACAGACCTGGAAAAGAGAGAGAGAGAGGGAGGAGAGGGAGGGAGAGAGGGGGAGAGGAGTGGGAGAGAGAGGGAGAGAGGGGGAGAAGGAGAGAGGGAGAAAGAAAGGGATATTATTGAGAGCGCGGGCCTTTGAGGTGCTGAATGAGACGCCTCTCTTGCGCTGTGCCGGGTTCGAAGGCCGCAGGGGGAGACCGTGGGACTCACCGTCCTCAGTGAAGATGGGGGCGGAGTGCAGGTAGTGCAGGATGTTCCGCTCCTCCTCAAACGGACACTCCACCTGCTTCCAGGCCATGAACTCCCCCACCTGCCGAGCCAGCTCCACAAATTTCTGAAAGGAGACCCAAAATAAAAGCCCCTCGATGAGTCATCCTGAGTGACATCATATGGGCCTGTCCCGCCGCCATGGGAGGGTGTGTGTCAGTGTGGGTGTGTGTGAAAAACCAAATATAGGAAAGGAAGAAAAGCACACTTTTAAGTGCACTTTAAGGATCACTCCCGCTTCCTCCAACACACACTCAATAGTAAACATTCATGGGACCACAGAGAATGCCGACTAATTATTTTGTCCACTAGTGAAAGCACTTGGCACTTTTGAAGTGCATAAACCCTTCTTAACTGAACATTCTAATGGTGAAGTCACAATCACTCCTGGTGACTGAAAATAGTGGAGTTCTAGAACACTGGCTTGGAATTTTGAAAATCATTCCAAAAAACCAACTCTTTTCTAGAGTTAATGGAATTCCACCTTTCCTTTAAATTCTAGCAACAACAGACAAGCAGCAGGACTCAATTAATCTTTTTTGACCGGGACACCCCAGTCTTCGACCCCTGAGCTGCAGGGGCAGGGAACGCCCACGCGGCCTCACCTCGAAGTTCACGTGCCCGTTGGGCAGCCGATTGGCGCAGCCCTCGTTCAGGAAGTAGATGTCCTTGATCAGCAGGCTGAAGAACGGAATGACGATCTGGAAGAAGGGAAAGAAAGAGAGGTCAGCACTGCGGACAGAAAAATCCAGTCATGCCAGTGATGTCACTACCTGTCAGAAGTCATCATCCATCTTCTGATGCAAGCTCCTCCAGCACTCCTGTCTTACGTAATTATTTAATTTTTTAAATATCTGTTATCTCTATGGTATCTCCCATCTATCTAAGGCATGTCTTATTTCTATGGTATACCCCATTTATTTATATGGTATCACTTATGGTACAGTATCTCTATGGTTCCTTAGGGTATTGTCTATGGTTTTATTTTTTTTTAAGTATTTTATTTGCATGTCACCTGTATGTATTTGAGATCTGTGTTATGGCACTAGGCTAGCAAAGTTCAGCTGTGTTGAGTGTTTTAGTGATGCTGCACGTACACTCACACTATTCTGGGAATGTGGTCAGTCGGGTCCAGCAGCATTACTCATGTAAATGAATGCGCTTGTGTTCCCAGGAATCAGGACAAGAGTGTCTGCCCAACCACGGTAATGCCATTGAGCAGACACTCTGATTGGTCGCTCATAGGCGCCCTCACTGGAATCCGATTGGTCGCTGGACCCACCTTCTCCCTGTTGCTATGGGCGGTCTGGGACCGGTGGGCGGCGCCCCTCAGCGCGGTCCGGTAGTTGTAGAAGTTTCCGGTCGGGTCCATCTGATGCTGCGTGAGGAAGATTATTTCCGGATCAAATGCCAAGAACCTAACAGATATAATCTACCTCAGAGCACCCCACTCAGCTGAGGACTATCTCAGTTCATGCTACTGATGTGACCACTGAACTCATCCATACACCCACCTTTCCTTTCTACATTCATTCATTCATTCATTCATATGTATTCGTAATGCAAGAACACACTCAGGAGGCGGACCACACCTCCAGGATGAAGAACTTGGCCGTCTTCACTTTGCCCCAAGTCTTCTTCAGACGGGAAACTGGACTCATGTTCATTCCAGCTGGAGAGAGGCATGATGGGAAATTAGAGAGGGCCGCTGTGTGCGGTCACTGCTGAAAGGCCCTAACTGTGTGTGTGTTTCTGTATGTGTGTGTGTGTGTGTGTGTGTGTGTGTGTGTGTGCGTGCGCATGTGTGGGAGAGTGTGTGTGTGTGTGTGTGTGTACCTCTCTCTTTCTGTGTGTGTCTGTGTGGCGGGGAGGGTGTATCTGTGTGTGTATGTACCTCTGTGTGTGTGTGTGTGTGTGTGTACCTCTCTCTTTCTGTGTGTGTGTGTATGTACCTCTGTGTGTGTCTGTGTGGCGGGGAGGGTGTATCTGTGTGTGTGTGTGTGTGTGTGTACCTCTGTGTGTGCGTGTGTGTGTACATATCTGTATGTGTGTGGAGGACGGAGTGTGGCACAGTGGGTAAGGAACTGCGCTTGTAACCAAAAGGTCGCAGGTTTGATTCCCGGGTAAGGACACTGCCGTTGTACCCTTGAGCAAGGTACTTAACCTGCATTGCTTCAGTATATATCCAGCTGTATAAATGGATACAATGTAAAGTGCTATGTAAAAGTTGTGTAAGTCGCTCTGGATAAGAGCGTCTGCTAAATGCCTGTAATGTAATGTAATGTAATGTGTGTGTGCACAATGCCTTGTAGAGAAAGCGAGTACTGCACTCACAGATGATGGCCATGAGGGAGTTGAAGTTGCCGATGTTGAAGCACTCTCGCGCCACGTCGATGAAGAACTCGATCACCAGGGCGCGCTGTTTCTTCTTCGCCGGCTGAAGGGGAGAAAACAGACGGCGTCAGGAGGAGCCCACACAGCTGGGGTCTGCACTGAGAGCACGATGCAGAAAATTACTCATCACTCGTTAAAAAACCCAAATCGTTTCTATTTCTGATCATTTTAGAAGTGAACCTGGCATATATTTTTGTAGTTGTTTCTCTGTTTTTCTAGGCTAGATTGTACAACCATTTCAATTGTAAGCATACCCCCAGCTGTTCTTTGTGCTGTCCAAATAATGCATAATTATGAACAATTAGTTCTGAACAATTTCTCTCAGTAACGTTTCGAACATTTCTCATAATTGTACACATAATTGTACACTGGAAGGCCGTGCAAGACGCAGAGATGCGAGACTGTGATTTGCGTCAGACTGAAGACAGCGGGACTCCAAGCCCAGGTAAACAAGGCGTTTCATCACCCCGTTCCTACCTGTCCGTCAAAATGACACGCACCAGTGAGAACGCTGAATAGCGTCGGGCTAACAAAAGCAAAGTTCACAAAGGCACCGGCTGTGACTAAGCACAGCGGCATAGCTGCACCATGACGTGTCTTCGCACTGATCAGATACGAGCCACTTCACTGGAACCAGTGCTCATCTGGGAATAAACAGGGTGAGCTACAATGGCCACCAGGGGGCGCAAAAGGACTATTACTATTATTACAACGATTACCATCTAGGGGGATGGGTTTATATGCCCTTATTTAATTCACATTTACTAAATAGATGTATGCAAAGGGGCTGCATATTTATCTTTGCGGCTGTTTAATTTATGGAGGTGGTGGTGGAGCGATGGGGGGGGGGGGGGGCCTTGGAAAAATTCAAACCTAACCTTTTGAACATGAATCATCCGCCCATGTGAGAAACTGTGTGGATTGAGAACCTTATTAACATTCAAACGAACGGAAATTAAACAGTCAGAAGCTGCAGTAATGAGCCTGGCTGGTGAACACGGTTAGATACACCGGACTGGGAGAAACATGCAGTGGGGGCGGGAGGCATAAGAAAATCAATCCTAAGAGATGTAAGACTACCAGTCACCCCCCCACTGATCACCTACCATGCAGATCTCCGTGGCAACCAGGTAACACAGCCTGTTAAACCACTTGACGTAGGCCTCAAGATTGCTAGTTTTCTTCTTCTGGTCACTGAAGCAGGGCTGGAAACACACACACACACAGACACGCAAAACACACACACACACACACGCACACAGACACACACACAGACACACACTGGTTAAACTTTAACTGCTATAGGATCTCAGCGCCTCCTGCCTGGTTGTATCCAAATTCACAGTGAGCCCCAGATTAAGGCAAAGGCAGTAAAAGTGGCGGAGCAGCAAAGCGTTCTGGGAAGGCGCGGTGCCGGCAGCCCCATTACGGGCTTTGGCTGAGACGGCGGGGGCATCTCCAGACAGGCTCGGCAGCCACCGACGCGCCGGCGCGGGGCTCAACCAGGGGCTCTAATTACAGAGCGGTGCGCGTTTGAGTCTGGAGGGTTTCCTCCCACCCTGAGCCTCCTGAGCCTCTCCAAACGGCTAGGCTCAGCCGGGCTCCGTAACGCCCTCCTGACCCTCTCAGGAAAGAAAGGGGTTCCAAACGGCTCTTCTGCGTCTCCATAGTAACCCCCTTTCTATCGCAAGGGTTTCCCTGTCGGGCAAAATGGGAGCTTTCAACCGATTTCACACCTACCAAAGAACGTTCCGGAGGGAACGATGGAGACGGGCCACAGAAACGGTTCTTCTTCCGAGACTCTCGCTGAACCCTGAGAGACGTTAAACTCAAACTGGACTCTAGATCTTAAAGTGCTGCTCTGTGATCAAACACAGCCCACAGAGAAGGGGGTACCTCAAAGATGGTCATGCCATGGACAAGATACTCCACCCCTCCGCTCGCTTCCCATCCCATCTATGTTTTACTGAAGCTTGGGTTCAGACCAGAGAACTGTCTCTCTCTGTGCGTTTTCTGTGTAATGTACCTGTGAGCTGTCCAGTGGGTCTTTCTGGGCAAAGGCCTGGACGAACTCCTCTGGGCCAATGTGACTCAAACGCTCCTGGAAATGAAAACACACAGCTGCTGATCATATTCAGACATAAAGATAATCAAAGAAAAAACATTTCCTATTTCCTATCAACCACACACAAATATGCACCATTACACAACACACACACACACAGACATTCATAGGCATAGTACTCTTGAAGTCTTGTTGTCTGCCATACAGTACGGTTGCCATGTCTCCCCCATATCACTGCCAAACAGGAAGTGTATCCAACAGGAAGTGTGCCTTACAGGAAGTGTTCTTAACAGGAAGTGTACCTAATAGGAAGTGTGCTTAACAGGAAGTATACCTAATAGGTAGTGTGCCTAAGAGGCTGTGTTCTGTAGCCATAATAGTGCAAACTCTCTATGTGTTAAAGAGTCAGGTCTCACATTCAGAGGGGATTAAATTGATACACTTGTGGCCTCAGGCATAAAAGGTGACTGCTGGGTGGAAGTGGATTGGCATGGAGACAGCAACACTCACTCCTCAGGCTGGTGAGGAGAGACAGAGAGAGAAAGAGAGAGAGAGGGGTGTGTGTGTGTGGGAGAGAGAGAATGTGAGAGAGAGGGAGAGACAGAGTGCGTCTGTGTGTGTGAGAGAGAGAGTGGGAGAGAGAAAAAGAGAGCTTCTGATGTGCTCTGATCATCCCCCTAATAATACCTGCAACTGATACGTCTCTGTTCTGCCGCAGGGTAAAGCTAACAGAGCAGGTAATAAAACGCTAATAAGAGTTTGTAAATAAGCCTAATGAGACAGAGCAGAAGCGATGGGTATCCCCTGGAATAGGAATTAAGGAATTAAAACTCTCTTCCTCTCCCTCTTTCTTTCTCTCTGTCTGACCTTCTTTGAATCCTTACATGACATCCCCTCATTTCATCTCTTCTCTTTTTTACTCTCTCTCTCTGTAAGCTTCTTTAGCCCCAAAGCAGCATGTATGTCTTGTTCTATCATTCTCTCTCTCTCTCTCTCTCATACCCTCATGTCACTCCCCATATGTCATCCTCTCTCTCTCTCTTTCTCTCTATCTCTCTATCTCTCTGTATCTCTCCGCCTCTGTGTGTCTGTGTGGGTTGTTTGGGGTTTTTTCTTATCTTTGGTTGGTTTTTTTGTGGTTCGGTAATTTCTGTTTTTGAAGGATGTCCCAATAAAGGGGGTTTTATAAATAAAAATATCTCCCTCTCTCGGGTTTGAGCCAATCTGAGGGTGTTTTGGTTTCTGGTTTGACAGGGTTTATGTTTGGTTTTATTATTATTTTTATTTCTTTGTAGTTCTTCATTTGTGGGGGGGGGGGGGGGTCTGGGGGGAGTTAGGATGATATATTTATTAGAAACTGTCAGTTTTTTTATTGTGATGAGGCAGTTTAATAAAGGAACGTCAAAAGTAAAAAGTCTCTCTCTCTCTGTTGCTTTCACACCCTCTCTTCATATGATCTCTAAAAGAGGCTCAGTGTACATGCCAAGATAATGAGTGTAGCTTTGTGTACTAATTACATTACATCACATTACACGTGGACTAATGGTCCAAATACCTGAACGTGTTGATATATTGCCACACACCACCCCAACCCTTCCTCCTGGCAGTGCACACACAGAGGCCCTCTATATTAAGCCGCATACGACATTCCTGTTATTTTTGTGCCAGCTTCAAAGGACAAGGAAGGCGGTTCGATAGAGTTTCCAAAATTCAAAATGCCTCTCTCACCAGTTCCACGTGAGTGAGCTGCTGGGCGAGGGTGTAGGGGTCGCTGCAGATGCTGAGGACGTCCTTCTGGATGGGCGAGGGCTTGGTCTTGTAGGCCACCATCTTGTCCGAGGCGGAGGAGGAGACGTTGAACTTCACCAGGCCCTCCTCGCTCTGGCTCATGGCGGCCAGCTTCTGGCTGAGGTTCTGCAGGATCTGGTTCATGGTCTTCCAGTACGCCTGCGCGATCGGGAAAAACACCGCCGTCAGCGCCAACGACGTCGCGGTCGTACGGCAGGTCTGTAGCCCCGGTCCCCGAAGAGCCGCGGTGAACGCTGGTTTCCGCCGATAAGTTAATCAGTTACGCGTCACACCTGCTTTCTTACCGCTAAACCCGTCTCCGATCCTCAGACGAAAACAAAAACCAGCAGACCCTACAGCTCTCTAGGATAGACTCTAATCAATGGGTCAGAAACGGTCAGCAAGTTTTCTATGGACGTGACCGTACTGTGTTGTTTGCACTGCGGTTCAAGGTTTGCCCAGATATTAGTGATGTGTTTAGTGACGCTGCATGTACACTCCCTGGTCTGGGAATGTTGTCAGCCAGGTCTGACACCGCTGTTCACACAACAACAGAGGATTCAATGGTAATCTCTTGCATATCCAGTCATCTGCCAAAGGTATGCAATGTACTGTAATGTACTGTAATGTACTGTAATGTGCTGTAATGTACTGTAATGTGCTGTAATGTGCTGTACTGTAATGTAAAGGATCCCCCCGCTCTTCGATCCTACAGCAGCGGAGACCTCAGCTTAATCGCCGTGGGCGACGGGCCTCTTGCTAAATCACCCAGAGCCAGTCATAAATTACCGCCGGCACTTCCTGAGTGGGCGGGAGCTCGGCCGCGAATAGCAACACATTCATCACCCTGCAGCGCCCACAAGTTTACACACACGCACGCACACACACACACACGCGCACGCACACACAAGCACATACACACACGCACACACACACACACACACATACACACTTACACACACACACATACACACACACACCTACACATATACACTCACACATACACACGCATACACACATTAACACACACACACACACACACTCATACACAGACACACACTAACGCACACACACACACACTAACACACACAGACACACACTAACACACACACATGCATACGCACATTAACACACACACACACATACATCCTCCACTTCCTCTATAAATGCATCTATTCGCAAGCTCTGACTCAACTCATATCCTACACCTACTCCTTCATTTATTACAGCTATACTCTCACTCTTCTCACACCCACACCCCACTTTCCCCTGACAGCTCTACCGCTCAGAGAACATACATATATACCTCCTTTACCACCGGACCACATATCTATCCTGTCTTCTTTCAGGTATTTTTGACAGCTTGTTTCCATTAATTTTGTATAGTGCCCTTGGGATATAAAAAGGTTCTATATAAATAAGATGAATTCTTCTTGTTCGTGTTCTTCTAATTAATTATTATTACTATTATTATTATTATTATTATTATTATTATTGTTGTTGCCATCGTTACAGATGGAACAGGAAGGAGTCTTGATTGGATGCCTGCTGCCCTTAAATATACCCAGAACCCCCTGCGTGGCCTCAGGTGACCCCTGACCTCGTCACACGGCGCTATCCTGTGGATGATGTCCTTCAGGTGTCCCACCATCTGTTCCTCCCGGAAGTCGGAGGGGAACGTCTCCGTCCACTCCGTCAGCAGCTGGAGGATCTTCGGCCCGAACTTCCGCACCTTGGCCTGGGAACAGCGGGAAAGACGCTCATGGAATAACGAACAGGCAGACTCATCATCAGGTGGACAGAGGCAGGCAGACAGACAGACAGACAGACAGGCAGACAGACAGACAGACAGACAGACAGGCAGGCAGGCAGACAGACAGACAGATATAAAAACATTGACAAACAGACAGACAGATATGGACACAGACAGACAGACATGAATACAGACTTATGGACAGACAGACAGATATGGACACAGACAGACAGACAGACAGACAGACAGACAGACAGACAGACTGGTATGAACACAGACAGACAGACAGGTAGACTGGTATGAACACAGACAGACAAAAAGATAGACACAGACCAAGTCTAGACTGACAGACAGACAGACATAGACACAGACTCATGGACAGACAGACTGGTATGAATACAGACAAACAGACAGACAGACACAGACCATGTCCAGACAGACCGACAGACAGACAGACACACACACACACCATATCCAGGGGTATCTGGTCCAGTTGCTGCTGTTTGATGCACAGCTGGCAGACCCGAGACAGGAGCTCAGGTGGAGCTATGAAGAGCCGGGAGCTGAGCAGGAAGGTGAAGACGTAGGCTTTCTGCGGAGAGCGGAGGACACAGTCAGCCATGAGCCCCTACATCTGCTAACACTACAACAGCACCTCACAGACACACACCTCAGCAGGGTCCCATGCGGACCTAACATCTCAAAGGAACCTCACAGACACAAACCTCAGCAGAGTCCCATACGGGCCTAACATCTCAAAGGAACCTCACAGACACAAACCTCAGCAGGGTCCCATACGGGCCCAACATCTCAAAGGAACCTCACAGACACAAACCTCAGCAGGGTCCGATACGGGCCTAACATCTCAAAGGAACCTCACAGACACACACCTCAGCAGGGTCCCATACGGGCCCAACATCTCAAAGGAACCTCACAGACACAAACCTCAGCAGGGTCCCATACGGGCCTAACATCTCAAAGGAACCTCACAGACACAAACCTCAGCAGGGTCCCATACGGGCCTAACATCTCAAAGGAACCTCACAGACACAAACCTCAGCAGGGTCCCATACGGGCCTACCATCTCAAAGGAACCTCACAGACACAAACCTCAGCAGGGCCTAACATCTCAAAGGAACCTCACAGACACAAACCTCAGCAGGGTCAGTTGCAAGCTTAAAATCTGCTAACACTACCTCAGCAGTCAGCCCTAACATTTACTAATATCTTAATAATGCGTGTGCATTCTGATATATTTTCAATGTATTACATTTCTATAAGAGCTGCTACTTTCATTGACCCACTCCTGACATTACTTCCCTATTTAAAAAAAAAAGACTTCAAACCCCAATAATGACCTCTACCAGTGGGGGGCGCTCACCTCGGGGTAGTAATCGGCGGTGGGGACCAGGTGCTGGATGAGGGTGTCCAGAGAGGCGGAGGTCAGCAGGGGCCCCTCGGCAAGTTCGGGGCCCGGACCGGGGCCAGGACCTTCCCCCTGGGGGTCCTCGCTCGGGACCAGGTGGGGGCTGAAGCCGCTGGGAGTGAACATAGTGCTGGAGCACAGAGTCTGGGGCATTCCTCCCTGTGAGAGATACAGCACAGTCAGCACAGGCAGCACAGAGTCTGGGGCATTCCTCCCTGTGAGAGATACAGCACAGTCAGCACAGAGTCTGGGGCATTCCTCCCTGTGAGAGATACAGCACAGTCAGCACAGAGTCTGGGGCATTCCTCCCTGTGAGAGATACAGCACAGTCAGCACAGGCAGCACAGAGTCTGGGGCATTCCTCCCTGTGAGAGATACAGCACAGTCAGCACAGGCAGCACAGTCAGCACAGAGTCTGGGGTATTCCTTCCTGTGAGAGATTCAGCACAGTCAGCACAGAGTCTGGGGCATTCCTCCCTGTGAGAGATACAGCACAGGCAGCACAGAGTCTGGGGCATTCCTCCCTGTGAGAGATACAGCACAGTCAGCACAGAGTCTGGGGCATTCCTCCCTGTGAGAGATACAGCACAGTCAGCACAGGCAGCACAGAGTCTGGGGCATTCCTCCCTGTGAGACAGTCAGCACAGTCAGCACAGGCAGCACAGAGTCTGGGGCATTCCTCCCTGTGAGAGATACAGCACAGTCAGCACAGGCAGCACAGAGTCTGGGGCATTCCTCCCTGTGAGAGATACAGCACAGTCAGCACAGAGTCTGGGGCATTCCTCCCTGTGAGAGATACAGCACAGTCAGCACAGAGTCTGGGGCATTCCTCCCTGTGAGAGATACAGCACAGTCAGCACAGAGTCTGGGGCATTCGTCGCTCTGAGATACAGCACAGGCAGCACAGTCAGCACAGAGTCTGGGGCATTCCTCCCTATGAGAGATACAACACAGTCAGCACAGAGTCTGGGGCATTCGTCGCTCTGAGATACAGCACAGGCAGCACAGTCAGCACAGAGTCTGGGGCATTCCTCCCTGTGAGATACAGCACAGGCAGCACAGAGTCTGGGGCATTCCTTCCTGTGAGAGATTCAGCACAGTCAGGATAGAGAGAGAACATGGGGAGACTGTGAAACCAGGAAATGTGATCGATCGCTTTAGGCTGTAGTGAAACTCAACACTGCTGTTGTGTCTGTAGTCAAAAGCAAACAAGTCTGCCTTCAGCATCACTGTCCCCAGGTTACAAGACTAGCTCCTTACCCATTATACTACACTGCCACCCGGAAGCTGTCCATAAGCAGGTGTTCACCACAACAACAGGCTTCTTGTGGGGAAACTCACACTAAGAAGTTCCCTTGCTACAGGAAACTAAAACCACAAAAGATGAACTTAGGTCTGAAACACGCCCTGCAATTCAGAGGAAAGGCGCTATATAAAGCCGGCTCTTTCCAGGAGCCCACCTGTCGACGTCTCGCTCACGGAAGCGGGGAGTTACGAGGAACGGCCCGCACTCACACCGAAAGAAGTGACGAAGACCAACGCCCTTGACTCAGACTGCTGTGGGCCAACGATGACGTTTCCCTGGGGAAGCCAATATTTGCCCTCAGACAGGCCTCTGCAGCTCACAGCCTTGGTGCTACTGTGGGGGTGCGCTTGAAGGGGGGGGGGGGGGTTGGGGGGGGGAGTGCCACCCCCTTCCAACAGCTGTCACACGGCGAAATCAAGGGGTACGGGTCAGACCACCGTCGCCATGGAGATTAAATACTTGAAACCCCCCCACCGTTCCATCAATTCCTGCTTTATTCTGAGCATGCAAGTATTTTCATTTCATCAAGATGAAACATGCCATGGTAGTGGGGTGGGGGGGACAAGGCCTGTACGTTCATGCACCAGAGAGAGCAGAAATGATACAGCAGGAGAAGGAAGGACCCCTCCCGACACACACTGGTATTTCTGATCAGGCAGAGAGAGGGCAGTCCTATAGGCTTCCAATGACCCTGTTGTGTCTACCCACGTTTTTTTTTCTTTTCTTTTTTTTCGACAGTGGGTCTGTTATTCGGTGTATAAAGCTGATGGGCGGAACGGGCACGCTTCCAGTCCCCCCCCACCCCCCACCCCCACCCCCGACAAAAAAAAAACCAGGAGATTAATCCATGCGGAGAAACTTCATCTAAGAGCTTCTCGTCAACTGAACCTTGTCAGGGAAAAGTCCTCATAACGCAACACTGTTTACAGGAGGGCCCAAAATGCGGAAACACACATCTGTGGTGGAACGGGAGGGGGGTAAACAGCTCAGTCGGACAGCGAGAGGACCTTGAGCAACACAAAAGGAAGCCGTTTCGAAAAGCAAACACTGTGCACGCCCGCCCTCTCTGCAACCCCACCCCCGCACCCCACCTGAATAAACTGCGGTAAAGTAAAGTAAAGCCCAACTCCACCAGCCCTGCCTCTAAAGAACCCCAAACTCCCCCCCCCCCCAGTCATGGTGCCAATGGCGATTTCCCTAAAATCCCAAACTAATGCCGACTCTTACTGTGAGCAAACACACAGAGGGTAAACACTGGAACCCTGTCCCGGTCTGTCCTCTCTCTGTCTGAACCAATAACATCAGCAATCACTAGCATTCCACTTACTGATTACTAACGCGCCGTCTTGGTGATGCCAGATTTTTTTGTATTTTTTGGGAGTTCGTGCTGATGCTTAGGTTCTCTACTTGTCGTTTTGCATAAGTGCGTCATTTTGGATGGGTGCATCTGTTCAGCGATTGTAATGTCGAGTAATAATGTAGACTAGAGGCCAGGGAGAGCGGGATGTCCTGAGCACGCGTGCAGTAAGATGGCCGCTGTTATGTCTGGTGGACGTACAGACCCGGCCAGGTGAACGTGTCCAGCCCGTTCTCTCCGAGCACACGCCGAGACGGGGAGGTCAAAGGTCGCGACGGCGCTGCTCGCCGTGACGCGCCGCGCATCTCGCGTTTCCCCCTCGAGGCTCCGACCCGCTTTGTTCTTCCGCTCAAATTTCATAGACCCCCCCCCCCCCCCACACACACACACCCACACCCACCCACCTCCAGTTGTTCTTTTATGGGGGAGGGGGGAGGGGAATGGCAGTCCATTAAGCTTGCTTTACACACATACACGCACACCCACCGACACACACACACACACACACACACACACCCACCGTCGCACACACACACACACACACACCAAGGTAAACACGCACAGACCACACTAACACACTCCTCGCTGTGTGTGGGTTAATGATTGAGCTGAACAAACTGCAGCCTTGTTCTCTCGTAAGGAGATTAACCACAGACCCGCCACGGACAATAACCATTCACCCGTTCACCAGGGCTAAACCGTCTATAACCATTCATGACGCTCACCCACTCACCCGCTCAGCAGGGCTAACCCATTAGCACTCTGCGTAAATCTGATTCAGCGTACGGAAAACGCCGCTGTTTCCAGCAGGGTAAAAAAAAAAAAAAAAATGCGACATACAGAATGAAATGTCAACTTCATGCCATAAATTGAGCTGTGACAGACTCCCTTACTGCTCCCTGAAGAGCCAGCGAGGCTCAAACGCTTCCCCCGCGACCCACTTTCCCACGTCAGCGGCGGCGGCTCTACCCGCGAACGAGGATCCAAACCGGGCGCTCGCGCCTCGGACCGGCAACGTTTCAACCAATCAAAATGATCCTCGCGTCTCTGGAGCCCTCAGTGCGCACGCAAGCCTCCCTCCTGTGTTTCATACACTCTCAGCACGTTCACGCTAAGATTTTTTTTTTGGGTTGTGTGCGTTTGTTAACAGAGCCCCCCTTAAACACCCCCGTCTCTCAGGAACGCCCCCTGGACCGCTGGAATAGGGCAGCTACCTGTGGAAAGCGTACGCACGCGGGCAGGCTGGCAGTGACACTCCACACTCCTGTGTACGAGCGGTCAGGACCCAAACTGATACTCCATTGTGCTGGTGGTCGCTGACGAAAGTGTGCAAAGTGTTGGCCTCTGACAGGAATCTAGACCATCTACCTCTGCCTATTCTAATTATACAGGCAGAGCGGGAATTCCTGGCATTGCTGACATGCAGGTGCTGACATCCTGCTGTCACCTTTTCACATGGAAACCGGAAAGAAAGCTCCACCAATCACAGAGCTCATAGTTGAGATAAGAAACCGAGAAACGCTGACCGCTATTGGTGGATACTCATCGGGCTATACATGACAGTGAAATAAAGGGATCTCAGAAGTGCATGACTTACATTGCGTTCATTTAGAAAATGGTCTTATCAAGAGGGATCTGCAACAGGGGACTAAGTGTAACAGGAGAGTATCCACCAATCACTGTTGAGGTTGTTGTGCATCTTCAGAACAACCTTGACAGTGATTGGTGGAGCTCCTCTATGGTTTCTAGGTGAAGATACCTGTCCCCATTCATCATCCATGTTTGTGGGGTCCCCTGAGCCTGGTGTCCAGGGGTCTGGCCAGGGCCATGGGGGGTTATGGGGGAGTGAGGACGATTCCAAGGGCATCTCAAAAAATATTTCTCAGGGTGGTGGGCCCCAATGTGAGATGTTTTGCGGGGCCCAAAATCCCTGGTGGTTTCCCCTGCGTTGTGTGATTTCGTCTTTGAAACATTTCACATGTGCTCATATGTACGTGTCAAAAAAAAGAAGTCAGACCACTAAAGAGGAAGTTGGGTGAGGTCAGCGAGGGGTAGGCGGTGTGATAACAAATGAAACAGTGCCGTCTGTGGCTGGCAGTATAGCCAATGTTCTCTTTTTAAAAAAAAAATGTTTTTTATCTCAAATGAGACCTAACTAATAACCTCTCTCAAGAGAGGGTGGGCCAAAAAACTGGGTGGGTGTGAGCGGGGGGGTGGGAGGGATCACACACGTATATCCTGAGCCCCTGAAATCATGGGAGAAGTGGTAGTGCAAAACCTGTGGGTGGGGGGGCGGAAAGCAGTTTTAAATGTAAAAGCAGCTCTCTTTCCTGACCCCGATTCATCCCACCGAGTACAATCCAATCCTCATTTATACACTTACTCACACGACTCCCAGCTGATCTGCTCAAAATAACCCAGAGGAGTCCGTCCCTCTGCATGTTAAACAGCACAAACGCACCGTCGGCGAAACCGTGGCGATATCTCCCTCCCCAGCAGCGGGAGGGGCGGCGACGGGGGAAGTGACAGCGATCGGATTAGAAGGCCGGCTCTTCACACCGTCTCTCCATCGTCATCCTCCCCTCGAAGAGATGGCGAGCTCGCGTAGCCGAGCGGAGGGAGGCGCTCAGCCGGTCAGCCCCAGCGGAACCGCGGTTCCATAGGGGACGAGAGAGGCCCGGCCCGGCCCGGCCCGGCCCGGCCCGTCCGCGCGATCCTAAAAACACGCTTCTCTCCGGGAGGGGGCAGACGGAACGAGGATGGCGTTCAGCGTGCGGAGCGCCGGATCACCGCTCGGTTAATTACCACATCCCGAAACCGTGCCGCGACCCCCCCCCCCCGATTCACCCAGTTCCCTAAACCGCAGAGCCGCACCTCCACCTGACAGCCCCCTGCCTGCCGGTCCCACAGGTAATTAGGCAGCTGTTACCGTCCTACAAAGCGCTTTACACATGACCCGTGCAGCACACGCGTGTGCGTTAGCGATACACGGACCCTGGGGACACACGCGGGACCCCCTGGTTGTGCAGGACTGGGGAGCTGTGTGACTGTGATGAGTGTGTGTGTGTGATTATGTGTGTGCGTGTATGTGTGTGTGCGTGTGTGATGTTGTGCATGAATTGCATGTGTCATGTGTCAGCATGTTATTGTGTGTGTTGTGGGGGAGATTGCGTGTGACTGTGTGTGTGCATGCATGTGTGTGTGTGTGACTGTGTGCGTGTGTGACTGCGTGTAGTCACTCAAACTCAAATCGTGGAGGCCCGCAGTGTCTGCTGGTATCTGATGTGTTCCCGAACTCAAGTGTCTAATTTAAGTCACTGATTGGCTAAAGAGGCTGCCCACCATGCTTCTCAATCCTAATTGGCTGCTGATTGAAAGGAAATCCCAAACACTGCAGAACCTCCAGCACAGCAGCTTAACACCCCTGGTCTAAGGCGTTCCCCTCAGACCATTTTTCTCAACATGGCCGGTTGAGCAATATGGACTACGGACTACAAAATATTTTCATCTTTACAAGAGACGGTGATATACTGCGACATCTCCAAAATATATTAAATATTTAGGCCACATAAAATGACCTGGGAAGTGGCTAGGACTGGGAATCCATCTGCGCCACTTATGTATTTAATATAGTGCGATACGACGGGGGCCATTACATGTAAAGCAGGCACATTTACGCACAGTTCTGGTAATGGATTTTTATATCGCTCACCCTGGGCTCCTTGGCAGACATCCTGGAAGATGGAAGAGCTCAGAAAACACACACACACACACACACACACACACACTCTCCTTCCGCCATTTTATTATGTTTGTTTAACGACTTGGAACACGACTCGGGGTGGAGTTAAAAAAAAAAAACTAGACGACCTGGAAAAAACAAAAAAAAAAAACAAAATCAATAATCGAGCCTCGTCTCGCAGTTACGAGCCGGTGCTTCGCCGCCAGCAGGCTGACGTCCATGACGACGGCGGCCTACGCCGACGCCCGCGCGGTTTATTAATTATTTAATAGCGCGGGCCATCGTGGTCTGGACGTGCGCGGCTGTGGATGACCTCATTCACGAGGGCTCCACTCTGGCGGGGGGGGGGGAGGGGGGCATGAATGAAGATCGTCGGGGGGGACGGGAGGGAGGTTAAAGGTCGCGATGAAGATGACGCAGGGAGGCGAAACTAAAGACAGAGACAGGTTCGGCTGAACCTGGAGCCTTTCTGAAGCTCACGCTCAGCGCAATAATTAAAATGGACTCGATGCAGTCACATTAACGCGACCTGTATTATTACAGTCATATATATATATATATTTTATAAGATAATGTGTCTGTGTATTTATGTGGGGGAGAGGAAGGAAGAGAAGGAGCACTTGAATAGTAATATTTGTGAATGAAATTCATTTCCTTTTCATTTATCAAAAAGAAAATGCTCAGGAAAAAAAAAAAAAACAGGATGAGCCCATTTGTGTAATTTTCTGTAAAGAGCTTCGTTTTCAAGGGTTCCGGTAAAGGCTTGGCTGGGGGGGGGGGAGGGGGAGAGGGGAGGGGGGGGGTGGGGAGCTGGGGGGAGGAAGGGAGGAGGAGGGAGGTGGGGGTAGGGAGTGCATTAATGGCTCCTTGGGGAGAACTTCCTGCTCCAGTTCTAACAGGACCCCCCCCCCCCCACACACACACACACACACACACACACACACTCATCCCTACAGGACAGTAAACGTTAATAGATCTAAATGTGCTCTATGTGGAAGAAGCAACCATAAAAATGCTCAGGCCTTCACACACACACACACACACACACATACACAGATGCACACACACACAGACATGTACACACGTACACACACACACATTAATACATTACACGCATAAATACACTACACACATAATTCCCTAAACACACACACACACACACACACACATACATACATGCACACACCCTCCCACGCATGCACGTGCGCACACCACACCAAGCACTGACGTCACCACCCCCCCCCCCTCCCCTCCCCATGAGGAACTCAATCCAACCTGTTCAGCAAAAAAACAAAAAAAGCAAACAGCAAAGCAAACAAACAAGTGGGGCCTGCGTGATCCTGGGGAATGCCAGTAATCCAGCGCGGCGTGACCGACTGAACCAGCGTCTTTGTTTGGCTCGTTCACACCCAGGCTCCGCCCCCCCCTCCCTCCCCCCCCCAATGCTATTTCAACACACCTTCAGGTGTGTGAGGTGAGACTCTGACTCTGCACCGAGCAAACGTCTGTCTCAGCCAGAGCTGTCCCCCGAAAGAAAGCATCACTAGGCAGAGTCCATGCAGCCGCCATTCCACGCTATTCCACTCATAAAATTATCATTTCACTTGTCCACAAAATAACAAATTTTGGAATATTTCTGAGAAAAGCCCATTAAAGATACTGATGCATTAATACACATGAAATTGTTTCCCTGGGCTGGATAAGGGCGCACCGTGTGTCTAATTTCCCCACGGTGCAGCTGTAGGGTGCACTCTAATCATTAGCAGCTGCATAATAAAGACCTCCTTTTCCCCGAAAGCACCGACACGTTTACTGTGGAGTGAGCACATGGTGCAGAGTGTGCAACTGGGTGTGAGTGTGCAACTGAGTGTGAGTGTGCAACTGAGTGTGAGAGTGAGTGTGCAATTGAGTGTGAGAATAAGTGTGCAATTGAGTGTGAGAGTGAGTGTGCAATTGAGTGTGAGAGTGAGTGTGCAATTGAGTGTGAGAGTGAGTGTGAGACTGAGTGTGAGAGTGAGTGTGCAACTGAGTGTGAGAGTGAGTGTGCAACTGAGTGTGAGAGTAAGTGTGCAATTGAGTGTGAGAGTGAGTGTGCAACTGAGTGTGAGACTGAGTGTGCAATTGAGTGTGAGAGTGAGTGTGCAATTGAGTGTGAGAGTGAGTGTGCAATTGAGTGTGAGAGTGAGTGTGTAACTGAGTGTGAAAGTGAGTGTGCAATTGAGGTTGAGATTGGGAGCGTAATTTAATGAGTTTTGACTGTGAGAACAAAGGAGAGTGAATCAGTATGGCAGCGAGCGTACCGTAAGTGTGAAAGCATGCGAGTGAGCAAAACGTGAGCGTGAAAATGTGTAAGCGTGCACAATGTGAGTGTAGAGACGTGAGTGTACACACGTGAGTGTGTAAAATGTGAGTGTGAACGCCAGCGGCCCGGCGGCTCCTGAGCTCCGGGCCGCTGCGTCAGATTAATGCGCTCCGGCCGGTGGGCGCGTGCCACTCGCTCGGGGGACCGCTCCACTCCTGGGATTACACAAGCGGATATCCGCAGGGTCACAGCCACCGCGCTGGGGCCTCTTAACTCTTAAAGAGCCCGTCTGTGTGTCTGTGAGTCTGTGAGTCAGTGCGCCAGTGAGTCTGTGCGTCTGTGCGTCTGTGAGTCTGTGCATCTGTGAGTCTGTGCGCCAGTGAGTCAGTGCATCTGTGAGTCTGTGAGTCTGTGAGTCTGTGAGTCTGTGAGTGAGCCAGCTCGTCGGCCAGCAGAGAGCCCGGCGCATTCTTCAGAAAACAGGTTAGCTGCGTTTCCTCCACCTCCTTGATAATCCCCTCCAGAGCTCTGCTACAATTAAACAAATCCCCCCCCCATAGAATCCTGTCTTCAATTAGGTGTGTGAGCGCTGTAGTCTTCGAACCCGAGTCTGCCGCTTTTGGAGGCAGGGAAGACCTGTCTCTGCACACGCTCAGTGTGCTGGCAGCGGTCCGATTACGATGCAGGGGCCCGAGTTTGGAAAACAAGGGCGGGGGGAAGCGAAGCACAGCTGAGGTCTACACCTTCCACAGAAACGGGACGGAATTCCGCAACGGCTCCAGCACAGGTATAATTACAGGTAAATTATACTTATAAAGCTCAGAAAATACATCGCAACCTTTCACAACACTTGGGTAAATATACAGGTTATTACCACTCTCAAATGTTTGCTGACATATTTTCAGAAATTTTATATTTTCCAAAGTCAGCACATTTGCAGCGTATCCCAGTGCGTTCCATTTCCCGGCGGCTGATTCGCTGCCTCGTCATGAATATTCATGAGGAGCGTGGCCAATGACAGAATGTCATTAGTAGATTTAGTTGCCGTCAGCAATCACAGACACATTGAGGACAGAGGGCTGTAATGGCTAAGTCTCCTGTCAAAATCACCCCAATATTACAGCAGGGTTTGGCATTCTGGAACATTCTCTCCAACCTTCTCCCACACGGTTCAGGGCCTCAGGAGAGCAGGAGCACTTCAGCATTAAAATGGAAGATAAAAACTCTTATGAGAGAGTGGGTTCATATATTTATTTATTTATTTATGTTCCTCGCCCCGCTGGTGGAGCCTCTGCTATACGCTGGCACACACAGCCCTGGCTTTGTCCTCAGGCGTTCCGCAGGACGCCCACAGACCCGGGGTCCTCCAAGGAGGTTGGCGGGATAAAGAGAGGAAAGCAGAGAGTCGGTATGCGGCTCCTGCTGTGGTACAGGGAGGGTGGGGGGGACGGGGGGGCAGAGGGGTTAACCTCACTGTGATCACACTGCTCCAGATCTCTACACTCACCCTTAACCCTTTAACACGTGAGATCACAAAGATGTGATTAGAATGTTCTTAACTGAACATTCTGATGCTGATGTCACAATCGCTGCTGGTGACTGAAAGCGACGGAGTTCTAGAACACTAATCCGGAATTTTGAAAAAACATTCCAAACCATCAGAGGATTAAGCAGAGGCTTCTCAGGGCCATGTGAGCATGCATAGAGGTGGGGAAAAGGGGCGGAGCTCGTGGACATTTCCCAGCTGGGGATCCTGACTGACAGATGTCTGACGAGGACCACTTTGGCCCCTCTTGCCCCCGCTCGACTGGCTGTGCATCCACCCCTGCGTTAATCAAACAGATGGCTCGCAGTGGCCCCTTGGCTTGAGAGTGAGGTCACCTCTTAAACCACTCCCAGCAGGCCCAGGGAGATCACGACCCCCTGACCTGCCGTTTCCAAGGGAACAGCCAGGGGGGACCTTTGAACTGGGCCATAAAATAAACAAACACGTACAGAGGTGTTCCCTGGACACCGGACGTCTGTTCCCCCGACCGGGCGCGTGTGGTTCAGACAATGACCCCCAAAGTTCATGTCCCCATTCAACCCCCAAAAAACAATAGCTACACAGCGACACTGGCGTTTACTTACAAGAAGAGGAAGTGGAATCCTCGGGTCTCCGTAGCTACTGACGAATTCCAACCCAAAGCATTGTGACATCACAAATTTCACCCTCAATAGAAGGTGTGGTCTGAGAGTCATCATTTGTAATAATGGAAGTGTGGCTGCACATATATGTATATATGTTTTTACTTTAATCCAGTTCATATCACCCGTTATGAAAGGTCTGTAATCACGACTAAGGCATCAGCCTCTGTTCAGACACTGATTATAGCGTTTCCTGGGCTTAAACATCGCTGAACGGGCCCCTTTACTTAAAAGAGCACTCCCCGTTGGAAAAGCAGGGTTGGGAGAAAGAATAAATGCTGACGAAGCGCCTTTTCGAAATCTCACCCTAGCAGCCAAATACTCGGCCCCCAGTCCAGCGCCCCGTCTGCAGTTCTGCAGGGTGGGGAACAGCCAGCTGAGACCGGAGATGAAGGGCAGAGGACAGCGGGATAGGCCAGACCGGACTGACCTGATCCCCCCCCCCCCCCCAGTGTCCCCCCCAGTATCAAAGGGTGTCTGTGTGGGGCATTCCTCTGCTCAGTCCTTGTTTCTTTCTTTTGTCTGCTGTCTGCCCCCCCCCCCCAGTCCCCACCCGCCCCCCCCCCCCCCGTCTGTGTGCAGCAGGCGTGTCAGTGTCGGCACCGTGTCGCCCCCCCGCCCCCGCCCCCGCACTCCGGATTCCGGATTCGGGTTACACCGACGAGCATTCCGTGGTGGCGCTCCGTGGCGGTCCCGCAGCGCGGAGCGGCGAGAGGAACGCAAACAAAACAAACAAACATCGGAGCAAACGCCGGAAGCGTGTCCCGCGAGGGAGGGGGGCGAGGCACAGACAGGACAGGGCACCGGAAAAGCCCCCCGTCCCGCCGGCGTGCGCCCCTCTCCATGCCGGGGGGGGGGGCAAAGCGTGCCGGAGGATTGGCTCGCTCCGCGCCAGGGCACGTTTCCCGCACAGGAAGTGAGGCGCTGCGAGCGTTTCATCAGCGAAGCGGGCGGCGTGCGGGGAGACAAACGCGCAATTGTGCGCCCGCTGAGCCGCCACCTGTCCGGACACTCGATCCGTCGCCGGGGACAGACCGGGATTAGGTTTTAAGGGGGGGGGGGCAAGCCCACACAACATCCTCACACCGGTGGGGGGTGAGGGGGGTGGGGTGGGGGGGTCGTTCCTGGACTGCTGCCTCATGTAACCTCCTGGGGAAAGTTCCAAACAGGTCTTCGGGGAAACTCCGGACTCCCTTCAGGAAAAAAAGAAATGCGTGGGGAACGACCGAGGAGACTTTAGGAGAATCGGCGAGGATTTGGGCGAGGGAGAAAGGGACAGAGGAACGAGAGGGGTTCCCTGAAGGATCGCGAAAACACGCCCGCCTGGCCAGCCATGGCGGAGACGGTGAAGCAGGGATGAAATGGCGATTAAATGGAGGATGGCGGTAACGGGGGGGGCGGAGCTACAGAGATGCGCGACTCCTTTCACTCAGAGCAGAGCGCGGGAAACAAGGCCGGCTGGCCCCTCCCCCTTTTCAGTGTGCTCAGATAACGCGTGGGTCTGAGGACGGAAGGGGGGGGGTTGGGCGGGGTCGAAGGGTCGGGGGGTCACAGGGGGGCGCTGTAAATCTGTCGGCAGGAACAGCGGGGGGCTCAAATTCACAGGGGTGCTTTCATCACCCCAGAGCCATTTTGAGGGTTTCGGCGGGCAACCTAATTTACACACTCCCACAATTCACTCCACACACCCCCCCCCATGCACCCACACCCTTACCCACACCCCAACCCCCCCAGCTCCCCACCCTGCATCTTTTCCAAAGAAACAAACATACACGCTACATTAATTTACATTACACTCATTTAGTTCTTATCAAGAGTGACTCACCATGAAAAGGAAATATAAACCCATCTAGCTGAGTTACATGACTAACAGAGCCAATCCTGGCTAACAGCACTCCCAGACTAACGACTGGATTATGCAACATCACCAAAGCGCTAATGCTAAATGTCAAATCCTGAATAAAAAGATTACGTCCATAAACAAATCCTAGGACAACATAAAAATACCACGAGCACCTGAATTAATGAATAAGATAGGAATGCTAAGGGGTGGGGAGCATAACTTCTCCGGACATTTCTCCACAGTGGCGACAGCTCTGTGGCGGGTAGGGATCGGGTACAAGTGCTAATGAGAGACCAGGCTAGCTGGCAGCCAGACGAGGGAACAGCCACTCTCTTGGCTTTGATCTCGCAGGGCTCTGCCTGTAATGTCACACACCTGTTCGCACGGGTCATTTGTGCCCGTCGTGTCTCCCCGTCTAACGCCTCGTCTCGGTAGTTGCCATGGAAGCGTCAGCTTGCAGCTCTTTTCTAGAGTGCAACTGGAGCCTGAGCCAGGCCGGCACCATTCACCATTAACTCCGAATGGAATGGAACGGGATGGAATGTTAACACAATTGAATGGAATGGAATCTAATGGAATGGAATGTAACAATGCAATGGAATGGAATAGAACGTGACATCATGGAATGTAATATAACCTAATGTAATGGTGTGGGCTGACTCTAATATCTTGCAGGATCTGAGATGGTCTGACCTACACACACACACACCACCCACAAGGTAGTTTCCAACCTCTGGCTCTGTGTTCTTCTCGTTGCTTGGTGCACTGCTGGCACAGTGAGTAGCATAGATATGTATGACAGACTGTTTCTGCAGCTCGAACCAATGGGTATGCATGCTGTGGAAACCTAGGGGTCCTTAGATGTGTGTGTGCGTCTGAGTGTGTGTGTGTGTGTGTGTGTGTGTGCGGGGGAGGCGTAGGCTACTGCAGAGATGGCCTCAGGCCATGTGGTGCAGACTGGTGATAAAGGGGCTTAAAAAATAAATGAATCACAATGCCTCACTGGAGGCGGGTGCAGCACCAAAACTCCACAGTGGGGTGTGAAATCAAAACTACCCCCCCTCCCATCCACCCCCTCCCAAACCCCCCACAGCTCAGGGGGTTTAAAGCTGTGGTGGGATGGGACAAAACATAGACTGGGAATGTGGCTGCTCAGATCTGGACATTCCGTGCCAGGCGAAGAGTCTTAAACAGAAAAGTCTTCGCCAAAAGTACTTACTCCTGCCACAAAACAAATGGAGACTGCTTAGCGCAGTGTCCATTCAGACCCTTGAAGTGTAGGTTTTTTGGAATGTTTCTCTTTTTTTTCCAAAATTCTAAGTGAGTGTTCTAGAACTCCACTGCTCCATCCTAGCAGCGATTGCGACACCAGCATTAGAATGTTCAGTCAAAAACATTCTAATCGCACATTTTGTGAACTCACACCTTAACGAGATAAGAGGAGAGGAAGGCGTTTGAACACGTCACATGACGTGCATCACATCAGCGTCCATTTATCTATACCCGTTTATGACATCACCATGGACCATTTAAAGTAAAAAAAATTTTTAAAAAAAACATCTGTTTTGACGTAACTGCATTTGTAGGGAAATATATCGGGGAATACAGGGCAAGATGAGACCTTGATACCGGAGGGCTAGCTAGATAATACCGCGAGTCAGCTTCAGCTTCCTGCTCAGAACCGAGCGACCCTTGAATTTGCATCGCTCTCAATTCCATAGCCTACATTTAAAAAAAAAAAACGAAAAGTAGCCTAGTCTGACCCATAAATCCCATAAATTTGACATATTTCGGCATCCCACGTGTGCATACATCGGATATGACAACGAACGTCACAGATCACAGTTCCTACAAATACTAAGAGCAGTAAAAAAAAAAAAAGAACAACAGCTAAGAAATTCGTTCAATACTCATTGCCTAGCCACTGGTTGCACGCACGAACGTATCAGATTTAAGGTTAACAGCCAGCGTCCGTGGAGTTAAAGCAAACGAAAATAATCCCACAGTAACGTGTGAGGAGGCCTTGGCAGCGGGTGTTCGTGACGCTTTCTTTCAGACCCTCAACAGGTCAGTATTAATCATTAACCCGTACATAGCCCGACGAAGCACACGTGTACCTTACAGTTGGGCTCACTTAGAACTGAAACAAACTACACACACACTCGCACGGCCCCAGTAATGAGATGCAGGAGTAAACAGATCGACCCTCAGTATCGTCTGTACTCCACTGGAGTAAACGTTCGCCAGGGGTGTTGGTCAATTTAGCATAACAACAGTACGAAACAAGACCACGAAATCGCCGCAGGAGAGAGAGAGAGAAACCGCCTTCCAGTCCCTACACCACCACCCCTCCCCTGGAATACTTCTGTCCGGGGCTGGCAGCCCAGCCCACATCGTTGACTCACACTGGAAGCTGTTTTGTACTTCACGAGTAGTAGTAGGCTAATAAAACGCAGTCCGTTTAGACGGCGGGCTGAAATGCACGATTAAACATAGCGAGTGACAACAACACAGTGGCCGAGTGCCCATTGGTTGGCCACGTAACTTTGGCAGCGTACATTACAACAAACAATCGAGTTTCATTGCGTGCATGCTAACGCGAAATTGCAGACACAAGCGAGTTCACTTTTGAATAACAGAGAAATGGCTATACCAATTGGATGATTATTTGTCCCCATATCAACTTACCAGCCAAAGCATAGCAAGTTCGCACGCATATGAGGTCCAATATCATGTTCGCAAAGACCACGAGTATTAAAACCTGCAAGTGCTCCTAGGCTTGAACTGAATTGAGCCCGTTTCGCGTGACATGTCTTGGTTAGATGCATCAAATGCTTATACAAACCCTTATTATAATAGATACCAAAAAAAAAAAAAAAAACGATATTAGATCAAATCCCAATTTCCCATACTGTTAATATCCACTGATGTATACATTTCTGACGTATGCAACCAATGAATCGGACTACATCAAAAAAATATGAACGCAAACAGAACACGGACGTACAATGGCATTGCAATGGATATTAATTACAGCGCACCTCCATACGCGAGAGATTTAACCAAATAAAATATAACATGCAAGACTGCCGGGTCAAACACGCTGTATAAGAACGGCAATTTCCCGATGATCGGTCATTTTTTTCCCCATAACATGACACCGAGATACAGTGTAGGAGCTTTTCACTCACCAGTTCTACACGCACATAGTTCTCGCCGTACCCTCTGATGATTTGTCCGTCAATTCTTTAAAGAGAATGGGCGTCAGTAATCCAAAAAAGCGGGGGCCAAACCAGACCAAAAGCAAAAAAAAAAAAAAATGTATATCCAAGAGGTTTCACGGACCGGCACTGTATTCAGGCACAAGCGTCCAAGCAGTGAATGCCTCACCGGAGCTGCTGCCTGCAACACGGAATATCCAATGGAACGTCTCAGTCTATGAAAACGTCCTCACGGAGCAAATTCGTATGCTGAAGTTCTCGTGTCAGAGTGGGCATCGGCTGTCTTTATCCCGAAAGAGACCATCCAGCACGATTCCCCGCGGTTCGCCAACGGCAGTCCCTGTCAGTTCGAATATACGTGGAATACCAAAGCAGTTCTCAGGTACGGGGAAATAACCCGTCACCCGGCGGTGGCCGATCCCGAGGTCTTCACGCGCAGTCGCGCCACCGTAAAACCGAGAGCCCTGGGAAGGATCGTGTTCGCGAATACGAGAGGGTCAGCAGATCCAACAGCATCACAGGTGCTCCAGGCGCGATGATACACTCTGATGAAAACAAAACTCGCATTACTTGGGTGTCTCGGCGCTGTGAGAACGAACGAACGCCCGCCCTCGTGGACGACGGCAGAGCTCTCTCCGCCCCTTTCCTCTTCCAGCGCGCTTCGCATCTACAGACAGGTGCAGTGTCCACCCCACCCTCACTTTTCCCCTCACTCCCGCCCCTCTCCCCCAAAGCTTTGTCACACACAGACAAGAAACTTTTCCCTCATTTCGCTCTTTTTCCCTTTCTCTGGTATTCTTTCTGTCTGAAGCTACCCTAACAGCGTTGTCGTTTTCTTTATTAAATAATTTTGCTTTTTGTAAATTGTTACTATAACTCCATGGGGAATAAACCCTTCCTATTGCGTGGGAAGCGTGAAGTCCATGATAAATTATCTGTGTTTCTCGTAAGCACTCGTTCTCTTTTCCCCTTCCGTTATCCGAGGATTAATCTTCATCGAACTTGCCGGTTGAAGGCTTAACAGTGTTTCGGGGACAAGAGGTGCAGGGAACGTTTGAGAGCCAGTGGGGGGCGCTGTTTCCTCTAGATATAGCAATGAGGCTTTTTTAACAGTACGTCGGAGGCGTCTTCTGCTTTTTGTTGAAGACGTCGTCCAAGGTTGAGTTTGGGCCACGATCTAAGGTAGGAGTAAATGGTCCGTGTAAGGTGCGCGTAGGTGGCGGTTACTGGCTAGAAAACGTCCCCTGACGTAATTCACAACGACCTCCGGGCAACGGCCCTCCTGTCTACACCCAGCGGCAATTAACCACATGTTCCTCTTTCACTCTTATGTTTTAGCGCCATATTCCATTCAGCATAATCGGCACAGATCCGCTGCGCTCAGCGCAATAAACCACAAAGGCACTGGGCGCAAAAAAACTTTCCAAGGGGCAATTTTCGCTCATTTTGCGCAATTTCCACCGCGCGTATTTACTGTACTCGTGAGAAATTCGAGGTGACTTTCATTATGTATGTTTCAGATGGGGAATGTTCACAAAAGCAGAGGCCGATACAGTAAGCAGTCTCTACGAACATACAGTACCAATGGAATGTAAACATACAATGATCTTTTATTAGCCCTCAAACCACAATGAAATAATACCGTCCTCCATGACAGTCGGTGCGGTTGAATTGTATCGATTCAACCACATGTGGAAAAACGGCGTGTACAATGCGTCTGTTGTATATACACGTGTCCAGTAGGTTTAGTTTACATGCTCAGCAAAAACAAATGCAAATAAAGGTACTACACTCGTCCCTGGGGTGGTAACATAAATAGGTACATAAAATTGTACAACCTTTCCATTGGTTTAATTATTCATTTACATTGTATCTTTTTTGCTTGTTAAAGATACTTGTACTTTCTCAATATAAAAAACAGAAAGCTTTAAAAGGTGGTATCTGTAAAGGAGACTCATAAAGTACCCACTGTCTAATGTCTGTGGGGCCGTGGAGAGCTTGCACAGAGACACTGGAGTATTATTTCCATGTGGGGGGGGGTACACATTCGAGTATTCTTTCTGTTTGGGGGGGTACACACTGGAGTATTATTTCTGTTTGGGGGGTACACACTGGAGTATTATTTCTGTTTGGGGGGTACACACTGTACTCTTTCTGTGTGTGTGTGTGTGGGGGTACATGGAGAGCCCTGGACTCAGGCCATGTAAACGCCTGTAAGCCAATGAATTCAATCCTAAAACCAGCGTTTTAACCTCTGACCTCAAGGCCAGGAATGGAGCGACACGGCAGGTTGGCCCTGGCTTGGCGAGATCCAGCGTTCGGCAGAATTCGTTAGCCGTGCGGCTAGCTTGTTTTCACACGCGTGTGTGTGCGAGAAAAACACACGCAGCTGAAGAGCACGTAGCTCAGATGAAATAATCTCATTAAAACCAGCGGACTCTCGTGTGAATACTGAAAGAGCTGTTGCCATTTTTAAAAAAGGGCCAGGGAGATATGCTTCCTTTGTGCCCCTCTGCCACTGATCTCTGCAAGAGGCTAATGACTTTGATGCTTAGTGAAGCTCCAGTTAGCCAAAAGCCTCCTATCAAACTATTAAAAGTTAATTAATGAATTAACCCAATTAAGAACGACAACAGGATCTCAGTTTCTCTTGCAAGGCCTGGTGGGGGGTGGGTGGGGGAAGGGGGGGGGGGTGGGGGTTGAATTGTAATGGAGGCTGGGGTCGGATATAATTTTGTGGCTTTCTTTGAGTTTCCAGTTATTTTATTTGCGTGTGTGTTTTATCTGTGTGTGTGTGTGGGTTAAAGGGGGTTGTGGGTTTTGGTATTAAGGTCCAGGGAAAATATCACTGATATTAAGGAGAGTAAAAGCAAGATTGAGGTGGTGGAGGAGAAAAGGAGTCACTGAGTGGTTTAAATTCCAGTGGGCTAGAGGAACCATCACCCTCCACTCCCCCCCCCCACCATCCCAGAGCTTATGCTGCTGTCACTGATACCACCACCCTTGTTACGTGTGAATTCTCCAATCCTATAATTCCCCTCTCAGTACAATAAGACAGATAACATGGGTGTGTGACCTACAGTGGAGCTGCAGGTTTGATTCCCACGTTGGGGCACTGCCGTTGCGTCTTGAGCAAGGTACATGACCTGAAGTGCTTAGGCTCATACGTCCAGAGGCACAAATAGATTGTGGGTGAAAATGCAATTTTTTAGTAAGTGGCTTTGAATAATGCCTAGGGTGTGAACCCACGGGACCAGTCTTGCTGACATCACAGTAATGAAGCCCCCTCCCCATGAAAACTGATACCACTGAACCCCCCCCCCCCAGAGTGATACTTTGTTTACTGCAGAAAGGATAATGGGCGGGATACCTGGGACTCGTTCCACAGCGCTGCGCTCGCGGGAACAGAAGATACGGTAATCCGACTTCAAAGGGAGCGAGGGGGGGGGGGGGGGGAAGAGGGCGCGAGCGTCTGCGACGTGCGGTATCTCCACACCTGCACCTGGAGAGGGGGCGGGGGGGGTTTTGGGAGTCTCAACGACACCCACCCCCGTCTCACAGCAGCAGGAGAAAGCCCCCCCCCCCAACCCCTTCCCAAATAACAGAAATCTTACCTTCCGCTGAAGGCCGAGGTTCGTTGCTCAGGCACGGCGCACGAGCAGACTGCGCCGTTTCCGTGGAAGCTGGCAAGGGGGACGTGGCTCCGTCACACCGCCGATTGGCCGAGTCTGAGCCTGAGCCCCGCCCACCCAGTGCTCTGATTGGCCCACAGCACACAGTTTCGCCAGAGGGGCCCGCATCGTTGAAACCAAAGGGCCTCTAGGTGTCCCAGAACGCAGGCGTTAGCATCTGACAGCATATTTAAGCAAAGGCAAACACAAAACTGTCATCAAAACAAAGGCATTTTAAAACAAAACACCCCAGACATGATGTAATAAACAGGAACAACATTTAAAATGAAGAGGAAGGACAGAGCAGTAGTGAGTTGCCTGCTCTCTCACAAATATAAATAGTGGCGGTCGCAGCAATTATCGGAAATTGCGCAGTAAAAGGGGAAATTTTTTCATTTTAATTTTAACACAAGAGAAAGTTTGTAAAAAAAAAAAAAAAAAAAACCCAGTTCCTTCTCTTTTTAAGCAGTGTTTTAAGCGGGTCTCGGACTGGACAGGAAGGAAAGCGTAGTGTCGTTAACTCACACGATTAAGACTTCCTCATTTCAACCTACAGTGGACGGCACTGGAAAAAAAAAGATGAGGTCTTTTCTGGAAGTCCCCGGAAGAGAGAGAAACTGCACAGTGGCCCCTGGCCTAAGGGGCCATTATGTGGCATGTAGCACTGATGACAACACGCAGAACTGCCTGGAACTGCACTTACGAGTACGACAAAAACAGGCTCGGGGCGAACTGTGTGCCTTTCTGATGGACGGGGGCGGGGGGGCGGCGGGGGGGGGGGTGAGGTGGGGAGTATGTGGAGTAATGCTCATCCTGCCTCTGGGTCGGGTGAGGTGGAGTAATGTTCACTCGCTGCCTCTGGGGGTTCGGGGGTGGTGATGGAAGTAATGCTCATCGCTGCCTCTGGGGGGTGGGGGGTGAGGTGGAGTAATGCTCATCGCTGCCTCTGGGGGTGGGGGGTGAGGTGGAGTAATGCTCATCGCTGCCTCTGGGGGTGGGGGTGAGGTGGAGTAATGCTCATCGCTGCCTCTGGGGGTGGGGGGTGAGGTGGAGTAATGCTCATCGCTGCCTCTGGGGGTGGGGGGTGAGGTGGAGTAATGCTCATCGCTGCCTCTGGGGGGTGGGGGGTGAGGTGGAGTAATGCTCATCGCTGCCTCTGGGGGGTGGGGGGTGAGGTGGAGTAATGCTCATCGCTGCCTCTGGGGGGTGGGGGGTGAGGTGGAGTAATGCTCATCGCTGCCTACGTCGGCGTTCCACTCTCCCACTTCGTCCCCATTTTTTCATAATTTTGCACAGGAGTTTGTCCAGTCTTCCTCTAGAGCAGTGGTCTAGGGTGTGCTGCGAAAATGTGCTTAATCCACGCTAGACCACAACACAGTAGCACAAAAAGATAATCCAACCGAGGCTCAATCCCCTGCTAACCAATGTGGCAGTACACTGATGACACACAGAACTGCTGAACTCACTCGTAACCACGCTGCAACGTGTGCCGAACCGCACGGAGTAACATGCTCACCTGCTACCACGCTCCCCTCACTCGTCCCCACACTAATGTTGCATGCGTTTCACCTCAGCCAGTGGCCCAGGCAACACGGTAACACAGTAACCACGCTAACCCCAACTAACCATGCTAACTGCGTTAACCACAGTAACCACAGCAACCACGGTAATCACAGTAACCGTGCCAACCACACTAACCATGCTAACTGCGTTAACCACAGTAACCACAGCAACCACGGTAATCACAGTAACCGTGCCAACCACACTAACCAAATAACCTGCTCGCTAACCACGCTAACCACGAACCCAGCCAGTGAACCACAGACCGTGCACTACAGAGGCTGGTGACTGCAACGGGGCTGTGTGGGCAGCCGGTGATGGCAGATGCGCTGGTGATGGCAGAGGGGCTGGTGATGGCAGAGGGGCTGGTGATGCCAGAGGGGCCAGGTACTGGCAGAGGGAACAGGGCGCGGGGCGCGAGACGCTCATTGTTCGTCACGGCGACGTGCCCCCCCCCGGTCCCAGCCGCTCACCCGTGAGCCGGGGGCAGCTCCCCCTGAAACGGAGCGCCACGCCGGTGCCTCCTGCTGCCAGCTGGCGTCTGCCCCCCCCCATCCGCCACCCCCCCCCCCCGGGCGATTCGCGGGGGGGGGTATGTGCCACTCTGTGCTTCTACACACAAAGGTCTTTTGACAACACCAAAGGGGGGAGGGGGGTTGGCCAGCTCCCCTAATCCGGTGGCGTGAAGGCGCCCTGTTGGGTTCGTTTACGGTAAAGGGTGATTCCTGTCTGCTTTCAGCCTTTCTGCCAATTCCGGGAATACCTCTGCTCATTTTGGATTTGGGGGGGGGGGGGGGTGAACTTTGACCTTTGACCTCTGACGGGACTTTAAGGAGTGCAGCCGAGGTCGTGGCGCGGGGTCAAAAGGAGTGGAGTAATTCTCCAATCCCACAATCCCCCTCTCTGTACAACAAGACAGATGCGACCACTGTGAGGGGGGAAGAGCTTCACAGAGAAATGGACTCAACTCCCTGGAAAACAGACACGGTGTGGCAGACAATGTTCCCTTTCATTCCAGCCGGGAAAAACAGGAAACTGTTCACTCATTTCCTAAACCGAGATACATCCATCTTATTGATTAATTTCACCAACCATTTGTATGAACGTTTCCCTCTATACATCCAGCTGTACAGTAGATACTTCTTAGTAACATAAGTTCTTAAGATAGATCTCTGCCTTGGGAACGCTGAGCTGAAAGCCATTGACCATTTGGACAGTACTAGTAATGCAAGATAATGCAAGTGACATCGCGAGAATGATGAAACAAGAAATAAAATTTATCATTTAAAAAGCTTCCTCTCATCTCGAAAGGACACGTTTTTTTGCAGTACATGGGGCAAGAGGAAGAGGTGAACATGAAGTGCTCAGCGTCAGTTCGAGAGGGATGCTGGGAGGTGGCTGTTGTTTCTCTGATTGGACAGAAGGGGTAGGGGACGCAGGTGGACGGCCGTCTTTGCCCAATCCCACATCGCCAGCCAGCGCACCGAGTGGAAAAGGTGTCAGAATTTAATGAGCGACACGAAGTGCTGGAAAAGAAGGAAGGAGAAACAGCAGCTGGTGTCACACAGAATGAAACAAAAAAAAAAAGCCGCTCCTTTTATCGGCCTCTGTCCGTACTTCCTGGTTTTTATCGATGTTTATTTTCCCATCTTCGATCTTGGTTTAGACAGCAGGCTTAAAGTGGATTTTGTTTTTCAAATCTTTTTTTGGACAACCTTCAGCATAATAATTTTGCAGATTGGATTTGTGTGTTCCGCGCGAGTTGATTTTTTTTTGTTTTTGTCGTTAAATAATTACTTGAGTCAACACTAGAAAGAGCACTTAATGGAAAAAATAAATTAGATTCAACTGGGCAGACAGAAGTCACGTGGCCAGGTATCGGATGTGGTCCAAACAAACGTGGTCCAAACCGGATTGGGAAATATCTGATTCCATTTGAGTATTAGCTATTTAGACTTCACGGAAAAGGTTAGATGTGTATTAGATACGTGAAGAAATTGATTTGGGTGACTTGCCTTGCTAAGAAAAACGAGATATCCGGCGTGCAACTCTCCAGTCTCCCAAATAAAGACAGAGGTCAAAGGGCGAAAGTCTTAAAAAGCCGACTTAATGAAGAGGGAAAAAAATCAATCAATGTTATCTGAGGTTTGACTGCAGGTGGAAAAAAAAAAAATGAAACTAACGTTCAGCTTTGGTGGCCACATTGGAAACGTCCTGAGGTCAGTGGCGTCCGATACCCCCTTTAAACAAGGCACCCACAAACCATCACTGTCCCGCATCACATCAGTCACCCCGGAGATCGCCATGACGACCCCTCAGTCTCTGGTACCCTCACTCCATTATGCCCTATTTTGGGAACGGTGGCGCAGACACGCCCAGGTGAACAGCCCAGGTGGCTAGCCCAGGTGTGGGGTCATGCCCAGGTGTGGGGTCACGCCCAGGTGAACAGCCCAGGTGGCTAGCCCAGGTGTGTGGTCATGCCCAGGTGAATAGCCCATGTGAATAGCCCAGGTGGCTAGCCCAGGTGTGTGGTCATGCCCAGGTGAACAGCCCAGGTGTGTGGTCACGCCCAGGTGAATAGCCCAGGTGACCAGCCCAGGTGTGTGGTCACGCCCAGGTGAACAGCCCAGGTGTGTGGTCACGCCCAGGTGATTGGCGGTGTGGACACGCCCAGGTAAACGGTGAATCTGAGCAAGCTCGGTTCTGGCAGACATCTCCACCCCCCCCCCCTACCCCCCATGGCCCAAAGCATTCCCTACGCTCTCTCTCCAACACGGATATGCGATTTACAGCAGCCCTAAGTTAAACAGCCGGGGGTAGTGTTTCTAGCTGGGGGGGCTCCCGTGCCCCCCCCCTCCCGCGCCCCATCGTTATTCGCTGCACACCCCCGTGCGGCTGCAAGGCCCCGTCTCCCTGCCTCCTGGACTCAGCGGAAGGGGCCCCGGGTTACTGCCGAGGGCCTTTTCTCCTCACGCGCAGCGCCGCCGCGGCCAAGTCTCAGCGCTTTGTCTCAGCCGACTCCTTCCCTCTTTCACTTTCTCTTTCTCCCCCTCTCACGGTCTCTCTTTCTCCGTTTTCTCCCTTCCTCCCCCCCTCTCTCTTGCAGTCCCCTGCTCTCCCTTCCTGTCTGATCTGGCTTCACTCTCAGGGCAGTACAGTGATGTATGGTTTAATTCTGCCTTCCTCCCTATGGCACCCCGACCACACCCAGTCAACCCCCCTCCCCACACCCCCCCACCCTGAAACTGACAAGAGGAGATTGCCAGACAACATTCACACACTCTTACTATCACACACACACGCAGGCAGGCACACACACACAATAAAGTGTCCAGTGTTAATTAAACTCCAACAAAAGAGACCATATGATACTCTGCAAGAGTTGATTCAACACTGAACATTTCACAGTGCGGACACACACACACACATACCTGGAACAAAGGCTGCATATATTATGAATAAGCACAGAATTGTCTAATTGTCTCAATCCCAGTCTTTAATTTCCTCTCAACCTCCAGCCATGCCAGGATATTCAATTATTGAGCAGGTAAGAGTTTTATTATTAATCAGACAGAAGATGAGGTGACCGGGCCCAGAGAATGCTGGGATAGAGACCCAGAGGCTGCTGGGATAGGGGGCCAGAGGCTGCTGGGATACGAGCCCAGAGGCTGCTGGGATAGGGGCCCAGAGGCTGCTGTGATAGGGGCCCAGAGGCTGCTGGGATTGGGGGCCAGAGGCTGCTGGGATAGGGGCCAGAGGCTGCTGGGATACGAGCCCAGAGGCTGCTGGGATAGGGGCCCAGAGGCTGCTGGGATAAAGGCCCAGAGGCTGCTGGGATACGAGCCCAGAGGCTGCTGGGATAGGGGCCCAGAGGCTGCTGGGATAGGGGGCCAGAGGCTGCTGGGATAGGGGGCCAGAGGCTGCTGGGATACGAGCCCAGAGGCTGCTGGGATAGGGGCCCAGAGGCTGCTGGGATAAAGGCCCAGAGGCTGCTAGGATAGGGGCCCAGAGGCTGCTGGGACAGGGGGCCAGAGGCTGCTGGGATACAAGCCCAGAGGCTGCTGGGATATGGGCCCAGAGGCTGCTGGGATAGAGGCCTAGGGGCTGCTGGGATAGGGACCCAGAGGCTGCTGGGATAGGGGCCCAGAGGCTGCTGGGATAGGGGCCCAGAGGCTGCTGGGATAGGGGCCCAGAGGCTGCTGGGATACCCCAGGCCCATGAGCGGAAAAGAGGCCCTTTGGCAGGAGCAGAACCCAGTGCAGACAGCGTTGAGGAACGCACGCGCTCAGCAGCAGCGGTACTGAAGGGTGTCGGGGGGGGGGGCGACGAAGCCGAACGCCATTTTCTTTAACGAGGGCGAGAGCGGCTCCAATGGGTGTCAGGTTGAACTGGCGCCCAAAAGCACGCCCTGTCTCCACCACCATGGCCACCGCCAGCCCAGAACAGCTGAGCCAGCAACACCTCAGAGGGGGAGAGAGAGAGAGAGAGAGAGAGAAAGAGAAAAGAAAGAGAAAAGGGAACAAACCGTCTGACGAACAAGCGATTTCTTTGTGGCCGAGGGGGATGTGTCGGAGGCAGTTATCTGATTCGGTGGCTGTCAGAGAGGTGGACAGACGCCCCAGTTTCTGTTTCGCTCATGACTGGGGTGTCTGTGGCGTTCCGCTGAGGGGGGGGGGGTGTTCGGGGAAGGAGGGAGCCACCATCTTTCTTTCTTTTTTTAAGAAACCTTGTGTAAACTGCTCCTTACCCTGAATGAACGCGCTCCTGGGTGTTAAGACGTGGTTTCTTCAGTGCAAAGCTAAAAAAAAGTAAAGAGATAAATAATGAAGTTATTTATTTATTTATTTTTTTTTTTCGTTGACGGAGTGAAAGATTGAGGCCGACGCAAACCTGCTGGAGGGAAAAACGCTGCCCGCAGAGAAGCAGGAACAAGCTCTCCTCTCAGCCAAAGAGGCTTCTGGGAAAATTCTCAGAACGTTCGCCAAGTGACCTCATACTTCTGCCTCCAAAACTGCACTGCATATATGTGACAGATTTTACACTTGATTCTTCTCCAACACAACTTCGCCCAAATCATTTGCAAGTGTCTCTGCACCTTGTAAGTGCAGAGAAGGTGTTGTACAGTGAAAGGAACGCTCACACCCCCCCCCCCCAGAAAAGAAATACACTGAAAACAAAATTAAATGAAATTAATGGGCAATATATGTTCAAATATACCAAATATACATTTAAAACACTCCGCTGTGACAGGCTGGAGAAGCAGCATTTCAAAAGTGAGACAGCACACACATTCCAGAAATCCATGCCATTTTAGGGGAACTGTGTGTTCAACAGTGAGGAGAGATTTGGGAGGGGGAGGGGGTGGGGGTGGGGGTGGGGGGGGGGGGTTTCTTTTGAAACTGAGGAGTCTAAAATAATCACCTAGGTATGCTTGGAGTTCTATTTCTATCCCACAATACAAAAAAAATAAGCAAGTTAATTTTTTTTTTTTTTTTTTAAAGAAGCACTTTGATATTTCTGTCATTCAAATTTCATTCTCTTCCCTTGTGCACTTGCCAAGTTCTGACAGTTGGGTGATGTGTGTGGATAGCTTTTTTCTTTTGTCTGTCAGATTTTTTTTCCTGCGCGGGTTTTTTGTGTGAACGCAGCGGGAGGTCAGAGCGGAGGGGAGGAAGAGTTTGGCGCGTAGCCTCAATTGCACACGTTTATTTAGAGCTTCTGCTGCGAATGTAACTGGGGTAACTACCAACGGTAGTGTCACGGGTTTGCTGTAACTTTTGGGTGGAAAAACAGAGATGTGTAGCTCTAGAGCGGGGGGGTTTCAAGTTGGGTCCGTGGGGAACCCATGAGTATGCAGATTTTCAGTCAATCTCTTGGTTAATTAAGGTTATTGAGCACGTGTGTTTTAAGTTATTTCATTTCTTTTGCCTTTGAGGTCTTCATTATCTTCCAAATGGTTTGTTTTCGTGGCCATGTGTCCACGCTTCCACCAGTCAGGAGCCTGTTGATTCACCTCGGTCTTTATTTCGTTCAGTTAATTTTTTTTTTAGAATCTCTCTTTATGTTATCATTTTCGATATAGCACACCATAGCACAGTGAGACTCAGGGGCTTTTATTCTTCATGGCGTGTGCAGCTATTTCTGACATAATGTGGCTTAAGAGGGTAAACAATCCCTCAACACATGAAAAGTGGTAATTAAGAAAAATGAACAGCTTGTTAAAATTCTGGGACTGCAGTTATGGTTGGAATGAAGACCAGCATACACAGGGGTCCCCCCCAGGCTGAACGTTAAAACCGCTGATCTAGGGGAATTCAGCGAAAACGCAGACAAGATCCAAACCCATCATTTTTAGTTAAGATGAGGCAAATGCTTTTTTTTATGTGCTACTTAGAGCACCACATTCTCAATCTAACCCACAGACCTACTATGGTGCTTTAACTTTATATCTGTTGGGCTATGTGTCAATGGCTACCATTGGCGCTAACATAGATGACTAGCACTGGCTGTGCTGACTGCTGAAATGCTTATGTGCACGAATGTAAGTCACCCTGGATACAAGCTTAAATGCAATGCAATGTAATGGGGAGATGGGACTCCATGGGGGGGGGGGGGATGCTCAGTTCAGTCCAGTGTTACCACAGGGATGAGTGCCTCCTTTGGCAGTGTCAGCAGGTTGCCATGGCAACGGCTCAGGTGGCTCGGGGCGCCCTGCGGTCCACCTGCCTCAGACAGGCCGCCCGGCTCACCTGCGGGAGGGCGGATTGAAAGAACAAGCCAGCAACACCTGTTTCAGAGGCAGCA
Organism: Anguilla rostrata; assembly: GCF_018555375.3. Classification (NCBI taxonomy): domain Eukaryota; kingdom Metazoa; phylum Chordata; class Actinopteri; order Anguilliformes; family Anguillidae; genus Anguilla; species Anguilla rostrata. Next base: position 2,678,341 of record NC_057935.1, read on the forward strand.
CCCGCTGGGGCTTCACTCCGCCCCTAACACGCTCAGAAACGGGATGTTATTATGGGATGTGTCCAGGAGCGCCGGACAGGTGTGAGGTGAGGTGGGAAAACAGCCGGGACTGTCTGTCTGCCACAGACCCTCAGGATCCATCACCAGCCTCATCGTCAGGTGTGACCGCACCTGCGCCTGGGCGCGGGCGAAACCCGCCGGCTCCCTCTCACATCTCATCGCCATGACAACCCCCACCAGGGATGCCACGGTGGCGATTATGACACGGAGCGTAATTAATACCCAACACAAATGTCAGGATGGCATTAATTTCCCCGGGTCGCGGCGGGACCGGGGAGGAATGCTAATCCTAGTGCAAGCGAAATCCTGTCCGACATGTTCGCCAGTGGCCCTGACACTGCGTTGCAGACTTCTGATTGGATGACAGGTGAAGGTTTTCATGAGACTTTTTTCCAACACCCCACCCTTCCATGAGCAGCCCCCCCCCCCACTCCTTCATCCACGAACATCCCATTACAGGAATTTAGCGGACGCTCTACAACGTTTTCCACAGCATTTACATTGCATCCATTTATGCAGCTGGATATACACTGACGCAATGCAGGTTCAGTACCTTGCTCAAGGGTACAACGTCAGCATCCTACTCGGGAATCAAACCTGTCACCTTTAGGTTACAAGACCAGCTCCTTACCCACTATACTACACTGCAGTCTTCTCAGTACTACCAGTTATTCTGGCCCGATCAGCTAACTGCTCATAAACACCAACGCCAATTCACTCATTAATTAGGCTACAGTCAAATACCAAAACACAGGCATGGGAACAGTCAGCAGCTGCTCATATCAGGGAGTCTGGCTAAAATGTCAGACCGCATAAATGAATTGGGCGAATTAAATAATTAAGAGCAGAAGTCGGTCAGGAATCCAGACACAGACCGCGGCCTTCCTCGCCCACTCCGGATCTGCAGGGACTCCGCGGAGGGACTGGGATGAACAGGAACAGCGTCTTTTTGACTAAATAAAACATGTCCTCGCTCGGCCCTCCTCCAGTTCCTCTGCTGCACCTCAGAGGCTTTTTTTCTTTTCTTTTTTTTTTCCACCCCGCGGATCCATTTCAGGGACACGCGTGTCTGCGTAAATAATTAACCGAGCCGGTGGATGTGCTCCCCATATCGGAAACCGATACAGTGTAAGGCAGCCTCCCCCCCCCCAGCCCCAGCCTCAGCCCCTACCCTGGCTCCGAACTCCGGTCGCTCCCCTAGTTTACAGTCCCAGCGATTACGGGACGGGGGAAGGGGGCTATCGTGCATTATTAAATAAGCTGGCCTCTCTCTCTCTCTCTCACTGCTCGGGCTGCTACGGTTGGCTGTGCCGTGCGATCCGGTTACCCATCGGGCACGGGAGTGCCGCACGAACACCGCGAGAAAGGGAACCCCCCCGACAGCGAGCGACTCCGGGCCATCTGACTTCAGGACGGGATCGGAGCGGACCCGTCCCGGAAGGTCCTCGCCGTCAGCGGAGCTCTCCGACGTTTTCGCGCGCGGACCGCCGGACTTCCTGTCAGGCAGCCGAACAGAACCCTGGCTTCCTGCACGCGCCTCTCTCTTTATTTCCTCTTCTTCTTTTTCTTTTGGCCCCCGTGTCTCTTCCTGGAAGCCGCTAATCCGCTGCACGTATATCCAGGCTAGGGCGGATTAGCATCTGCGCTAGCGCTCTGATGGGATATCACAGGGGCCTGTCGGGCTGTTAGCATAGCATCTTTCCTCACCGTGGCAGAAACATAATCCGCGGCAAATGAAGAAGCGCCTTTTTGCGCGGGTGATTTCCCCGAGGGGTTCTTCTCCTGAGCGAAGAAGCCGCAGCAGTGCTCGCCTGTCAGAGGGAAGCTTTTTAACAAATGGACGGGAACAGCTGCCAGTCCGCTGTTCCAATGCTACAGTTACCTTCGTCAGAGTCCGATCAGGCTGTGCGCTAATTTAGAAAAGAAACAGAAACCAAATCCTCCCGCACTGTGATGGGGACACTGTGCAGCAGGAGGTGGAATATTTTGGAATGAGAATTTAAACTGAGGCCCGGTCTCACTGTGGTCCTTAATGATCCCATGGCACTCTTTCAAAAGCGTAGGGTCGTTGACCCCGGTATCCTGAACATTTTCCCACAAAACTGGCTCTCTGCAGTTAATCGTTGACCCTCCATCTGATTGGCTACACAGACATTACAGTCATCACTGTTAAAAGAGTCCAGTTCTCATCACCTGACTGGTTAAAAATCTCTTTAAATAAAAGGGAAAATGCACCGATTCCTGACCTTTCTGAAGTGCAGTTCCGTACAGAGCTGACCTGGAGCGGTCTCCTGTCAACCGAATGGCCGGAGTTCAGGAACAGTGGTTCAAACAACAGAAATTCAATTCCATAACGCTCACGAGTTTCCTAGGTTTTTCCAGGAAGCCGCAGAGTTTAAGACATCTGCTGATGTCGGCAACTGTCCTTGGGGCTCGAACAACGAGCGATGTTCGCTGAAGGGCGCAACGTCAGGCGCGTGAAGCAGAACAGAGCATAGCCCGCCATCTGCTCTGACACGGCTACATAATTCATTTCATAACACGGCTTGCTTCGATCCTGGATGCTGAGACCGCATTCTGCAGGGACTGTAAATTCGATACAGCAACAGTTAATCAAATCGCCTGTTTGTACACAGAATCACTCGGCTTGGAACCATTAAATAATATTGCAAAATAAATAACGCTGCATTATCACTTAATCGTTTCTATATATTGTAACTCCTTTATGAAAGCGATACGGCACTCGAGGCTGTGCCGTATCGTGAATACAGCACAGCCTTCGAGTGCCGTATCGCTTAAATACAAAACATAACAACAAATTTGTTATTATTTTTAAAAAAAACTATGGATAATGTTTTTCCAAGACAGAAACTGCTGCACTTTCTCACGTTCTGTGAACAAAACAAGAACCTGCAGTTTGACACGGCTTGACGTTACCGCGGAAACGTAGTTCGCCGCTAACACCACGCGACCTCGAGGAAGCTAGAGGCAGCGGCTCAGCCAATCAAAATGCATTTAATCCAAATGCGCTGGCTTCCTGGATGAAGCGAGTGACCGCCGCGGACCTGCTCACAGAAACGCAGCGTTTCAGACGGCTCCTGGGGGAACCGATCTCACATCCTCTTCCCTCTCTGCTGGGGCTGCTGATTCTGGACCGAACCCAGCGGGAGAGATGAAAACTAACCGTCTTATTGCCGATAAAAATATTGCAGAAACGGCGAATAACGTCAATCACACTCCACTTTATATTCTCGGGGATAATGGATAATTAGACGGGGAACGCTGGCGAGGAATACAGAAACAAGCAGCACCGTCTGATCGGTGTGATAATTGCCACTGCATTTTTAATATCTACTGCAAGCTACCCATTTAGCATTTCATCTACAGACCCAGGGTCTCCCATGGCAACAATCCCCAAACTTAACCATAGAAAAGGTCCCCTAAAACAATTACCCTCTGGGTAGGAATCCACTTCACCCACCACCCACCCATCTCAATAAAATGCTTAGTGATTCTGACACCATCATCCAAATGAACCACGGGCTATGATGCAACCAAACGGCTCCTTAACACAAGTGCATGAAAGCTCTTGTTCGAAATGGCACGTCATGCAGTATCTATATCAGATGTAAACATAAATCATACAGAGAGCACTTTGGTGAGGAACTGTATTTAGCACAGTATAAATATGTAATAAATTACAAAGGAGTCACAGCTCGAAGTTCATAAATATGTAATTAATGAAGTATTCTTAAAAGGGGAACGTATTTCTGCCCAGAGCTCCCCGAACCCCAGTTTGGGAGCCCCAGTCCCCTGGGACATTGGACTAATAGCCTTCTTCTTCTTTGTCCAATAGGAATACTGCCCCCTAATGGCCAGCAACAGCAACTTTATTTCCACAACAGGTCTTTCACCCTACTGCCAAACTAAAACCATCAAGCATGCAAAGGGGTGTTACCGATGTAGAAATCATAGAAAACAAACATCATACGAACACGGCCCTACTCCACATTTACTAATGCTCATTTCGCATTTCGCATGTTCCATTCTACATTTTGGTCGAAGTCGATTTTTTGTTTCTTTTAGAAAGGGAAGAATGTTCCTCCCGGTTTGGCTTCAGCAAGAAAAAAAAACCAATTTGATTCTTTTTTTTTTTTTTTCAATCAGAATTTCCAATAAGCAGGAAGCCCCCCCCGTGGTGACGGGTGATTAGATGTAAAAATCACTCTTCCTCAGACCCCATGCATAATTCAGCCCTCCTGGCAGCCGTGTCAGAGCGGTGTGTCTTCATCTCGAACCGTGAGGGGAGGTGGCTCACCCTGGCTCACCGCTTCGGAGACACAAGACACACACAGCCCTGGCGGTGCTGTTTCCCTTTTCCAAAGCGTCTGTTTTTTTCCATGTTCAGTTCAGTTTCATCTGTAAAATGTAAAAAAAAAAAAACGTTGTTTAAGCAACGGTTTCCGATAGCATGTTTTAGTTTGCTTTCAAGGTTCAAGATTCTGTGGATTACAAACTCTAAACTGCAGCCTCTTATTTTTGGCACAGAAACCATAAATAAGTTGCATTGACTCATATTGTGCCATTCACGCATTTTTGTAGTTTTGTAAACCATATTTTATTTTATTACTCGATTCACCAATCAGGTGCCTGCATCAGCTGTGTAGGCCAATGACTGTAGGGACTGCAGAACGAGAGCTAGAGATGACCTTCCCACACTTTGAGCTGTACAAGATTTGTGTCTTAACTGACGTGTTAGACACAATACTGAAGAGTATCACTGTGACCAAGCTGGCCAACATCTGTGATTAGTCTCTCTGTATGAGAAGAAAGAGACAGAATAAAAAAAAGAAAGAGAGTATGAGAGCGATGACAAGGGATGAGGTAACCAGAAGCTAAAAAGTGATTGACAGGGAGGAGTGGCGGGGGGGGGGGGGGGGGGCGAGGACTCATTCTCATGGGGTTTCTAATTCCACCTGACCCAGAATCAGGTGTTTAATTCAGGAGCGATGAGGTCACCCTGCTCTGCAACTCTATCGCAGCCAGTGGGATGCGTCCGTGTGAGGCAGCATGGCGGGACGCCAGCGTGCTACAACACAGCGGCGGACCTCTGTAACGTGCACACGGCCAAAGAACATGACAACGCACCTCTGTACTCCAAACAGCAATATATTATGGACAGGAAAGACCTCTCATGCTTCTGCTCTGCATTCGATCCATGGGGAATTAAAGATTTGTGGTAGACTGTGACAGAACACCCACCCCCCTCCCCCTCCTTTGCCCGTACCAACTCTTCCACTGTCTTCCTCTCTCCACCGTCGAACCCCGGCCGTCGAGCCTGGCTCCTCCCACCCGTTGCCCTGGGTGACAGTTCAGCGCTCTGGAGCACTAGCTCTGCGTCGTTGTCACCTCTCCTCCGTGCTGCTGAGGGGGGAAATGATAAAAATAGGATTCAGGCTTTCACAGTTCCCCTTCGACAGCGCCTCAGAAATAAAAGCGTTAGCGCCGTGGGGCGCTAACCCAAACGGGCTCTCGGATTTTGACGTTGCTTTTCTTGCAACCGCAGGTTCATTACTCCAAAAATAATTTAAGGCATCAAGCTGCGCCTTAGCATGTGTTCATAGCGAGGTCCCGCATGCGGTGTGAACGCTGCAGAATGCCACGAGGGCAACAGCGCTCCTTGCCACCTCAACGTCGCCCCCCACAGGTCAAAACGGCAGCCATCGCCTTCCACCCAGACCATAGAATTATACCAATAACATCACTACCCATTGTTGCGTAATGTGATGATGTAACTAAATTGATACACTGCGTCCAGCGTGTCAATGGAATCCACTGTGACATCACAATCACTGAGGCATTTAACGAATGTGAACGTAGCATGCACGGGCTTCTGAAGTCTCGCAGGAGAACAAAGATACAGCACAATTCCTGAGAGATGCACAGTACATTTGCAGAGAGGAAGAGTACTGGTGTAATAAAGATTTTTAAAAAGTGCAGTGAACCTGAGTCATTGTACCAGTGCAGGGTACAGCCATCTTTACTGTGCAGTGAAGTAGCTTGTGGACCTGTGCAGTGGAACACAGCGTTCAACGGTCCACAGACATGCAGACAGAGCGAGACAGAGAGTGAAACGCAGCCAGCCTACATACCTATGTGGTAAAACCGCAGTCGGCATACCTGCACAGACTTGTCTCAGAAATGCAAAGACCCGACGCTTCGCACCTGGATCTGAGGCTGTTCAGACAGCAGACTCCTGCCTGCTGCACCTTCAGTGTGTTTACAGAACCTCGTTCTTTTATACCTGTGAGGTGTGCAAACGGAACTCTGCTCACTTCGTGAGTAATGACACCCCCCTGAGCCTCAGTAAAGAGGGGCCGCTCGGCCACAGACATCTGCTTTCATTGCTCCAAAGGAAGGGGGGGGAGGGGGGGGGCTGAGGGGGTTAAGGAGCCATGGTTTTCTCTTTCCAGAAGGCTCTGGAGACTCGAGATGAGGAAATTAGTCTTGCGTTTGCATGTTTGACATTGAGAAACCAAAGAGAACTAAGAGAGGCAGTGGGAAGTAACAGGACAGGATTAGAAAGAGAGACAGAGAGAGAAAGGAAAGATGAGAAAAAGGAAGGAGGAGAAGAGGAGGGAAGGGTGGTCGAGGGTGAGATCAAAAAGGGACAGGAAAGGCAGAATGGATGAGTGAAGAGGAGAGAGAGGGTGAACGATGAAAGAATAAGGAAATGGATGGCTGAGGAAGGAGGATAAGAGAGGGGAAAAAGCAGACAGGCCGGTCTCTCTCTGGTGAAGTCATCCTCTAGAGAGGGATCCACCCCCCCAAGATAGTAGATAGTTGTATCTTGTAACCACTGCTTTGGCAACACAAGTGCCTATATTTGTCATGCCAATAAAGCACTTTGAAATTGAATTGAATTGATAGAGAATGACAAAGAGTTGGACTTAGAGAGAGAATGACAGAGAGATGTAGAGAGAGAGCGAGACTGAGAGAGAAAGAGAGAAAATGCCAGAGGTAGAGAGAGACAGAGAGAGAGAGAGAGAGAGAGAGAGAAGAGAGGGACTGAGAGAGAAAGAGAGACAGAGAGAGAGAGAGAGAGAGAGAGAGAGAGAGAGAGGGACTGGACAAACCCCACAGTCTGGTGCCAGGTCTGGACTGTGCCAGTGCTGACTGCGGGTGCCAGCTCTGCAGGGTGATGCATAATTGGCGGTAATCCCAGGGGGGGGTTCAGTCAGGAGGGGCGACCACATCTCACCGTGACCGGCAGCCCCCGCTGTCCAATCAGGACCCCACAGTCCGCTTTCTCCCTGTCCAATCAGGATCCCACAGTCTGCTTTCTCCCTGTCCAATCAGGATCCCACAGCCTGCTTTCTCCCTGTCCAATCAGGATCCCATAGTCTGCTTTCTCCCTGTCCAATCAGGATCCCATAGTCTGCTTTCTCCCTGTCCAATAAATGGTAAATGGTAAATGGACTGCATTTATATAGCGCTTTAATCCAAAGCCACAACCTGGTAAGCTGTTCTAGTGGATGGAGAACTGTCTGAGTAAAGAAATACTTCCACATATCAGTGCAGAATCCATGCCTTCTGCTAATTTCCTGCTTGTTCTATTGACAGAACTGAACCTGAAAAATGTATCTCTTCGCCCTAGCGATCCTTTTAACAAATTAAAAAAGCTCAATAAATACCCACCCGTGGCTTTATTTTACTAAGCTTAATAAAGTATAATGAGTCTTTCATCATAACATTTACATTTCGCACCAGGAGCTAATTTAGTTGCCCTTCTTTGTACTTTATTTCCAGAGCCTCTGTCAGTTTGGCCCCTGTTGAGTCATCATTAGCGCCTGCCTATCTTTAGCCCAGGCAAGGAGGATGAGTCACAGATAAACGGATGAAAGTGAGAAAAACAGAGTGAGAAAAGGAAGAGGGGGAGCCTCAGTGACCTTTCACCCTTGGCATTATGGCCCCTCCCTCTTCCCCCCAGCTGTGTCACCAGTGATTGTTCCCAATTAGAGATGCTGGGATTATTAACAGTCACCTCTCTTTTTCTGTATCTGTCCCCTCTCTCTATCCCTCCGTTTCTTTCCCTCCCACTCTCTTTTTTCCTCTCTCTTGCTTCTCTCGTTCTCGCTCTCTCTTTCTCTCTCTCCTCAAACCGTGCGTAAGCAGCACTGCTGATCATCCTGCCTATAGTATCTCTCTCCTGCAGAAGAGATTTTATTCCCAGCGAGACTGACCCGGCTGAATAAAGGTCAGACAAAATGAAGAAATGAATCACATAAAGCAGCTGCATGTGCTCTTCAAGCAGAAGAAGCTCCCTGTACTAACAGCATGCTGCCCACCACTTGGTTCCTAGTCTTACCGATTTTATATCCTTCTCATCACTCCAGCCACGAGGGTAGACGAGGCCCATTCAGCCAGCTCAGGGGTCTGCTGCCCTGGTCCTGGAGAGTGCAGGGCTCTGCTGCCCTGGTCCTGGAGAGCTCAGGGGCTCTGCTGCCCTGGTCCTGGAGAGTGCAGGGCTCTGCTGCCCTGGTCCTGGAGAGTACAGGGGCTCTGCTGGGTTTTGTTTTGTTTTCTTATTAAAATCGGCTCCCAGTTCAGGCCCCCTGAAGTGCGTTAACTGTGTAATTCCCTGCTCTGATTGGTTAACGAAGTGCAGAGTAGCTACAAAAAACCAGCAGAGCCTGTGGCTCTCTCCAGGACCAGGGTTACAGACCCCCTGCCATAGGGCTACACTGAGTGCGTGTGTGCGTGCGCGTGTGTGTGTGTGTGCATGCGCGTGTGTGTGTGTGTGTGTGTGAGATATGAAGCCCATCTGAAGCCACTTTACCACACAGTTTGTTCAGCTGTCACAGACGCGGGGGCCAGATCTTATCTGTCGTTTGGTACTCAAACGTTCGCCCGTCTCTACGACGCGTTCCCGTCCGCTGCAGGGCGCGGGGGCGACGCTTCTCTTCGGCGGTCACTGCGCGTGTGTAATCGTCTCCCCCCCCCCCACACAGGAAACCGCATCTAATCACGCCCGCGGATTTAGGAAAACATGTTACGGAAAAAGACGCAGCTTCCTTTTTTTTCACGACGACAATGATGACTAATAATAATAATAGGAGAAGGGGGGGGGACCGGGGGTTTGAGACGAAAACCGAATTAGCGATGATCTCATTCCTGGCTGCTGTGATGACCTCACCACACCACCCACCCCCACCACCGCCCCCCCCCCCCCACCTCCATGCCCCAAGCTCACTCATGTCTGTCAACGCGGACGCTTCCGAATGACCTCATTACTAGCGTGTATATCGCCCAACGCACTCGTCCTGTTGGGTCACGCACTCGATCGCACAAAGGAAAGGACATGCGTTCAGACTGAGGGAGAGGCCCGTAGGCACCAGCCAGTGAGCACAGAGTCATCCAATAGCGTTCCGCTTCATTGCACCACCATAACTACATGACTTTGACTACTACATGACGACATAACGATTCACAGCAATGGGTACGACTGCGGGTCATGATGTGTGACTCTGTGTTTGGGATAAATTCTATTTAAAACAGGTCACAGTACTTATCATGGTTGTCTTAAACACAGACACTGGACTACATGTCCATTCACACACTAATACTGGACTGTACACACACACACACACACACACCTACTCCACAGTCTTCCAGGGCTGGTTCTTCCCTTCCTAGAATATTATTATCTGTGATCTATCTTCTGATTTATAATAATCACCACCCACCTACACACACTATAATCACACACTGCGCGTAGCAGGAAGTCGACTAGAATTTCCACACACACACACACAGACACACACAGACACACGCACGCGCACACACAGACACACTCACACAGACACACACACACACACACACACACACACACACTCGCACGCACGCACGCACACACACACACACGCACACACAGGATTCTAGGTCAGGCGTGACCGTGCGTGGTCAGGTGGTCAGGGAATGGGCACGGGGGCGGATCGTGTTCGGAGTCAGAACGCTCCCGTCAGGAGCCCATAAACACGGAGCTCTCTCAGACCGCCGCCCAGCTGTTCTCCCAGGGTGCACTGGTGTAAAAACACCGTCACCGCACCTGCTGTCGCCGCTCCGTCTTTGAGAATTCGCCCTGGGTTCGGTCGAGGGTGGCGGCCACTACATCAGAACACCCCCCCCCCCCGCCCCAGAGCTTTAAACAGAGACCACAGGGCCAGTTCCCGGCACAGACACACTCGATTTACCCCGGCAATGACCCCCCGCCCCCCCTGACAGGGGAACGGCAACACAGGAAGTCTGTTACCAGAGCCGCCGCCCCCCCCCCCGAGTCAGATCTGAAGATAATGGTGTGTGACATTACCTCAGTGTGTAAGTCATCACTACCATACACAGTCACACACACACACACACACAGAAACACTCACACAGACACACACACACACACAAACAGACACCCACACACAGAAACACACACACAGACACACACACACACACAGAAACACACACACTCACACAGACACACACACACTTAAAAAGAAAAAATGAATACAGATGCATTTGAACAGACAAACAGAGTATAGGTTCTTAAAAAAAAATCCAAAATGGTCTGGATAAGAGTGTGTGAGAAATACAGCGCAGACAAAAGCGAATGCAAGTGTGCACTGGGGAAGCCAGAGGAGAGACAGGCCAACCTTGGCTGACCTTGGCTGATGCAGAGGCACTGCGGGGCTTTCTGGGGTCACAGCTCATCTGTAAGTTACTCCTTTTTTTTTTTTTTTTTGGGAGGTTCGGATTGTTTCTCACTCTGAGCTCTGGTAGCGACGAGCAGAATTTTGGCACAAGCTTTGAGCTCAGGTTGCCATGGCAATGGACCCAGCAGAATTGCCTACACACCACCCGGCACTTTCCTTCTGTGGCTTGTGTGCTAGTGTCTCTCCTCTCCCTCTCTCTCATCATGTCTTTCTCCATCTATCTCTCTGTCATTCTCTCTCTCTTTTTTGTTCTCTCCCTTCAGATTTAATGTTTTCAGTGGCCATGATGAGAGATCACCAACGCACTGATTCATTTCCAAACACAAACACACAGCCACAAAACGGAGAACAGCAGCGATGAGCTGATGATGCTTCCCTCCCTTTCTCTCTTTCCCTCTCCTCTTCCTTTCATTTTCCCACTCACTCTATCACCTGGGGAGGGGTGTAACGGGGGTCTCATGCACCCCCCCCCCTCCATCTCCTTGGTCCCTTCCTGTGTCCTGCTGTCTTCTTTTAATGTGTTCCCAATGGTCTGGGTGGGGGGGGGGGGGTTTGGGGGGCTTTCCAATTAGAGTCAGTCAGCCTTGACCGTCTCCCCAGGACCCAAACGCTCTCGCTCTGACTCTCCCACGGACAAGGTCAGCAGCGCCTCGGCACGGCAAACGAGCTCCGGGTTCCGAAACGTCACGCTAACGAGAACCGCGACCACGGAAACCAGAAGCCTTCAGCGGCGCGGGGGAACACGCTAACACGCGAACACGCTAACGAGAACCGCGACCGCGGAAACCAGAGGCCTTCAGCGGCGCGGGGGAACACGCTAACATGCTAACATGCTAACACGCGAAGACGCGAACACGCCAAGGGTATTTCGAGAGTGGGACCCCCCGAGCTGCTCTCCACGGTAACGAGGCCCAGGACACCGTAGCGGAACGCGGGTGAAGGGGGGGCGGTTTGGGGCCTCTCTCAAACCCGGCCCGGGGCTGTCTTAGTCAGACACCCTAGACGCTCAGGCCCGCCCGCGACTCTCAATGACAGGTCGCCCCCGTCCCGGCAGGAGGGGTAACTACCTGAGCGCAGCGAGCCTGGCGCACGAGCTAGGGGGGGGGAGGAGAAAAGAGAGGGAGAAGAAGCAAGGAGAGAGAGGGGAGAGTAGGAGAGGAGGACAGAGAGAGACGGAGAAAAAAGAGCGAGTCAGGGAGACCTTTGATGTTCTTATTGAAACACAGTTTCCGACAATGACCTTAAACCTTCCCAGCCCTATCAAATAATAGGAGTGAGAGAGGAGAGGGAGAGAGAGAAAGAGACAGAGAGAGAGGATAAAGAGAGGGCGCGAGAGAGGAAGAGAGAAAGAGAGGAGAGAGAGAGGAGAGAAAGAAAGAGAGGGAAAGAGAGGGAGAGAGAGGATAAAGAGAGGGAGAGAAAGCCAGAGAGAAAGAGAGGGAAAGGGAGAGAGAGGGAGAGAGGAAGAGAGGAAGAGGGAAAGGGGGGCTCGCTCTGCACAGTAACACTGAGAGCCAGGACCCGCTCGGCACGGTAAGCGCTGCTCCGGAACCTTCCCCATGATCACCTCAGCCTGCCGCGCGGAGGCTGCAAACAGCGCGGATTCTGGCCCGCGTCCAGCCCCGCCGGGGCGGGGCGAAGGTCCCGGGGTTCCCCCGGAAACCTCGACACACACAGCACGCCCCCGTCACTGACCTGTGCCAAAAACAGCACGCCCCCAGTACCTATATGTGCCCAAAACAGATGCCCTACAGCGGGGGTAACTGACCCTGTTCCTGGAGATCTGCCGTCCTGTAGGTTTTCACTCCGCCCCTAACAAAGCACACCTCACTCAACAGCTAGAGATCTCATTGAGCTGCTAATTAGTAAATTCAGGTGTACCAAATTAGGACTGAAATGAATGGTAAATGGACTGCATTTATATAGCGCTTTTATCCAAAGCTCTTTACAATTGATGCCTCTCATTCGCCAGAGCAGTTAGGGGTTAGGTGTCTTGCTCAGGGACACTTCGACACGCCCAGGGCGGGAATCGAACCGGCAACCCTCCGACTGCCAGACAACCGCTCTTACCTCCTGAGCTATGTCGCCCCGTCGTGAAAACCTACCTACAAGCTCGCTGGCGCACACGTTATATTAAACATGTAATTCTGCACTTGAAATATGTCATCAGAAGCATTGGTTTAAAAAAAAGCTGAAGAGTTCCACTGGCGTGGAAACAGGAAGCAGGATGCGCTCCTAACGCCCCTGCAGGGAGAGAGCAGCTGAGGAGAGACCTCATTACCGGGGGGCAGCAGGAGGACGTGCTGGGGCGGCGGGACGGGGGGCTGGGGCGGGGGTGGGGGTTTGGGGCAGGGGATGGGGCTGGGGTGGGGCGGGGCTGGGGCAGGGGAACAGGGGGCAGGGGGCTGGGGCAGAGGGGTGGGGGTTTGGGGGGGTGGGCGGGGTGGGACGGGGCTGGGGCAGGGGGGTGGGGGTTTGGGGCGGGGGGACAGGGGGCTGGGGCAGGGGGGTGGGGGTTTGGGGCGGGGGGACAGGGGGCTGGGGGCTGGGGCAGAGGGGGGGTTCCAGAAGGCCGGGACGGCCCGGGCGGGCCCCAGCTCATCTTCCCGAAACGCCTCGGTGGCGGAGGCATGGTTTCGGAAATCGATACGGAGCGGAAGCCGTCCCGGCGGGGGGCAGGGGCTCCGCCGCGCGCCCCTCGCCCCTCTCCCCTCGCCCCTCGCCTCTCGCCCGCGGGAACTGATTGCATTTTGAGTGAAATAATGTTTTTCATTACACATCCATTCGGGCCGCCCAGACGACTCTCTCTGTCTGTCTGCAGCCCTCTCTCTCCCTCCTGCGATTCCTGTGTGATCCCCGGCAGGAAGAGATACTGTGGTGTGTGTGTGTGTGTGTGTGTGTGTGCATGGGCGTGTGTGTGTGTGTGTGTGTGTGTGTGTGCATGTGTGTGTGTGTGTGTGTGTGTGTGCGTGTGCTTGTGCATGTGAGTGTGCGTGTGTGTGCACGTGCGTGAGCAGGTGCATGTGTGTACGTGTGTGTGCGTGTGCGCACGTGTGTGTGTGTGTGTGTGCGTGCGTGCGTGCGTGTATGTGCATGTGCGCACGTGTGTGTGTGTGTGTATCTGTGACCCCCCTCTGTTCCCCCCCAGTATTGTACAAATCCTCATCACTGTAGTGCAGCCTGCAGTCAGTATGTGGTGATGTCACAGCTGATGTAAATCAATACTCATGAAAAGGGCACAAATCCCTTTTCTTACAGGAGCAATCAGTGAGCAAGGATGACTCACACTGTCTGTCATTCTCTCTTTCTCTCTCTCACTCACTCTCCCCCCTTCTCTATCTCTCTCTCACACACACACACACTCTCTCATACATACGCATACTCTCTCCCCTTCATTCAAATTCAAATAAGCTTTATTCTCTCACTCTCTCTCTGTTTTTAACTTTGACTGTCCTTGCAGAAATAATGTTCAAATATTCCAGACTCCCTGACTTCATTTCTCTGCAACAGTAATATCCATGGCCTGTTTAAAACGTCCCCGGCATTGGTGTGGTTAGCATGTGCGCGTACATCCATCAGACATTCATCTTAGCAAGCAACAGACAAAGAGGCCTTTCAATGGACTCGGAATTCTGGGAATTCTGCCCCTTAAATAGCTGTGTGTTCCCGGATGCGACAGGAATTCTGCACTTAAATAGCTGTGTGTTCCCGGATGCCACAGGAATTCTGCACTCTTTCATTCATATTTATAATGCATCGCTATGAGTCACGTTCTTGCTCAATTTGAGCTTTTGTCACTTTTGTGGTTGTTAAACTGACACCGTTCTCTCATAGGTTGTATACCATATATGTACATATTATATACTGGCTGACAAAATGTGGATGAGAAAGTGATACAAACCGAGTTTGCATCCCATTTTTTAGGACGTAAACTTGTTTGCTACACTAAACTTTTTTTTTCTAAATTTCTCGCATTTCCCAATGTGCTGAAATGGGAAAGTTTGGAGTATGTGAGCCAGGCAAGGGCCAGAGCTATGAACTCCGGTTAATCAGAGGAACCCTAATACCCAGGGAGACAGGCCAGTTGATCCATGTGGGCAATTCAGCCTAGTGCGGTCCCTCAAACACTCTCATCAAACCACATCTTCCAGTACCCATAATTCATCCCAGTATCTACAGTGCTGTTGTGGAATTGCATGATGGGTAGATACTAAAACACACACACACACACACACACACACACACACACACACGTGCGCACAGACACACACTATTACAAACACTAACCGCAAACACACACACACACACACACACGTACACACACAGGCACTTATAGACATATAACCAAACATGAACATAGTCAGACACTTTTACAAACACACACATGCATACAAACACACATACAGACATACATATTTTTACAAACACAAGCGAACACACTTACATGAGCACGCACACACACACACACACACACACAAACTTGTGTATGCACAACAAAACTATTAGGCTTTGAAAATCTCTAAAAAGGGTACTGATCAAATATTCATGGGCAAATTCTCCAGTTTCTGCTGTTTCCTAATAATTAGGACAGATTCATGGAACCCAAAGAACTCTAAAAGCTTTCAAACACTAAACGCTTCAATCTCCCCCCCTTGTGCTCTGAATTCCACCGAGTCACAACAGAATCAACACAACATCTGACTCTGAACCGGCAGGTCTGTGTTCTGTGTTTAGTCAGGCTAGACTTTCCTCTTTCCTCTCCTTAACCGCCCCCCCCCCCCCACCCAAACCTCCCCGCCATCCCCCAGCGCTCATCTGCCGAGGTCTGACACAGGTCTGAGAACGAGCCAAATAGTGCAATTAGCACGAAGCACAGGCACACACAGGGCGCTGATTACCTCTCACTAATCTGAGAGCGAAGAGCAGCTCCGCTTAGCGCAGAGAGAAGGTCTCAAGGCTTTTCTAAAAGAGAGAGAGAGAGAGAGAGAGGGAGAGGAAAGAGAGAGGGAGAGAGAGAGAGAGAGAGGGAGAGAGGAAAGAGAGAGAGAGAGAGAGAGAGAGATAGAGAGAGAGAGAGAGAGAGAGAGAGGGAGAGAGGAAAGAGAGAGAGAGATAGAGAGAGAGAGAGGAGAGAGAGAGAGAGAGAAGAGAGAGCGAAGAGAGAGAGAGAGAGAGAGAGAGAGAGAGAGAGAAAGAAGAGGAGAGAGAGAGAGAGAGAGAGAGAGAGAGAGAGAGGGAGAGGAAAGAGAGAGAGAGAGAGAGACTCCCAGTGTGTCCGCTGCCCTGCTGCTAAAGAGACTGTGAGAAGCCTCTGAATAATCAGGGTGAAGTGATGAATGGGTACAGTATCCACAGTCAGATCAAAAACAAATACAAACAAACACACACACACACACACACACACACACGGGGACTAGCGCATGGGCTCGGATATGTGTGCGTGTGTGTGTGTGTGTGTCTATGAAGGTGTGAGTATGCGAGCAGGTGTGTGGGTGTGTGCGTTTGAGTGAATGTGTTGTAGAGTTTGTGTCTGTGTGAGCATGTGTGACTGTGTGTGTGTTAGTGTGTGAGTGTATGTGTACGTGTGTGTGTGTGAAAGTATGTGTACATGTAGGTGTGTGTCGGTAGATATGTATGTGTGTGCAAGTGTGAGTGTTTGTCCGTATGTGTGTGTGTGTGTGTGAGAGAGAGAGAGAGAGATAAAGATCAGTTATGTAGGTTATTAAAGAGAAATGAAATATCATCTTCCACAGAAACTGAGCGAGCGTCTGGAAGGTTATTTTAGTTTCTGCGGGCGAGGCTCGGTAACAGGCTCTGATGGAAAACGCAGCCCCATCTCCTCCAGTCCTCTCACCTCCACAGGTGACAGACAGCGAGGAGGAGACAGGGGTGTGGGGGGGGGGGGGGTGTATAGAGCATAGAGTGATAATGTGGGGGGGGGGGGGGGGCCGGATATAAAACGATGAATCACATGCTGTATTCACAAGACCCATGGCACGACCTGACACACCCGCAACGGAAAAACAGCTCATTTCCAAAAACTAGCGCTGAAACAGAAAGCACGTTCTCTCCGCTTTGAAAAACCTCCACCGCTATTATAAAACTGCATTTACGTTCACGGCCTCAAAAACGTACGCGTCTTACAGAAACGGCTTTTTAAAACCGCTAAGCTAAAACAAGTAATTCTGACATAATGACTCTTCGCTGAAACGAGTCTTACAAAATGGCTTCTAACATTTATGCAGCTGAAGGAGCCAATTTTCACTCAGATCATCCTCAGTGTTTCAATTAAAATGTCATGATGAGTCATAACACCTGTCGTTAAACTTCAAAGCAGAGCCACAATTTCTCCGGTTTATCTATCAAACTGCACATTTTTTGCCATTGTTAATACAACTGAATTTTACACGGTTGCTGTCTACATGTTTTTGATATATATAATTCATATATAATTATAATTTCTAATATATAATAACATATAACGTTCCTTATTTCAGTACATGAGACGTTAGGCCGTCCAATGCCCCAGGACAATGATGGGGACACTGTGCCGTAGAATATGATGCTGTTGGCCTTTGGAGAAGACATTAAACCCAGGTCCTGTCTCACTGTAGTCATTAACATCTAGGCCCCCTCACAAAAAAAGGGGGGGAGGGGTAGAGGCCTCTCTATGTCAACATCACGCCAACTAATCATCCCCTGCATCTGATTGGCTGCACAATCCCTTAGAATTGAATAGAATATCAGTGGCTATATCTGATTGGCTGCACAGCCCCTTTATAATAGAACAGAATATAATCGGCTACATCTGATTGGCTGCACAGCCCCTTTAGAATAGAACAGAATACCATCCCCGAAATCTGATTGGCTGCACAATCCCTTTAGAATAGAACAGAATATCACCCCCGAAATCTGATTGGCTGCACAGTCCCTTTCATCCGCCACACACATCAGTTCCCCGGGGCGTCGCCGTGGAGAATGGCGTTCTCGGCTGACCCGCCCGGTTGAATGTGGATGGAATGAAGAGAAAAGGAGGGGAGGGAGGTGTGTGAGCGAGCGAGGGATGATGTATTCATCGCACGCGAGGGAGGAGGGGAGGGAGGAGAGGAGAGGAGAGGAGCCTCGTCCGGGACATCGGAGCGGAACGACAGCGGCGGATTTGAGGGCACGTTGGCGAGGATTACCATCGGGCCCCCCCCCCCCGCCTGCTCCTTGTCATGTTAATCCTGAAACACACAATGTGTACTCGCTCGGGGGGGGAGCGGGTCTTGGGGGGGGGCGGAGGGTGCAGGTGGCCCCCGCTCAGATACGCACCGTGGAGCTGACAGCCGAAGGGGGGAGTCGCTCTTTCGCGGTACGCGGGGGTGGCGGGGGGGCTACAGGGGGTCTTGCGAAGCTGGCAGGTGCCCTGGGGGGTCAGATCACATTAAGGAGTGCGGTCGCACTCTACGTGGGGCGGGGGGGAGCACGTAGGGGAACCCGAAAAGGGAGCCTCACGTTGTTCAGTGACTACAAGCCCAGGTATGGGGGCGACTTGCAGACGCCCCACAGAATCATCAGTATGTGTTTACACCGCACAGCAGGCCCCTTACCGGTAAAAGACAGCACCCGATATTAGCCTGTTGACCAATGACCAATTTGCAGTCGCTGCAGGACCCACACGGCAGCCTGCGCCTGACTGCTAATTCCGCTTGGACTCCTTGAGCAACAACAACAACCAATGAGGGCCACGTAAACTGACCTTTGACCCGTGCAGGAAGAGAAAATCTCAAGGGGACACACAACTGCGCCTGGCCACCGGCAGGACTGTCCGGGAGAAACCGCCCCAACTCCCGGCTGAAAAATAGCAGCAGTCTGCCGTCTAATTAGGAGACGAGGCGGGTCACAGAATTCCCCCAGAATCCCCAGCTCAAGCAGCAGAGGTGAGGTGAGGTCCTTCAAGCTAGCTGCTAACCGGGTTGCCAGTACCTGAACTCCTCCAGTAACAACCCCTCCCCTCAGGCTAAGGAACTGCTATGAGGGGGAAAGGGGGGATTTATGGAATAGTTCTGGCAACCTGCGATGACATCTCAACCCACCAATCACATTTGCATGTCGTTGCATAACGAGGGCACGACAGTAAAAATGCTACCTGTTCCTCCGTGCTGGAATGTTCAGAAGCCATCGCTGAGAACACAGGTAGAAACGGACGCTTTTGTACGTCGAGACAAGATGATTAATAGATCGCACAGATCTTTCAGATTCTGAGTCATGTCACTTAGAAATAGCTGCACAGAGAATAATTTTCTTCAGACAGGCTATTACTACCCATAAAATAGAGCGTCTGCTTGAATGAGTTTCTGATAATCTGATTTTGAATCACCTCCTCTCCTACAACATAAAACTTCACAGCCAAGAATTTGGGAGAAATTTTTCTTTGATGGTCCATCATTGACTGTCGTAAGCTGCTATACCTGAGTCAGCCAGGGGGTCACATGAGTCACACCCCTCAAAATCGTGTCTTCAGTACCTCCAGGTGTGTGATATATTACAAGCATCAGTGTCCCAACCAGACTAAGCAGCTAGAACATAACCCTGCAGCATGAAGTTAGGAAGTTTGACGATGTAGCGTTTTAAATAGCAGACGGGTTTGAGTGTTTTGGGTTGTGTGTGTGTGTAGCACAGACAGGCCTACTAAACCCATGATAAATGAGCTCAGCATTGCTGCGTAAACAAATAGGTGTGTTGACAGCCAATCACGCGCCTCCGTGCTGAGATTCCAGAGCACGGGGGGCCAATCACACGCCTCCGTGCTGAGACTCCAGAGCGCGGGGTTCATCGCTGCCCCCGTGAGAGCCGGTGCGTTAGCGGAGACACACCCGACCCGACATTTGTAGCAGGATGTTTGAATGCTTCTGGGATTATTGTCGGGAGAAAAGGCTAAATCTCTAGAGCGAGAGTAACTAGGACAAAATCGCAGGCGGTAACCAACAATAAGCGACGTTACCCCTTTCCGAACAGCACCTGGCTCAACCCGAAAACCAGCACGCACTGCATTACTTTTCGTTTTGACGCACGGGTTCATTTTATCTCCTTCTTTAAGCTCTTCTTCAAAGTCTCACGCAGTCTCAAGAGCGCTGAGGGTCAGAGGTCGTAGTCAGGAAGAAGGAAGGGGGAAGAAAAACAGCAGGAAGGAAAGGCCAAGGAGAGGAGAGGACGTCGGTCTCACAGAATCGAGAACCGCAGCATCAAAGAGAGGCCGACACCCTGGACCCTGGCCTCAGCACAGGAGAGAGCACCGCCCCCTGACCCCACTTCCTGGTCCCGATTGTGACATCACACACACGGTTACCGGGGTTACTGGAGAGAGTCGAACATTCCGCGTGTGGAATAACAGCCTCCTTGGTCCTCTGGGAGGCCCAGCAGTGTGGGGACAGATGCAGTTTGCTCTGGGGTTAGTTCCTGTGCTCCTCTGGGTGACTCACACTCTGTTTTAAGTCTGGCTGGCACATTTACCCAGCCGTACCTTTGGGCTTATTCTCAGCGTGTGTGTGTGTGTGTGTGTCGTGTGCGTGCACGTGAATATCTTCACGTGTGATTGTGCATGAAATGGAGTCTCTATAGCAGTGTGCATGGTATGTGTGCATGTATCAACATGTGTGTCTGCTCGTGTGTGTTTGTGTGCCTGAGTATCTGTCTGTGTGTGTCTGTGCATGCATGCATGTGTGTCTGAGTATCTGTGTGTGTGTGTGTGCCTGAGTGTTTGTGTGTGTCTGTGCATGCATGTGTGTGTGTTTGCGTGTGTGTGTATGTATGTATGTGAGTGTGCACGTGTTATGTTGACAGGAAGGGGACTGCAGTCCTGAGGTAATCACACTGAATCGCTGGCAGTTAAATCCTGTCGCCTCCGTTTGTCTGACGGCCTGGCGTCTGAACCCGGGCGTCCCCGGGACCGTCCCGCGGGCAGCAGCCCCAACACGTGTAGCGCAGCGCACACGCGTGTGCGGACCATGTAGCGCAGCGTACACGCTGACTCGAATCCTCGGGCCACGCCCAAACAAGAAAAAAAAAAACACGCGCTTAAAAACAGAGGAGCACGTGCACACTCATCCGTGTGCTCGAACACGCACATGGACACGGAGGCCTTCGTTATCGCGATTACTCAGAGATGATGAATTCTCCTCCAGGCTCAGGAGCTCCCCCCCCTCCCTTTCTATGTGATGAATATGTAGCCTCGATGTTATGAATTCTGGGGAGGGAGGACTGAAGGGGCGTTACGTAATCTCTGTGATGATTAGGCTGTCCTTTCTGTCACGGGACGCGCACTAATGAGGACCTTCCAGTGCCGGCTCATCTGCCTCTGACACATGTGATCAGTTCTCTGGCTCCTTATTGGTGTTTTTGGATTATGCTATGCTATGCTATTATGCTATGTCTGCGTGGACAGGGCCGCTGCAATGTGTTTACATGTGAGCATGTGCGCTTCTGTGTGTGTGTGCATGTGTGTATGTGTGTGTGTGTGTTTGTGCATGTGTGTAAGTGTGTGTGTTTGTGCATGTGTGTAAGTGTACTCCCCCTCCCCTTTCTGTTGGTGCTTTGACATTCCACCTCATTGAGCTGCATTGCTATGATTACGCAAGCCAATTTGAAACCGTCCAATCACAGCGAGCGGCCATCAGAGCAAGACTGCGTTACGCCACTCCATCGAGAGTGTCACGAAAACACACTCGTCCAATCAGATTACAGATGAGCCTGTCCCACTCCAGCCACAGAGAGTGAGTAATGTTGCTTGCGGAGCGTCAAAACACAAACAAAGTGTGTCATGCAACAAAAAAAAAAAGCCCCCAACCATCTGAGGACCCGTTTAAGAAGAGTTTCGCTCGGGGTAACGTGCGGAGAGCAATCGAGTCGTTACGAAATGCGGGATCAGCTTGGACCGTTCGCAGATCTGCCTGTTAAACGCGAGTGACACAAAGAAGAACGCATCCGACAACACGGTTTGCACAATCGAGCAAAAATGACTAATGCTGCCACTTTTCTGCAGAATATACACACATATATATATTGTATATAAATTTATATGCAGTCAAAATGTACATGTGCATTGAAATTTTTCTGAAAGCAGGAAAATTGTGCAGTAGGGGAGATGTGATTGACAAGAAAATCTGAAATGACATGACATATTCAAAATTAGACCCCTGGTGTCCAACCAGGCAGAACTCCACCGCCCCCCGCCCCCACCTAATGTCAGTGTTGTCAATCAAATTACCGTCTCCCATGGAAACGGCTCTGCACCACCTGTGTCAGGCGGGGGCAGGTGAGCCTGTGGGGGCGGAGAGCTACGAGACTGCTGCTCACTCGATGCCCGGTGCCCGCCGCTTGGTTCAGCCACCACTCCGCTAACCCCGCTAACCCGCTAACCTGCTAACCTAGCTAACCCTGCTAACCCCCCTAACCCTGCTAACCTGCTAACCCCGCTAACCCGCTAACCTGCTAACCCTGCTAACCCCGCTAACCCGCTAGCAGCACCGCTCTCAGTACCCCCCGCTCCAGATACCCCTGGTACCCCCCGCTCCAGATACCCCCGGTACCCCCCACTCCAGATACCCCTGGTACCCCCCACTCCAGATACATACTGTACGGGGGGCACCAGGGGTAAGGCATAATCTGCCACAGAGCAGGAGCCGGGGTCTGGAGCAGGTCTGCTGAAGAGGGCCCCACTCCAACAGGCCACAGGAAGGTTCAGTTCCCCGTCAGCGGTCCTCATTAGTGCTGATAACACAGGCGGCCAGTGAGGACCGACAGGCACACTGAGGAAGTGTGCGCCTCCGCACCTCAAGGCTCCCACTCACACCGCTGTCCTTTAACACCCCCTAATAAAGGTCATTATGAGGGACATTTAACTGGGTCTGAAATTAGAAAAAAAAAGAAATTAAATAAAAAATTTTAAAAAGGAGAGCAGGGTCGGAGTAGTACTGGGTCACGTGATCCCAAAAGCCCCTTCCGTGAACGTTTTTCGATTTCTGAGAATCTCGACGTTGAGGAAACCCATCTGATGAGGAACTTGAGAGGGAGCGTTTCCATGGCAATGCTGACCTCGTATGAAGAAATAACTGCCTGAGAAACCTTAGGCTACAAAATGCTTTTTTTTCCCTCCTTCCTCGCTCTTCTCTACCTCTTTTCCACAAGATTACTTCCCTCTCAACATATGATGAATTCTGTAAAAATAAAAATAAAATAAAGAAATACACAAGTTACGACCCTGTCCCTGTCCCTGTCCCTGTCCCTGTCCCTGTCCCCCTGCAGGCTGCAGAAGGAAACGGGACGAGCAGGGGGAAATCGTCTGCAATCCCAGCATGCCGATCACCTGGGAGTGCCAAAACCGAAATCAGTGACGCTCTTGCTATCTTCACCTCACACGTCCGTGATATGGGGGGGGGGGGGTGGAGGCGATGTGATAATTACCCTCCCGGGCACCGTCTGGCTGTCTCTGGGCCGGCGGCTAACTCCACACGCTCCCCCCCCCGCCTTTGCCCTCGCGGTTCAAAAGGAACGCCAGCAACGTCGCGAGAGCGGGTGAAGCGCTTAATTAGGGAGAAGTGCGCCCGTCGCCGGGGCGGGTAATCACCCCCCGAGTCGTGCTTTTCATCAGCTCATAATCGCAGGACCGAGCATGCCGCGCAGGAGCACGCTACACGCTAACTCCGAGCGCTGCACGCACAAACGCGCCAGGACCTTCCTGTTCCTGTTACAGTCTGACCGGGCGTTCGTAACGATCCCCATCACAGGGGATTTACCGCGCGCGGTTCAGACGCATGGAGGTCTGCGGCGGTCTCTGCCAAACAAAAGCGTGGGAGCGCAAATCGGTGCGTCGAAAAACAGAAAGTCCACGGATCGCAGAATCGCCTCCAGTCCACGGAGCTCAGCTCACACCATTTGCTCAGTGAAGCTGCGAACGCCTTCTCAATCTTTCCCACCACATTAAGAACAAAAAAAAAAAAAACCCCAAAAAACAAAATGGCAGCCCCAGTAGGTGACAGATTACAGGTGCTTGTGCCCCAACCAACCCCCCTCCCCCACCTGAGCTCCGGGAAGACTGCAATCATGTCCCCATGACAACAGCATTGCCTGCATTCTATAGCACCTGAGCACCTGCCCCGGTTCGGGGTCAGACATTGAAAAGTGTGCAAAAAAAAGTGTCATCTAAGCTCTTTCATAATATTAAATTATGCTAAAGACTGCAGCACAGAGATAGGGTATGGGTCAACCAATTAGAATTGTAAGTATGTTCCACCTGGGAAAACCTAACAGCAGAACTAGATGGAATTAATATTAATAAATGAGTGGACTTGTGTTAAGACTTGACCTGTGTAACTTTCACATTCAGGCACGGAAGAGCACAAACTGACTGGGGCGAAACAGCTCTCTCAACAGCACGTTTGATTCATGCCCAGCGAATAAACATCAAATATACTTATTAATACTGTATTATTATGAACACTAATTCACTATGAATTCTCAGCATCGTTAATTTGTGTTAGATCAAAGTTGCACCCATTTGCACACCTGAAATACAAACGCTCAGACAGAGGCAGGAAGACGTCTCTCTCCTGGCGGGGTTGCCAAGCGACAGACCGTGCCACACAGACGGGGACGGAGCTCTGGGCCTCGTGAAGATGGATCACGACCCGTGTTCCGATCGGGGCGAATGATTGGTCGGAGCATCTTGCGAGAGTGGCATCAGAGCGCAAACTCAGGGCCTCTTTTGCCCCCGCCCCGTCCTCTGATTGGGTAGTGAGCTCTAAGCCCCCCCCCCCCCCCCCCCCCCCAGGCCCAGTGTGCGCGATTCAGTTTGGGACACGGCGCTGCTGAACAAACAGACAGATGGCGTTTCGTGACTCCATCTTGGGAGATGACATGTTTGCCGCCCCCCCTTGCCCCTGCCCCCCCCCCCCAGCGCCCATTGCTTCCCCCCCCCTCCAGTCTGTGAGGGAATTCGATAACAAGACGAAGGCCAGGATGGGCCTGGCTCGGGGGGGGGGGGGGGGCTGCTTCTGAATCTGGGCCATCCCGCACGCCTGGCCAATCCAAACATGTTCATTCTGATGTTTGCTTCTCCTCAAATCAAGGTCTTCCCCCACCGAAGGTCAAAACGGACGCGAGACCTGAACCAGTTTTGGTTCCTCATGCGTGCGCGCGTGCGTGTGTATATATATATATATATATATATTGGTCCCATGTGTTTCTTCACCAGCGCTAACATTAATAGCAGCCCGGATCTGCATAGCGCTAGCGCCAGCGCTAGCTCATTAGCGACACGCTCCACGAGTGCTTTTAACATGTTATTGATGTAAGCACACAGGGAAGAAAACAATTAGCCTAATGGCTCTGTCTGTTAAACAAATCGCTGCATGCTCTGCGTCCCCTACGGAACAGACGTCTTCCCGCATGTTACTTTGGGTATTGGTGGGGAGGGGGAGGGGGAGGGGGGGTGCTGGGGGGGATGATGGACAGCAGGAGATGCTGATCTATTGAGAGAGGCAGAATGAATCCACGTCAATCCGTGAACCTTGCTGCACTTTAAGAGCACTAGTTCAAAAAATAACCCTGAACTCCGGCTGAACTGCAAGTAGAGGATGGAAAAAGACTATAGTGAAAGCCTTAGGCTTTTTCTCCCTCTCTCTCTTTCTCCCTCCCTCCATCCACTTCTTCCCCTATCTCTCTCTCTTCCTCTTTCTCTCTCCCTCCCCCTCTCTCACACACAAACACACGCATTAATAATTTATGAGGCAGGCAGTTAATGACAGGACCGTTTTTCGCTGTCAGTGATGTAGGGGACTCTGTAGCTTCTCAGCGTGAGCGCTCCTACACTGACCGTCCAGCGATTTGCTTCAGTTTTGGAGAGGCCTGCAATCTGTAATCCTCTTACATCCTCTCACATTTACGTACATGCCCCAAACGGAATAAACTGACATATACGTGCGCACATGCATGCACACACACACACACACACACGCATATGCATGTACACACACACACACACACACATGCACATATGCATGTACACACACACACACACGCACGCACACACACAGGTTAAGTCCCTTGCTCAAGGCCACGGCCGCAGTGTTGTATTCGGGAACAAAACCTGCTACCTGTGACCTTTAGGTTCCCTGCCCATTATACTACACTGCCAGCCCCATAAGCATCTCAGAGTAGATGAGCTGCTCTGAGATCAGGCTTTCCCATCAGCGTCCTAACCTCGTCCACTAAGAGCTGAAAGGCTAAACTGATCCTGGATCAGCTCTCAGCCGCTTCATTAATATGGGTCCGCGGCGTCACGCTGCACATTCACATACGCAAGGGCTGCCAATCCCCGCTCCAGGAGAGCCACCGTGCCGCAGTACTTCACTCCAGACCAAACAAAGCGCACCTCACTCAACGGCTAGAGAGCTTTGTTGAGCTGGCAATTAGTAGAATCACGCAGGCGCCAACCTACAGGGTTTGGCAGCCTTGGCATAGGCCATGTTTTCCATTCTAACCAGGCCAGTAAGCTCTTCGGGCTCAGAAAGATTTAAAATTTAGGGGGGTTTAATTTATGCAGTTTTTGTGAGCCAGAACCTTTCGAACTCACCTACTACATTTCTGGCACTCTTTTTATCTCCAAAGAGCCGTAAAGCAGTAAAACACCGGAGAAAGCTTTATGGGGAACTGGAAGGGCAGAGAGGCGCCTTTCGCACATTAGAGTCGTTACAGAACCGTTAGACTTCGCCGAGACGGACCGAGGGGCAGGGGGGAAATCGACGGCGATCGCAGGACCCGCGGAGAGGCCAAAAACGTTGTCCCGAAGAGGAGAGGACCCCTGGAGACGGGCCGGGATTCAGTAAAATATATCTTATGTTCTCACTAGCACGGTCAAACTCCCCCAGAAAGCAACACCCGTTTCCGCTGCCCGTGTGCTCACCTTAAATGCACCTGCACCCCTAATCGTCACCCCCCGCCCCAGCCCCCCACACACCCAGTAACATATAAAGGAGCAGAAAGATGTAACAACTCCAACAATCTTTGGGTGAATTCATCGCTCCTTTCTGACGGAGGAGATGGGGTAGCGCGTTGCGTTCATGGCTGTTTTGTCAGAACCGAAGCTCTGCGGAGAGCGTGATAGCACTTCCAGCTCTCAGCTCTTCCTGCCTGTTATTTCCTCACACTGAAGAATTTATGCGACAAACAAAAAAAAAAAGAAAAAGAATCCAGCGGGGTTATGAAAAAATATAATTTCTACAGAGAGAACAAAGTGCCTTCTTCCCTGCAGTGAGTCTCTCAGTAGTTAATTTTTTTTTGATGTTGTGTAGTCAAGAAAAAAATAAATAAATAAATAAAATGTTTTCAAAACCCATGCGGATACATCACCATCTCGTTTTCTTTCTTTAGTATTTTTCCAGCCCGGTAATGAGTTTTTAAAACCCCTCTCCTGGCAGCGCGGAAGGCCAGAGTTAACCCGCAGCCGTGACCGGGGCTGTGGGAGGAGCATATTTGTGCGCTCGTTCCCCTAACGCCTACAGACCAGGGAGGAGTCCACGTCCAGCATCTGACGCACGCTGGAACACGCGTGTACGCGGTATGGCTATTTTGGGCTACGTATGTGTGTATGGATGTATGTATGTACATAGTGTGGGGAGGCCCATCACCCGTCATGCGATAAATAGGGCATAATCTGAATATACGGTCTACACAGAACACACACACACATGGATACACACCCACACACACACACACACACACACACACACAGACACACACGGATACACCGCCACACACACACACACACACACACACAGGATACCGGAAAAAGACAGGAAAGCACACCAGTGCAAGCCCGAGCCCCCTGATTGGCTGTTTTTCTCTTGGTTTCCATGGCAGTGGCCTTAGGAGAGAGAGAGAGAGAGAGAGTAGCACAAGTACAGGGCAGGGTTTGGGTGCTGGGCTTGTCTGAGATTGTCGCTTGACGTGAGATTGAAAGCCACACTGACCCAGTGTTCTAGAAGTCACGGTGAAAGGGAACCAGAGTAACTCACCGTAATATGAGCGTTTCCACACGATGCTTCCCCACGGAGCGGGCCGGTGGGGTGTGTGGGGTGGGGGGGGGGGGAGCGGGCCGGTGGGGGTGGGGTGGGGGGAGCGGCCGGTGGGGGGTGGGGGTGGAGGGGAGCAGGCCAGTGGGGGGTGGGGGTGGAGGGGTGCGGGCCGGTGGGGGGTGGGGGTGGAGGGGTGCGGGCCGTGGGGGGTGGGGGTGGAATCGCTGACTCCACAGTTGAGCAGCGGACTGATGAAAGGGCCAGCTCACCGCTTCCATTGTCTGAACAGACCTGATTTATTACACCTTCCCTTACACATGACCACGGCTCAACCCAGCACGGTAAACAAGATATGAAGAGTAATCAAAGAGATAACACACAGGGGAAAGGGAGTGAGGGAGTGTGTGTGTGTGAATGAGTGTGTGTGTGTGTGTTGACATGTTGTGTGTGGCGAATGGAAACTCCGACTGAGACAATGGTCTACTGACATGTGCCGCATGTGTGTGTGCGTGTGCATAAATTAATGTATGCGAGTCATTCTGAGTGTATGATACATGAATGTATGAGTCATTCTGAGTGAGAGTAAGCATGTGTGAGAATGAATGTTTGTGTGTTAGTATGAGTCATTCAGTGAGACTGCGTGAAACTGAACATGAGGGCAACCACAGTACGCTAGGCTAAGCTTTCTGCTCTCTGTATGACTGGAGCCACAGAGCGCTAGGCTAAGCTTTCTGCTCTCTGTATGACTGGAGCCACAGTGCGCTAGGCTAAGCTTTCTGCTCTCTGTATGACTGGAGCCACAGAGCGCTAGGCTAAGCTTTCTGCTCTCTCTATGACTGGAGCCACAGTGCGCTAGGCTAAGCTTTCTGCTCTCTGTATGACAGGAGCCACAGAGTGCTGGCTGGAGCTCTCTAATAAATGTCCCAGATTAAGTTATCTGATGATTGCCCCCCTACTTCACCGGTTAACAGGAAGGGGAATTGCTTTCACAAGCCTCCTCACAGAGGTCGCTGCACTAGATTTCATTTCAGGCGGCGATAGCTTCTCCAACGCTAGCCTATATATATCACCCCCGGAACAGGCCACGGAATCAATTCACCTCCCGCTGGGGGTAGCGGTCACATGACCCAGCTGCCAGAGGACCCCAAACCCCTCGCCGGTGCCTGCCAGGGTTAAGGCCGACCAATCAAAAGCAAGCTGTACTCAGCTCCGCCCACAGCCACAGTCAAGCTAATTTATGGCAGTCCTTATGTAACTGAGGACAGTAAGTCCATGATGTCCTACTGAGTACTCAAAAAAACAAATATCAACAGCATAATATCCTATATCATTTATCTCATAAGCTCATCTTCATGTTAAGCTACAAGAACCTACTTGAGATACCGCATGGGGAGACACCAAAGAGAGGAGGGCGTGGGTCGGTTGCTGGTGATGGACTGAGAGCAACTCCCTGTCCCTACCAGCAGGGGGCGAGAGGCAGTCACAGGCACTAACTGGCACCCATATACACAAACGCACATGCAGACCCATGTGCACAGATATAGGAACCCATATACACGTGCGCACACACACTCACGCAACGCTTACAAACATACACACACAGATATAAAAACACACACACGTGCACAAACACCCCTCCCCCCACCCCCCGCCCCAGCAGCAGCAGTTGTGAAATTGACAAATTGTGCACGGCCTGCTCTCTGTGAGCCTGTACGTGTTCCATTGAGTCCGCGGCTGGGACGGCGGGCCAAACGTTTGATTTATGGGGCCCCCGTTCGCCCCCCCCCCCCCGATTGCCGAGCGATTCCATTCATTACAGGGACGCCTCGACCGCTCGCGTCCCCATAATGCCGTATAAGCTCCCGTCGTCCTGACAAGGTTCCGGTCTCCGAACGATGTTGGGGGGGGGGGGGGGGGAACCCCACTCTGAGCCACTCAGCATGCGTCGCGAGGCCCCAGGGGCTTATGGGACGGAATTGGAAAAGCGCAGCGCAGATTTAACAGGCTCAGATGAGGAGAGACGCTGCGCCTATATTACACCCCCCCCCGTGCACCCCCCCGCCCCCCCCCCCCCCCTTACCTCCTGGGGGTGTCAGACCGCTCGCTTTTAAGGAAAGGCTTTAGTCTAACCAGCTCTTAAACCAGGGGTCCTCAATCTTACCCAATTCAATTCAATTTTATTTGTATAGTGCTTTTTACAGAGAACCGTAAAAACAAAGACGCTTTACAGAGTAGCGAGGCAAGAGACAGAGCGAAGAGAGCAATCAGAGCAAACACCAGGCCTGAACCCCCCAAATAGCAGGTACATAAGGTAAAAAGCTCCCAGCGGGGAGAAAACCCCCAAACGGTGGGTTGAAAGGGCCGGTGTGGGTGCAGGCTTTTGGTTTCAACCAAACAGTAACACACCTGATTCTACAAATCAAGGTTCTTAGCAAAAACTCCAGTGGTTGGCTAGTAGAACCGAGGGTGTAACTGCTTGGTTTGGAATGAAACCCTTCACCCACACCGGGACTGGGTAAGATTGAGGACCCCTATTTAAAAAAAAAACACCCCACCACACTCCATTGGATCCTCAACAACAGACCTCCTAACTGTCCGATTTTAAAACAAGAAGGGGGAACACACCAGGCCTCGCCATCACGTTCTACACCCAGAAAACCAGGCCTTCATTTTCACATTACATACATTTAATATATCATTCTGTCTAATATTACCATGCACAACAGATTGCTACTTTCACATGTACGGCACATAAAGCACACAATTCTTTCACGAATTACGTAAACTAATGCATAAGACACAGGGTTCCACAGCGCTCCCATTTTAAAACCCACGTGTGCTAACTAGAGACACACCTGTCAATTGGGATGTGTTAGTGCGTACCTAAGTATTTCAACTTAGGAGCACGTGCGCTCCATGGAAGAGAGTGTTAGCGCAGAGCCCCGTGATCATAGGATATTTTGTTGGGATGGCGGAGTGTACCAGGAGCAGAGCCGGCCATGCGCGTCATGACTAATGCTCCGGTTATTTCCAGACCGCAGTCATCAATACAAGCGGAGAGCTCGACAGCCTTCCCCGTCTTTATTCCAAGAGGACTAATTACTAGGCGCAGAATTAATGACGGATCCAGCCATGCTAATTAAACAGGAAGGCTTTTTTTTTCTCTCTTCCCTCCTCCTGTATTTTGTGGGCGAGTGACAGAAGGAAAGCGCTGGGTTATTTCATCCTGCCATCTGGTGAGCCGGTGCTGGGTTATTAGCGACGTAGCTATCAGAACGAGAGAAGGAGACTGGGGGGGTAGGTAAGCTCTGGATAGATTTGTAATGCCTTGAACAGGAGGAGAGGAGACTGCAGGTAGATGAGCTCTGGATAGATTTGTAATGCCTTGAACAGGAGGAGAGGTGACTGCAGGTAGATGAGCTCTGGATAGATGTGTAATGCCTGGAACAGGAGGAGAGGAGACTGCAGGTAGATGAGCTCCGTATAGATGTGTAATGCCTGGAACAGGAGGAGAGGAGACCGCAGGTAGATAAGCTCTGGATAGATTTGTAATGCCTGGAACAGGAGGAGAGGAGACTGCAGGTAGATGAGCTCTGGATAGATTTGTAATGCCTGGAACAGGAGGAGAGGAGACTGCAGGTAGATGAGCTCCGTATAGATGTGTAATGCCTGGAACGAAGGAGAGGAGACCGCAGGTAGATAAGCTCTGGATAGATTTGTAATGCCTGGAACAGGAGGAGAGGAGACTGCAGGTAGATGAGCTCTGGATAGATTTGTAATGCCTGGAACAGGAGGAGAGGAGACCGCAGGTAGATGAGCTCTGTATAGATGTATAATTCCTGGAATACTCAAGGTCCAATCAGGGTAAGAGCTTTAGGGCAGTAGAGACAAGAGTCACCGATGAAGCTGACTGTAGAATGCGGAGGCAAAATGTGCAAAAGAAATGTAAACCCTTATTTCCTAAAAAATTCACAGCCAAGAGCGCTACCCTTAATAAATTATGCGAAATGAATAAAAACTAAGGTTTAGAAAGCCAGGGTTTAATTTTTCAGAATTTGCATCTTACTTGGATGAAATGTGATGGAACAGTGAGTCATAACAGAATGTTTGTGACCGTAGGTCTCTGGAACGGAAATCTCTTCATTTCAAATCCAGTCTCTCCCTCTCGCTCTCTCCATCTCCCTCTCTATCTCCGTCTCTCTCTCTCTCTCCCTCTCTGTCTCTCTCTCCTCTGGCCTAGGAGTCAGTGATCGTCCCATCAGGGGACTCCCAACATCACTCGAACCCGTGCTAGAATACTCATGAAGGCGTATGGGCATGACATTAGCTTTCGGGCTAATTCCACGCAGAGCACAGAGGAGGGCAGGATGAGACAGAGGAACTCGGAGAGCTCGGCAGCCTGGGGCAGTTATTTCAGATATTTACGATATTTTTAGCTGCCTCTTGGAGAATTCTGCCATAGACGCCGCGAGGGCCTCACTCACTCACTCACTCACTCACTCACTCACTCACTCACTCACTCACTCACTCACTCACTCACTCACTCACTCACTCACTCACTCACTCACTCACTCAGTGACACACCTACTCACTCACTCACTCACTCAGTGACACACCCACTCACTCACTCACTCACTCACTCACTCACTCAAACAGCTCACTCAGTTATGGTGTTCTACCACTAGGGGGCGAACAGGCCGGGTCAGTGACTGCCACAACTCGTTCCGATTGGCTCTGACCAACGCAACGCTCACGTCGCTTTTTAAATCGAGTGAAACCAAAAGATTATAAGAAGAATATATATGGTGGGGGAGGTGAGATTCTCTCAGTGCAAGCGTGTGCCTGGGATACAATGATTCACACGGACATGCGTCCTCAAACGCATTACTGTAAATCTGTCACCGTGACTTCGGGTAATGGCCTCTTCAAAGCCAGGTCAGCTTATCTCTGGTGTGCGTGTGTGTGTGTAGGGGGGGAGGAGGAAGGGTGAGTGTGTGTGTGTGCGTGTGGGGGGAGGGATGGAGGGGTGAGTGTGTGAGAGTGTGTGTGTGTGGGGGGGGGAGGATGTAGGGGTGAGTGTGTGTGTGTTGCGTGTGGGGGGGAGGAATGGAGGGGTGAGTGTGTGAGAGTGTGTGTGTGTAGGGGGGGGGAGGATGGAGGGGTGAGTGTGTGTGTGTTGCGTGTGGGAGTGTGTTTTAAGGCCAGCTGAAGATGAGCTAGCAGGACCTGGTTTTTCTTGCAGCTAATTAATTTAACTGTAATTCACTCTGGGATCAACTCCCCCAGTATTCAGAGGGATCTCATTCAGGGAGTTTACCCATAATCCTCTCCGTTAATGCCTCCCTTTGCCTTATCACTGCGTACAGCTGTTATTTTTATCATTAACATGGCATAATTTTCCACCCTGCAAAGCACCGCCATATAATGGAATGGACTCAATATTCTTTTTTGTTTTAAATCTGTCTCTCTGACCTTAAGGCTTCTAGGATTATAAACCGTGGAAATTCTTTCAAATCTCGCTGTGCCCAGCTGTACTTCTGCATCGTACATTTGGAAAAGTTTGGGGAGGGACGTTGGAAACTTGTTTCAACATCATACAAGGCAGTTTCCAAACCATCTAGATTTCAGATGGACCTGTGAAGATTCAGGAGCTCTGCATTGTCCTGAATCTGCAGGGTTAGGGTTGAGTAGGTCAGGACTAGGGTTCAGTAGGTTAGGGTTATGGTAGAGTAGGTCAGGGTTAGGGCAGAGTAGGTTAGAGCTAGGGTAGCGTTGGTTATGTTTGAGTAGGTTAGGGTTGAGTAGGTTAGGGTTGCTTCTCAGGCTGGACATCTCCTGAGCCCGCCCCCAACCTTCCTGGGAGGGAGGGAGCGATGGAGGGAGAGAGAGAGAGAGAGAGAGAGAGAGAGAATGACAGAGAGAAAATAAATAAAAAAACCGTGACAAAAGACTCTCTCTGTCCCCCTCTCTCTCGCTCTCACTCTGTCTTGTGTAATTGGATCTCCGTGGCTCAGTTCTCTGTATCATCGCAGGGAACTAATGGACTTCTTAATTAAATCCTGGAGAGGGCAGAATGAGCGGAGGCTCGAGCACACACACACACACACACACACACACACACACACACACACACACACACACACACACACACACACACACACACACACGCACACACACACACGCGCGCACACACACACACACACACACACGCACACACACACACACCTTCTCACGCTCGCACACGCGAGTGCACTTCCTTGCCACAGACCGACTCGCGGGGAACAACCGCCAACCCGCCGTCCACATCCGAATCTGCAATTCAATTTCCCCCTCTTATCAACCACCTTCCCTGCTACAAAACAAGATCAAATGAAAAGGGGGGGGGGCAAGGAAGTGGTTGTGAAGAACAGGCAGAAATGACCCGCAGGCTCATTGGGGGTGGGGGTGGGAGGGGGGGGGGGGGATAGGAGGGGGTGGGTAGTTTCTCTTCATCAGTGCTTTTTGTGCACCATAAAACACATTATGCCCCTTCTCCATTCTGCACACAAAGGTTTGATAACTCTGATGTAATAATGTACCACAGAGTAAAAAAGAAAAAAGGCCACTGCATTCAAGGTCATTATTTGCACACAGAGAATTCTGCTTCCAGACCCACTTTACATTATTTAAAAAATAAAAAAAAAGCATTTCTACTCTTTGTTCTTATGATAATCATTGCCTTTTATTAATGATGCTCTGCTTTCAATTATTTTTTTGTACGTACATTTATCTGATCTCATTTAATTTTTACTATGCATCATTTTATTGCAAAGCACTTTAAAGACATTATTATTGTTATTATTATTTCAAATGGTATCCATATTTGATTGTTACAAATATATTTCTCTTAATTATGACCACTAGCTGATAAAAAAAATTTAAACACGTGGACCATATCCAACACATCAACATTATATACAAAGAAGGTCATGTGACATTCACACAGATGGTTCATGAATCCTACCCTGATGTTGTTTTTGTGGTACCAAAAGTAATTTCCTCTGTGCCAGTGTGTTTTGCTCTCAGGTTTGTGTGTGTGTGTGTGTCTGTGTGTGTCCATATCCATGTGTGTGTGTGTGTGACTGTATCCGTGTGTGTGTGTGTCTGCCTATGTGTTAATCCCTGTGCGTGTGTGTGTGTGTCTGTGTGTGTCCATATCCATGTGTGTGTGTGTGTGTCTGTATCCGTGTGTGTGAGTGTGTGTGTGTCTGTCTGAGGTAAACTCCTCATAATCTTCTCATTACCGAAAATATGGAAAAGGCCTCCAGGAAATACCTCATCCCTCTCATGTTGCTCATTACAGCGATGACATCACCCATAATGCACCAGGTAATCTCATTAAACCAATCAGTGAGGGTCAGGAGTGGCCCGTGCCAGT
This sequence comes from Anguilla rostrata, assembly GCF_018555375.3. NCBI lineage: Eukaryota > Metazoa > Chordata > Actinopteri > Anguilliformes > Anguillidae > Anguilla > Anguilla rostrata. Next base: position 2,713,632 of record NC_057935.1, read on the forward strand.
GACCCACCAATGAGAGATGATGCACTCAGCTCTGAATGTGTGGGAGAACCCGTCACATTAAAAATACAGGAAGCACGAACAGGAGACGGGGAGTAACAGCGCGACAGTTGGATTTCCCGCACGTTATCAGTGTCAGGTAGTGAAGAACAGGCTAATTACGGCACTCCCAAGTGGGTCAGCCGGTAGAGAAGCTGGCCACAAAGTGTGGAGGGCTGCAGGCTCAAGTCCTGGCTATGCCGAAAATAACCAGGAGTTCATTAGCAGCAGAAAGGGTGCCTATAAACCTACTGGTGCTCAAATTCATGAGAAACCTGACGTCAACAGGCCCCCCTACTGCTATTAATGAGGCACGCGCTTCCCCTCCTGTCAGAGGCTACAATTTAGGCACTTTCAGCCAAAGCAACTACAACAGGCATTTAGCACTGTGAGAAATCCACCGCTAGAGATAAGCAGAGCAAAACAAAAACAAACATATCAGTGCCACTGCACTTGTGGAACACAGCCAGTGAATCGGCCTTCCTGAAAGGTGGGGGGGGGGGGTAATTTTGGGGAACAAAGCAAAAGAACAGCGGGGGCCGCAGGGTATTTCACGAAGCAGAACTGCCTAGTGAGTTAGCCGGATCACGGAACGGGGTCAAACCTGGAACAGCTCTTTTTAGTTCAGTCCATGTTCCAGATTTGGGATGGCTCCGGGTTTTACTCAGTGCAGTTGTCCAGCTAACTGAGTAATTGTGCTTCCTGACGCAGGCTCCGGGCCTCTGCCACCCAGAGATAGCACATTGGGAGTACATTCAACCCTAATAGAGTACACTTTTCCCCTCTGGCCTCATATTAACTCTGGTTAGAGTTGATCTAACACCGGTAGTTTGACTCTGATGGACGGGTGAGAACAGGTGCTCTGAGCACAGGTCCAGGGGGGCACAATTAACGATTCCAAATTTGGGGAGAAATACTGGGGGGGGGGGGGGGGGACGATCGGCAGGAACTCGCAAACAGAAAACAGGAAACGCACCTGCACTGTGAGAGGGAGCTGTGTGTGTGTGCGAGAGAAGAGCTTCTTCACCAGCAGAGCTGTGACTGCATTCATTTGAATAACTAAAAGCTGATTAAATTTCCTATTTGAGAAACAGCCCACTGAAATTAGTGCAGAGTGTGACAGAATACATAATCACACATTACATGCCACGAATTATGATTCAAACGTTTAACGAGACAAATAAGGACTTAATATTCTATATCTCCACCTCTCAGTTTCATAAGCACATTTTTCAGTAAGGACCTATCTGGGAGTAGGGGTGTAAGGATACATCGATCCGCATTGATGCATCGGCTCAAAAGGCATCGATCCAGTCCAGTCAATACAACATGCAAAAACTGATCTACTGTACATCGCTATGAATCACAGGAAAATACTTTAAAATTTAAATGACCATAATTTTACAGCGGTTTGCTCTCTAGCAACACTGCCAACATGGTTAAATCCAAACAAAACCGTGCATATTTGGACTTCGTGATAAGAGTATTGTGAGTATCGTGACAGCGGGTGTGTAATATTAGCCAATTAGAGGACAATGTGTTTGCCCTCACGGATGAGACAGTACGGTTCGCAGGTACACACAACCTGCAGGGGGGAAAAAAACAGTAGAAATGATTTAATTTAAGAAATATTCTCCTTATCTCGCTGTGCAAACAGTTAAATAAATGGCATGCGCCGTGATTGGTGCAAATTAGACAAATATTTTAAAGAGAGGAAAAAAGGTGAGTTTAACCATGCATGGAATACAGACAACAGGGCGTAGACTGTATGGCTGGATGATAAGAAAAACTAGATTGTATCACGTTTACATAAAGTACCTTTCCCGCTAAAAAAGGTTTTAAAAAGAAGGATGCGATGAATTTCAATGAATTGTTAAAAGTAAACGAACAGGAAGAAGCCCATCTCGAATATAATTTTCATAACAATATAAAAACTCGTTAACAATTAAATTTTAATTAAACGACTGAACGGCACAACACAGAGCTTTGTGACTCATTCAGGTGAGAAATTACAGGTGGGGGGTGGGGGGGGGGAGGGCTGGCCTTTTCGAAACCCCAAATGCACCGCAAACTTTTTATTTTCTCACTTAGTTTAATTTAAGGAATTCCCCTCGACTGAAACTCATAAGTGCGTAATGGTGCGGTCTGAATCGCTGCGTCTGTGATGTGACTGCACACCACATTTCATCACCACGGCCACAACACACACACCTCATTAAAAAATGGCAATTTAATAAAAAAAAATTTAAAAAACCCACTTCTGAACCATTAAAACCTCACTCTTTCATAGCCCAAGGCGGTTACTGAGAGACGGATACAACCTAATAAATTAGCCAGAGGGCATCTTAATGCATCAGTTTATTCACTGTACTTACCCCCCCCCCCCAAAAGGGCTCTTTCAAATGCACTTTAATCCAGGTCAGTTCACCACACTAACACAAGCTTGTGCCCGTGCGTGCATGCACTCACACACGTGCATATACGCATGTACAAACACACACTCTCTCCCTCACACACGCATGCAGATACACACACAAGCACAAGGCTGCACACGCATATAGACGCACGCATGCACTCACACACGTGCATATATGCATGTACAAACACACGCACTCTCTCTCACACACACACACACATTCCACGACACACACAAGCACAAGGCCACACACACACACACACACGCACACACACACACACACACACACCGCACGCACACACACACACACACACACACGCGCACACACACGCACACACGCCACCACGCACACACACACGCACACGCACACCGCGCCGCACACGCACGCACGCCACACACACGCACACGACACACACACACACACGCGCACACACACACACGCACACACCCACACACACACACACACACACACACACACCCTGGCCATAACAGGCCTGCAGAGAGGCTGTGTAATTATTCCAGACCGCGGTGACAGAATGAAGAGATGCCACTGAAAGACGAAGTGCTGCTGGCCGCTCAAAGGTCATGTGATGTAAATCTCCCTGTATTACCGTAATAAAAACACTGGAGATGCGGGGAGACATGGGGGGGTGGGGTGTGTAGGGGGGGGCGGGTGGGCTGGGAGGTGGAGGAGGTTCAGTTTTGCTGACTGAGGAATTTTTATCTTTTTTTTTTTTCTTACAGGCATCGACCGAAAACCTCACCCCCCGTGTCCTTACGCCTGACCTTGAATTTAAACCCCCACCCCCACCCCCGCTGAATTTTAATGACCCCGCTTTCTCCCTGCCTCCAGCGAATGCACCGGATGACCCTGAGAAGAAGAGAGGGGGGGGGGAAGAAAACGCAAAAAAAACAAAACAACCACAGATCCACGCTCACGTCACCCGATAAATAAATCACACCTGGGGCAGGAAAGCACCGCGGCGTCGGAAGCGAATGCGTCAGCCTCCCCTTCGCGGAGCCGAAGAGTCAGGGCGAAGGCTAACCGCAGCAGGAGGAGGCCTCGCGGGGGGGGGGGAGGGGGTCAGATTTAATGCAGGCGCTCCGTCTCCTGCCCCGCTGACCCCGCCCGCTATACCGCCAACCGCCGGGACGTTTCTATTACCGCCGCGATCCATCACGCCGCGGCCGATAGGAGAAAGCCCGGTGCTAAAGTAGCCGTGACTCCACGCCACAAACACACACACCCCCCCAAACCCCCCCCCCCCACACTACCCCCCCGTGCTGTTCGCTGCTCTTCCGACAAACCCTTAAAAAAAAAGCTAATCAATTACCCTGATCAGGCGAGGCAGCCGCGGGCATCGGGGGCAATTACCGCCGCAGCTGTGAGAACCACTCACGCGTTTTAAAAGGGGGTTTAAAAAAATAAATTTAAAAATCTTAAAATGTGGAAGATTTCACTGACGGCAGAACGAATCTGTGCGGCTTTATTTTTATTTTTTTAAATTTTGGGGGGTGGGGGGGGGGGGGATCAGTTCCGCGGTCCTGACAGAAGAAAGTCACGAATAACGAAGCGGAGTCCTCCCGATCGAGCCGCCGCTGCCGTTGTCACGGCAACGCTGCCTTCCCGCGCGCCGGGGCTATTTCTGTTTGCTCGTTCGTTAGTTTGTCTTCATCAGTCCTCGCAGACTCCATTTCGTTTTTTCCCCCCCAATTCTTCTTCCACACATCATAAAGTACCCAGATAATCAATGGCGGAGTTTATTCAGGGAAGTGACAGAGACGTTTTTTTTCTCTCTCTCTCTCTCTCGCTCTCTCTTTTTGTGTTCAGTCCCAAAGCACAGCCCGGAGAATCAGTGCCTTGTTAAAATGACATAACAGGGCCCATTTGAGCGGCTCGATGGCGATACAGACTGAGGCAGCCTGATGGAGTAACTCCAGTGTGGGTGTCAGGAGGGAGACACTCCATCGAGAGCAGTGTCTACCAGCCCAGGGCTGGGTCAGCATTGCAAAAAAAGCATTAATACATCAGCATCTCTCTCTCTCTCACTCCCTCTCTCTCTCTCTCTCTCACACACACACACATTTATATATATACATATCTCCATCTGCAGAACCCTTTCAAGTGTGAGATCACAAATATGTGAGCAGAATGTTCTTAGCTGCACACTCAAATGCTGATGTCACAATCGGTACTGGTGACTGAAAGCAGCGGGGTTCTAGAACACCGTCGTAGAATTTTGAAGAAATAAAAAAACATTCCAAAAAACCTGCTCTTGAAAGGGTTAAGTACAGTACCACCAATATTTGGGGGAAAAAATTATAATACAATTAAAAAATATATCTCTTATAACATTAACATTCAAGTCATTACATGACATTAGCATATGACATTCAAGTCATTACAATTCTTAAAGTAGCTAGAGGCGCTAATAATAAATACTATATTCTTAGCAATTAAATGTTGGTCTTGCCCACACCGCTGGGATAATTAAGTAATGCTGATGGGGAAATGGGGTGCGTTTATAAAAGAGCAAGGGAGTTTTCACACACACACACACGCACACACGCACACACGCACACACGCACACACGCACACACGCACACACGCACACACACACACACACACACACATGCATACAAGATACATTTTTTTAAACAAGAAAGGGAGTTTGGCTGTTTAACTGTAATAAACCACACACACACGTAATGTACACACACACACACACACACACACACAGTGCTTAGTGAGCTCAGCAGGCACCACAGTAGGGCTGTATGTAAATTGCACGGATTGTTTGAAGACGCCAAGGGGAAATGCAAACAGTTGTCACGGTTACAGCGGCTGCCACTTTACATCCATTTGCCACACGTACCACACTCTTCAAAGGAAGATTTAGCGCCATTTACAGACACAATGTATCATGAAAAACCAGCGTACATCAATGATTTAAAACTACCTTTTGATATAATGCTAATCCAACACTAGTTATCACCGATCTTTACATTTTAACAGACAGCTCAGTTGTTGTAAGTCTTAAGGGAAGGCACCTCTGTCACTAGAGCTTACAGTATCACGTATTTTACGTTGAGAACGATTCGCAGTAAGCTGCCAATTTATGATTATACCACTACCCCACTTTATATCTGCTTTTCAGTTTTGAGAGCAGTATTTTTTTTTCTCATGCCATTATTTATGTATGCTCATCTGACTAGCCTTGACTAGCTCAATATCCATAACAATCTCCTTATTTTCCATGGAAATAATAAAAAAATAAATAAAAAAAAACTTTTTTTTCTCATTCTAGAATAACTGAGAGGTTACATCATTACTGATCTCCTTGTAACTGCACACATGGTCACAGAATGATTCCTTTTCGCAAATGATGCCATAGGTTTTGTTTTTTTTCTCTTCTCCTATATGTAGTATTTCAAAAGAACTACCTGAGCTGGACTGTCCTTATCCAAGGACTTATATTCATTTAGAAATAAGACCTTCTGCGGCCATGGTTACAGACCAATCAAATCTGCATAAAATACGCTGCAGAGAGCGATCGTCCGGCCAAAAGACATCTCTTAATGAAAGGGACGGTGTGAAGGGTTTTTAGATTTTTGGGGAGAATCGAAGGAAAGCCTGACGAACACAGCCGAACCAGTAGCAGTGCGAACAGAGCCAGACTCACAGGACCTGAGTTGGTTCACGTCTTCTGAGACACTTACAGGACTCAAGGCCAGGTTTGGCGCTGAAGGAGACCCAAAGCACCACGGCGAACACTTTCTGATGGAGGAGCAGACCGGGACCCAGAGCTGACAGGAGTGTGAGTTTCCCACAATTCCACCTCATCCACGAGGACATCACATCCTTCCATCATTTCTGCCACTTTTTTTTTTTAGTCACACTTCTGCTGCTAACTTACACCCTCTGTGTGCCACAGCTTTTTTTTTTTTTTTAGCGGTCGTGCACATGCACGCACACCGTGCATTTTAATCTGCAGAGGCAGGCTGTAGAGCTGGGAGCCTCATGAAGCTGTGACGGCACACAGCGAGAACGATAACGGCACAGGGACGGAGACCGCTCGAGAAACTCCCCCACGTTCCCTGCAGTGATTACACAACCACGAGCCAGGTTTTTTTTTTTATTTCATAACAAGCCAGAAGGACAGGGCCCATCACTGACAGGGTGGTTCTGATTGCACATTGTTCACGGAACGTAAAGGGGCGCAAGGAAGTTCCAATATGCAAATGAACAAACCGTGCTCAGCCAATCAGCAGTGAGCATCCCACCAGAGACAGTGACCTGCGACCTCAGTGTTTCCCTTCCATTCTCTGTGCTTCTGACTACAGGGCTGAAGTGCAGTCTGCTTTATAGGAAGCCAGCATTGGACGGTTCTTTCTTTAAGCCACGCCCCACTCATGAATATTCATCGAGACAACAGAAAACAAGAACACTTTCACCGCCAGCAACAGCAGGAGAGTAAATTTTATATATGTTATGCACACCAAGATGAATATATGTTTGCGGAACATCATGCATGTGTTTACCAGCATGTGGTCCACTTTGCCTGCACCTAAGGAAACTTGCTTTGGTCACGCCCATGCGTGAATGTACCAACGATACGGCACATCAGCAACATTCAGTTTCACCTCCAGCAACAACAGAGACGCATTTTTCAGTGCTAGGCTAACCAAAGTGTACAAACGCTTGGTGAATGTATATTCTGTGCTATTGGGCCCTCATGGTCTGGTATCTGTTAAGGCTCTGTTCCAGTGTGTGGATGGGCCCCATGATCTGGTATCTGTTAAGGCTCTATTCCAGTGTGTAGATGGGCCCCATGGTCTGGTATCTGTTAAGGCTCTGTTCCAGTGTGTGGATGGGCCCCATGGTCTGGTATCTGTTAAGGCTCTGTTCCAGTGTGTAGGTGGGCCCCATGGCCTGGCATCTCATCCATCATCTCATCTTTTTTTTTTTCTTGTTCTGAAAAGGATGGCTGATCATTCGGCTGAGAGCACAGCGGTGAGATGTTAGCTAAACCAGGACAATGGCCGGCCCCTGGGCTCAGTACTCAAGACCGATGGTGTCCTACGGCTGAGGTCCTGAGAGCCGCTCTCACACGCCCCCCCCGGTTGTCCCTCTGAATGAAGAGACGTTCTAATGGCCGATGTCCGCGAGCTGCGTTTCCTCTTCGACGGGTTAGCGTTAGCGTCGCTCTCTGCGTGTGCTGGCTCTATTGCGCCCTTGGTCGTTAGAGGACTAAAAGCATGACCAAGGTGCGTGTGTGTGTGTGTGTGTGTGTATAAATATACGTGTCTATATTGATAACATCTTGGGGACATTGACCTGAATACACACCAAGTGCATGGGGACCAGTGTGTGTGTGTGTGTGTACATATGTATGTGTGTGTGATACATTAAAAAAAGCACAGATCCAAGTTAAGTGATCAGATCAAAAACACCTACTTGCCAAAAATGTGAAGTTTTGGAATTTTTATAAAATGCAATAAACAGAAAAAATGTTCTGATGTAAAGTATCCCTATGAAAGAGAGAGAGAGAGAAAAAGAAGAAGACAGAGAGAGTGAGTGATGGACAAAGAGAGAGGGGGCAGAAAAAAAGGACGGAGAGGGAAAGTGAGAGAGAGAAAGAGAGAGAGAGAGAGAGAAATGGGGGCTCACTTTGAAAAAGTAGGTCATGAAAGCGGTATCTCTCTTCCACATGTAGACCCCCAATCCCCCCCCCCCTCCCCGACTCCCAGTCATTCACTCTCTTTAAAAGAAAATCCTTTTAGCGGCAAAGAACCCACTCCATCCTCTACTAGGCATCCATTTGGTCAACTTAATGGAAAAGTTGAAAAATGACTTGAAAGAAAAATGAAAGCAAAGAAGAAGAAAAAAAAAAAGTATCATTATCCAGAGAAGTGAATAAATGCAAAAAAAAAAAAGGAAAAAAGAAAAGAAGTAGAAATCAGATCACAACGTTTCCCTGGGAACCGGCCAGTGCTGGGATAAGTTCAAAAATGTAACGTTCACAAAAATGGTGCACCCCCAAATGTTTAAGAGGTGAAGACTAACGGAGTGTGAATGATGCAAAGACAAAGTCGAGCACTCGGGTAACGCCTTGTGTTTATTTAACCAGAGTTTTGGCAAAAGACGCCTTCGTCAGGGTGATCAGCGGTGAGCAAGCATGACCCTTTTACAGGACTAACTGAAGATCGGTGAGAAGAAACCATGTGACACGACAACACAATCAAGATAGTGCTGCAATCTTTCCGATTTTTCAAGTTCAAAGACATTCGTTTTGTGTTCTCTTTTGGCGGCCCTGCTACGGCAAGCCGCGATGGACACACAAAATCAGCGCGATTGACGCTGGCTGAAATAACCTGCTCCTTTAAGTTTCCTGGTTCCTTTGACTGAGAGAAGGTAGACGGCGTACGCAGAGAACCCTGCGTGCTCGCTCAGAAAAATGCACAAACAAGGTTGGCAAGGTGGCACACTCCCCTCTCCCCTCTGAGGGGGACTCGTTTCAGTCCCACGGTAACTAGGCAACAGGCAAAGGCTTGCCGAATCGAGGAGAAACGCTCGGATTCGCCGCGGCTGCGGGGCACCGAGGAACCAGAACCCCAAAAATAAGCCCCCTTTTTCCCGAAAAAGATAAACCAGCGGCCTAATACCGAGACGCGCGGCCGTGAACGCGAGCGCTGAGGCGTCACGACGAGCTCGCTCTCACCGCAGCGAAGGGTTATTTACCGCCTTCCTGGGGGGAAAAGGGAAAACGATTCGGGCGCACGAGAGAGGACGTAAAAGCGTGCGGGAGAAGCGGTATCTTCCAGGGCGGGCGGGCGGGTTGTGATTTACGGCGCGAGCTGATTGGCCACGTTCGCGTCCACATTCGCTCGAGGGAGGGATCTCGTTAGCGAGCTAACTGTCGGCAGCCCGTCGGTGGAAACGGCAGAAACGGATTAAACGTGACAGACGTCGCTAGCGCTAGAACGTAGCATGCCGCCTTCCCCTCGGTCCCTGAACGAGCAGAGCGCGGTACGCTAGGCCTTTCTGCGCCGCTAATGGTTAATTAATGATCACAAGGCCACTCTTAAAAGGCTGGGGATCAGACAGTTTTGTTCAATCTGTTCCTGGGCCCCCTAATTGTTTCCCATGGATCCAAGGCCTAACGAGTTCCCAGGGACTTCTCATTATCTCTCTCGTTCACGTCGGGTGTTTGGTCGGGAGTTTAATGGCCATCTTAGGGAGAAAAAAAAAAAAAAATCAAGCGAATTGCATTCAAAGGAAAAGCTTCCACCATTTTCCCCGAGGCGGCAGACGGCTCCTGCATAAAGATGTCAGCGCACGGATACTGGAGTCATTTACATAAAAGACAGCAGGATCAATACCATAGCAGGGATGTCTTAGGGGGTCAAAGCATGGCCCACTGGCCCCCCCTTCTTTTTTGGGCGGTCTGGCATGGTGCCATGGTGGAAGTCCGGGGCACGGGACCTTGGCGGTCTGGTTCCATTCTTAAACACCGTGGGCGCAGGAAGGAGGGCAGAACAGAAGCAGGGAGGCCGCCCCATGGACAGGGGAACGGGCTAGGGGTCCCCCCCACCCCCCCCCGCCATCCAAACCAAGCAGCCGGGTGGAGAGGGCTTCGGTTTGGGAGCGTCCCGCAGACAGGAAGTGACAGGAAACAGCTGACCGGCAGGGCTCTTTAGACAGTCTACGGATAAACACAGGACTGGTCATAAAAAGCAACTTAATCCCAGGAGCTTCATAAGACGCAGAGTGCTTGCGTTAGCTTCCAGGTGTGTCCTCACCTGGAGCGCTCCCAGTTTCTCAGGTGCTGCCGCCGTCTTTGACTCTATGTGCCACTCGGAAATGTACACACATTAAACCCACCCCTCCCCTTCACACAGCGATGGCTGCCGTGAGCCTTCTCTTGTCCTCCTTGGGCGGTTAACCTCCATTCTGAAGGCGGAATGTTGGTGGCCCTTCCGTTATTTGTGCTGTCCAATCAGGCTGTGTATGCAAATTTAGAGTTTGTACAGCTTAATTTGCATCTCAAGAAGAATGCTCTTTGAATAAACAATGGAATGAAGACGCATCTGGTATGAAAATTTTTACCTGTGCACATTAGAATCAAATAAATTAATTCACTACAATAATAGATTTTAGCTCAGTGTGGATGATGCAACAATGAAATTAATGTAGAATTAAGGGTGATTGTTTTCCATTTGTTTTTATAAAAAATGAAAATGATAACTATCATGTCCCTGCGAACACACAGTACATTTCTGGGAACCTGTTCAGAATGGCTGTTATGCTGTATCCTTTTCATCTACTGTTTAAAAATGTGAACTAAATCTACATTTTTTAAAATACATTTTTTGCTGTATATATTTTTCCATAAAATACAATACAACAGTTTGCAAACACATACAGGTAAGAATGCCTTTTGAATTTCATAGTTTTTATGTTGATGTATTACTTTTTTTTGCCCCATTAGCATTTTAATACACTGCCAACTGTGGAAATAACCATAGCTACGGCGGCTCCTGTGATATGCTGCTAGGATGGAAGGCCAATGTGACTGCCCAAATAAAAGCGTGCCAGGGAGATGAGTGATCTTTCTCTCCGGAATTGCATTATCATATCCTCCCGATGGAAGAGAAATGTGATTCTCCCCCTTTTTCAGAAAAGCTCACTAAAGGGAGGAGTGACTGAAGGACTGTGGTCAGGTGGGTGAAATAGGCCACAGATTGGGCAGAATACTGGGCCGTTCTGTTTAAATAAAACGGACCCGGTTTTTCCCGACTCGGAAAGCCAGCGGTGGCTACCCGAAGACTCGGAATCTCGGAATGAGGTCCGGAGTGAAAGTCGCTGGGGCTTGCCGGAATGAAGCGCGCTGCTTATCGATTTAAAAGTCTCGGTAAAAGCTTAAAAAAAAAAAAAAAATCTGCAAACAGTCTCTAGACCTTTTATTTAGTTCTGGCATTTAAGCGATGCTCGTCGTCAAGGCGACTGACAGAAGGTGCATGACTCTTCAGCTCTCTCTTCACCTCTCTTGCTTGATGAATTTAATTACAATCTGTTTTCACCGCATCGAAAGTCAGGCACATATTATCTCCACCTGCAGAATTAGCCCTTTGTGGGGTGGTAAGGTCGCACAAATGTGTGATTAGAATGTTCTTAACTGAACATTCTAATGCCGATGTCACAATCGCTACTGGTAATGGAAAGCACAGAGTTCTAGAACGCCGACTGAGAATGTTGAAAAAAACACTGCAAAAGACAGCAGGTCTTCAAAGGGTTAAATAACACTGTACATGGATGTGCTTGTGTTTAAGCACATCATTCTGTCCGTCTGGTGCAAGAGTTATGAGCTACTTGTGCGTTTATGCCTGCCCACCCCTCCTCCCCCCTGTGCTTATGGCTTGTATGAAATACACAGAATTTCACGCTTCTTACCATGAGAGTGTGTGGCTGCCATGTTCTAAAGCCCCCCGCCCCCCTCCCCCCACTCAGTGGCCCAGGGTAATACAGGGGTATTAAATATGTCCCGCGCTCCCCTGCATGCTAAACAGGCCCGGGGATGTCAGCGCGAAAAGAGGTCCCCTGTGAGCCACTTGCTGAATATTTAATATAACATTTAATGTGCAATTTCTCCAGTCGAGTACATATGCATGCCTTACACACGCATAATCATGCATGCACACACACGCATTCTCTCTCACACACACGCACACACGCACACCTTCTCTCTCTCTCTCTCACAGACACACACACACTCTCTCACACACACACCCACATGCACATGCACACACAAACATTCTCTCTCTCACACACCCACATGCACACGCAGACTCCAGACGTACTAAGTCATTTTGCCCATTTAGCTCAATTCAGTTCATTCAGTTGACAACAGCCACGCTACCATTTACCCCAAGACTGAATTACTGCATGTACTTAAGTGCACTTTCCTCATCTGATAAAGTGCGCTCTGGGGAAACAAGGCCCCAGCCGTACTGTACTGCACATTCACCGGGGGGGGGTCGCACAATACGAGACCCCCCCCCCCCCTTCAAACAACGTTCAGTGATGCCAATTACGCTGATAAACGCTGAAGGTTATTAGATCCGAGTGCACAGTTCTGTGAAGGATCAGTGGCAATTTTTCTGTGAAGCACAAAAGGCTTCTTTCTCTGAGGGACCAGAAGCTACTTTCTGTGAAGGACCAGTGGCTTCATTCTGCGAAAAATAAGCGGCTTCTTTCTGTGAAAGATCAGCTGCTTCTTTCGGTGCCATTAGAGGAAGACCCGGCGTCCTCGTTCACAGGCACGCGCGCACGGAACACAGGGCCCAGCGGTGGTCACGTGACCACGTTTGGAACACCTGACAGAGCCCCGCAGGCGTCCAATGACACGGCTTACAGGGATGATTAGCAGAAGCTCGCAGGAAACGACAGGATCAGACCGCCCCTCCTGGCTAACGTGTGATCTTTCCCATCTAAAACAACAGCTTAGTGTCCCTGTGAGTAATCACAATCCCCAACACCCACCAGAGAGAGAGAGAGAGGGAGAGAGAGAGAGGGAGACGGAGAGAGGGGGGGAAGGGAGAGAGAAAGAGAGAGAGAGAGAGAGAGAGAGCGAGAGAGCCAAGAGAGAGATAGAGATAGATATTTCCATAATTGCACATTTTATGGATGGCTACTCTTCCTCTTTTCCATTCTCTCCATCTGTCTCTCCCCAGCTTTCTCTCCCACCATCACTTCCTCCTGATCCACTCGTTCTTCTATGGTCCCTCTGTCTCTCCCATCCTTCTCTCACCTCGTCTTTCACTCTCTCTCACGTCACTTCTTCCACACTTTGTGCATGTCTTTCTGTGTTCTACCTCTTCCCTTTATTATTCTTTTCCTCTGTCTCCCTCTCTCATTCTCATTCATACTATCTTACCAGCTACAATCATGCACATCAACAGACAATTCTGTCAAGGGCATGCAAATATTGAGTCTGTAAAATGTCCTTGTGTGTGTGTGTGTGTGTTTTTTTTCCCCCAGATCTGACGCCTAAATTCGGACAGCTCAGTCGAGCTCAGCCCGTGGTCTCTCAAACAGACACGAGCTAGCGTGCGGATTCGTGAGGCATATCCGAGAGGAAAAGGGCTTATGAGTGCTTGATAATCCTGAGATCCCACATGAATATGACCCTAATTTTACACTTCATTCTGTTCATATAGATTTTTATTATTTTTATATTAAAAAAAAAAAAGGTACTTCACAACTCAATTGGTACTTACAACTCAACTAAATTGGTTAGGAGCTGCCAAAAGCTGCCACACTGTTCCCCGAGAGGAACAGGATGAGTTTGGGTGCAGTAATGGAAGGGGTAACCACAGGGCTCAACTGAATAACAATAATTAAATAATTAAATAAATAAATAATAGTGTGATCAGTGCAATATTATTAATCAAGCCGCATTCATCCAGCACAGTCATTTTCTCGTTAGTTGAGAATTATGCACCAAAATGGACTTATTTGATGAGCGGAGGTTAAATATCATAACCATAATGTAATATCATAACCACGTGTCGAAACGGAAACAGATCCAACGGCAATCATTTCTCCTCCTCTCTGAGAGGAGAGGGTTCGCCCTCACGCCATCACTGCCCGACCCACCCCACCCCCCCCCCCCCCCCGCCCTCCCCGCGCAAGACTCTCCCTGCTCGCTGGCGACAAGCCAACATGGCCTGGCGACACTCAGAGAACAGGAAGTCTGCTTGCATAGGCAAAAAAAAGGTAATACAGGTGTTTGACACACCTGTGTATTAATTTTACAGCACTTTGGTTGATGAAGGCCATTTTAAACATGCTTTACAAATAGACTTAACTTGACCTCAAGCTTGACAGGCAGTCAAACCATCCCGAGCCCTTTGCATATCAAACTACTGAAGCTAAGCAGTTGGTTAGCACAAGTAGGTAAGTTGGTAAGTAGATAGGAGTAACTTAGTTCGTAGATGGGAGACTTAATTAAGGAAATTTAATTTGCTGCAGGAAGAGGAGTTTGTTGGGTTGAGCCACCAGGCTCTAGTCCTTACTGCGCGGCGTGTATTACACAGTGACCTTTGACCTCCGGAGAAGCTCATTCCCTCATCAGCCATTGACAAGTGTTTGCCCTCTCTGACAAATTCAGTCCTCCAGGCAATCTCCCGCGGCAACCAAGACTCAGGCAGTGCTGGCCAATCTCCAAATGGAAATGGAATAGATTCTCTACCACCGTTACAGTGGGAAAAATAACATTCTGAAGCACACACACAGCATTTATAATACCTGTCCGTATAAGATGTAGGTTTGAGCATTTAATGGCAAATAAACAGCATGTAGACTAACCGCACAATGGTGAATAATGTGCTTCATGGATAGAAACTAATATATGAAATAAGAAATGCTACACAAATATTTTTGCTTGGGTACATGTTTTTGTATTTCCCCTGAAAATTGATTCTTTATTTTTATATCCTTTTTCCCTTTCTCTCTCTCTCTCCCACACACTCTCTCTACACAATTATCAATGTGCGTAAGTGGCATTCTGTGGTTGGTTTATCTTTTGCAAAAAGTTCAATAGAAATAAAAATATGGAAACGCTACACCACAACGTTATTTTTTGTACGACCAGGTGAAGTGCTTCCGTACAGACACGCGGGGTATGAACATCTGTGCATTTCTGTGTAATCACATCGGACCGCGTCTTCAGACAGGAAGCTCCGCTAGCAGGTGAAAGGTAAAGCACGTCAGACGCAAGGCCATCAAAGAGACTAATGCCGTGTTCCATCAGAGCCGGACTCGAAGGTCAGCTGCGGCCCCCTAAATCACAGATCGCCGGCCTGGGCATTCTCAGAACTGCGCCTTTACCAATGAGCTCAGATCTGGAACTGTGGGCCTCCTGCTATTCAGGAATCCACACAGTGCATCGGGACCGAGGCGTATCAAAAATCAGCCTGAGGCTGGAAATAAATAAAATCAATAACATTCAGTTTTAACCAAGCACCCCGCCCCCCTCCCACACACACACACTTTCTGTGTTTCCTCTATTTTTCACTAACTCTCACTTCCTCTGACTGTCTCTCTCTCTCCATCTCTCTCTTACTCTCTATTTCTTTCCAGGAGATCAGTGGAGATCATCCAAAACGGTCTGGTTAATCCATCTCACGATCCCCACCCACTAAATCCCAAGATTTAGGGGGTGGGGGATTTAACATCAAGCTGTGTGTCAGCCCAAAAAAATGTACAAGTTCATTACACACCCCCAACCCCCCACACACCGTTCTCAACAATACCTCAACATATTTCCTTCTGCCCTATTTGTGATTTTCAACCGCCATCTCTCTATGCTGAAAAAAGATCAAAGTGTTTCTCTGTGGCACACCGTTGATCTGTTCTGTTCTGTTCCTTGGAAACGCGCGCGGACAGGGCTGACATTTCTAAAAGGTAGTGGGCCTCGCTGGCGTCATTTGTTTCAATTCAATTTGGGTGTTCCTTGGGGAAAATGTCATCTCGGTCAACACACAAACACATTAGAGCATTACAGCAGCGAACTGGAATTTTTAAAAAGACAACTCCGCGAATAAAGAAAAGGTTCCCATGGCAACTGCAGACTGGCCGAAGCTGCCGGTCTCACGCGCGTCTCGTTCCAAGCAAGGCAGCGCATTCCTTCATTGACATTGCCCGGGAAACGCCGCAGTTCTTACCGGTTGAATGTTTACGGAGCACTGGCCTCCGGGAGTCGCAGACTCCGCAAATATGCAAATCCGAGATTCTCCCCCCGTTTTCTCTTCAGAAAGACTTGCACGAGACATGTGTGCTAGACGGTGGGAGTTTGCTCGACACGAACTTGTTTGCTCACCTTATAGGCTGACTTGAGTTTCCGGCACACAAGCCTGCTGTTCTCCGGTCCTGCTGACCGTGGTCAGGTTCCTGAACAGAAACGCCCCTGCCGATGACCACTTTACAGGGCAAAGAGAAGACCAACCTTTCACTTTATACACTCAGAAATTCAACGGCCGATATATTCTCCCCCGTTATATTGGGTGCGAGAAGAGAGCTCCGAGACAACTTTACTTACCGTCTCCCTACGAACTTTATTGAACAAGCGTGCAGGTTGTGAGGCAGAAGAGAACCGATCTTGAGTTGGGGAAAAACCCGAGTGTCGCAGCATCCCGTTCATTCACTGGACGCAGATAATTAACGTGCATACAATACATTTACGCTGACAAAAATAATAGACTGCTCATGCTGAATATTCGAGGACGTAACACATTTACCGGAGGTATTGCAGACTACAACGTAGCCTACGTTTAGAACCCGTTCGTAGTCGCTAATAGTTAGCAGCAAATCGTAAACTAAGGTGTGCACGAGATTCGCCCTGTGACGGGGCGTAATTATGCAGCAAAGCACAGCCGTCAGCTCACCTGTGCGTGACTGCTGGCTTGGTTCGGTGTGACGTAGGCTACCTGTCGCCCGTTGACCCGATCTTACATTTAAAATTCAATCCAGTAGCTGAACTCTCAGAATAATTACCGGCTCGACTCAGTGGATTTAAAGAAAAAAGGCTTTGCACTCTTATCTGCGGCTGACACGGACTTGTCAGCGGATTCATTGATTTTCCCTGTCTGGCACTGTTCCTTTAGTCTTGTTAGATATGCGTACGTGCTGAAGTCATGCACTTTACTTTTAAGCGCCTGTGTTAAATGGAGATATATACGGTGTATATAAAGGAAAAAGCAAATGTGTAAAAACAAAACAATAGTAATTTAGGACCACAGGAACTGAGGACATCAGAAGGTTTAATAATGTGTGTGGTGTGAGGTTTAAGGCAGTGCTTGTAGGAAAAGTATGATCTAATTTCAGACCAGTGTGTGTGTGTGTGTGTGTGTGTGCATGCATGTGTCTGTGTGTGTGTGTGCGTGTATGTGTGTCTGTGTGCGTGTGTCTGCACATGCACAGCCCTGTTACAACTCAAGAAAATGTAGAAAGAGCTGTTCCTCATCTCGCTGTTTTTTAAATCAATTTTTTAAGCTGTTGACCTTACATTTCCAGTCCACTGAGCCTGGTACCCTGTTAACCCGTGAACTGTGGCCCAGAACACTGATCCCAGATCAGTACAAAACCTGTAACACAAAATGGGTCCGGTCCCTGATTCACAAAGCAGGATTACTGAGTTAGCTGGATAACTGCTCTGAGTAAAACCTGGAGCAGCTCTTGTTACTTCAGCCCATGTTCCAGATTTGGGATGGCTCCGGGTTTTACTCAGGGCAGTTATCCAGCTAACCTTATTCATGAACCACCCCCCCCCCCCCCTGGGCACTCTGACCTTGACCTTGGACTGGGCCTGTAGGACAGAAAGCACCCCGAGTCCTTGCCATACATTCTGCTCGTTTTTTCCCTCAGGCGCTGTTTGGACAGCTCTGTGTGGCGGGTGAAGGACCCCTCCCAAGGCTGAAGAGATGACTGCTGAGGGGTCAGGGGCAGAACAGCGCACTGTCTGTGGTTCTGTGACAAATGGGATGATGACCCCCCCCTCCACCCCTGCCCCAGCCCTAGCCCTGTAGCGGGACCCCACAGCGGGACAGTGCAGGGATTTACAACCTCCGAAAACGGCACACGACTACAGCCGTGAGACAGAAACCAGCGTCAGGGGTGAAGCTCCCTTATAGGCGCAGCAAAAAAACATACAAAAATAAATTAAATAAAACATATGTATAGTTTGTGGGGGAAGAATGGACTAAAGCCGAATTTGAGAGACATCCACGCGGAGCTTGGGACGCACTGCGTTACCTGGCTTTGATCCGCGCCCACTCGCAAGGAAATCGCTGCCAATCGGCACTTCCGACGGGGAGAAGTCACAATAGCGCGGCCTACACACGAAGACGCATGACGCACGCATGCATGTACGCATGCGAGCGCAACTGCGTGGGCGCGCGGACGCGCGCGAGAGAGAGAGAGCGCACACGCGCCGACGGCGAGGACGGATTACTTCCCCGAGAATCCCGCCGGAGAAAGAATACGCAGGTTTGCTATTCCGAACGTACGTCACATCGCTCTCGCGGAGACGTGGCGCGGTTTGGCGGACGGGAGTGGAGGAGATCGCAGCCCTGCCCCAGGATCGCTGACATTAGAGCACTTCTTTTTTTTTTTAAAGAGTGACTCTTAATGCAAAATGCCTTCAACGTCAAAACACCCTCTCAGTGCCATGAATGCAGCCGTTCAGGAACAATCCTAATGACCCTCACTTTTGTTTCCTTTAAAAAAAAAAAAATCTTACTATGGTAATTGGAAGGTCATTGTAACAACCATAGAACACAGGTCAAATAAGGTACAATTCTCATAAAGTGTCATCAGTTATCTATAGCCACGAACATCAAGTCCAGCCGACACAGTCAGTAACAACAAGTCAGTAAAGTTACAGCGAGTCATAAGCCAGACGTGAGTCATACGCTATCAATGTTGCCTTGAATATGTGTATCCAGAAACGCAGGGATTGTTTCTCTGGCAGTGTGTGTGGCTAACTGACTGGCCCAGTGACAGGACATCAGTGTATTCCTGCAGAAAGTGACGGATTCTTGCAGAGAGACTCACAGTAATTGTGTGGGCTCCAGTCCCCAGTTCCCAGAACAACTGCCTATAGACACTCTACTGTACTGACCGGGCACCGCTAGGTAGAGGCTATACCTTCATAGTGAAGCGGAAGTGATGGTGACACTTCCAACAGCACCGAAGAAGCAGTGCAATATCTGTGTATTTAACCCCTGTCTTACACTGGGGATTGCTGTAACACACACACACAAGCGCGCATGCACACACACGCACACACACACACACACACAAACGCACATGCACACACACACACGCATACACACACACACACGCACATGCACACACACACACGCACACACATACGTTCATGCACACACAAATACATATATATGAATACTGTCAGAATGCTGGTGTACTTTCGGCAGGCTTGTGTGGGTGAATGAACAGCCTCGTTCTGGAATGTTCTGTTTGAATGAACAGCCTCGTTCCGGAATGTTCTGTTTGAATGAACAGCCTCATTCCGGAATGTTCTGCTTGATGTTGGCAGAGAACGCCGCCATTAATTCACCTCGGAGGGACATGGCAACAGAAGAGCTTTTTTCTCAAGAGACATTATGGATTATGGCTGCAGGCTGGGACACTGAGATGGACGCACACTGTGATGGGGTTAGTGCCTGTGTGTGTGTTCGTCTGTATGTGTGTTCCTGTGTGTCCGTGTGTGTGTGTGTGTGTGTGTGTAAATTGACACTTTGGCGGTAGGAGAGATCGGTAGAGGAGGGGAGGGCAGGGCGATGGAAGGAGAAGGAAGGGTGACTCCAGTTTTTAGCATGTCGTGACTCCCAAGAGTTTGATACCCCCCTCTAACCCCCGCTACTCCCCAATACCCACCTCTACCCCCTACTACCCCCCAATACCCCCTCTACCCCCTACCACCCCTCTACTCCCCAACACCCCTCTACCCCCTACTACCACTCTACCCCCACTACCCCGCTACCCCATCTACCCCTCAATGCCCCCACTACCACCTCTACCCCTCAATACCCCGCTACCCCCCCTACCCCCACACTACACCTGCTGGCAGGAGGTGTGCCACCCTGCGTGCTGTCCATGGCTGTGGAGCGTGGGCGCTGTGGTATTCACTGAGACTGGCTGGTATAAAACTCCCTCTCAGCTGGAGCTGCTGGGCTGAGGAGGGTCTATAATTTCTGCTTGCTGTTTTTTATTTTTTATATATTTTTTTTTACTTCAGATAAAGTCTAAAAATAATTTTCCCTGCCTGCACATTCCACCCCCCCCCCCGTCCCCTCCACCCCGTCCCCTCCACATCCACCCCCGCCACCTCCACCTCCACCTCACCTCTTGCTTTATTATTTAAAACACGAGGATCAGCGTTTCCATGGATGCTGTCGCCTTGGTTACAAACAACTGCGCAGGAGCTGGAAGAGGAGGGAACGGTTTTGGGTGGACTTAACCTCTTCATCGCCACAAAGGAACACCGCAGCCTCTCCTGTGTGTAAGAGAAGCCGCCATTAGAGCGGGGTGGGGTTGGGGGGGGGGGGTGGGGGGGGGCATAGTGCATACCGAAGTGCATACCGAAGGTAACTGGAACAACTACAAACCACAGGTCAGATAAGGTACAATACTCACTTATGACTTATGTAACAGTTACTCATAGCCATGAACACATTAAGTCCAGTTCACGCAGTAAGCATAGACTAGGTCAGAGAGTGAGGTGAAGTCAAACTAGGACATTGACAACAAGCTGCAGCGTCAAGACAATGGTACAAGTGCAATATAAGTGCTGGATGGAGGTACATGTGACATGAAAGTGCTATAGGAACAAAGTAGAAGGATATCAGTTATAAGAGTGATCTCATATTGGCCAAGCCACGCCTCCTCTGGAGTGTAATGTCCTGACAGACACTTTCAGGACCTTGGACAGTTACCTGAGTTCAGTCTGAGCTCGGGTCAGTTTAAACTCTTCGGCAGTGTGCTATGCTTTGGGACTACCAGAAGGCAGCCAATCAGAGGTGAGAATCTGTGCTGTGTACATGAATGCAGCCAATCAGAGGTGAGAATCTGTGCTGTGTACCTGAATGCAGCCAATCAGAGGTGAGAACCTGTGCTGTGTACCTGAATGCAGCCAATCAGAGGTGAGAATCTGTGCTGTGTACCTGAATGCAGCCAATCAGAGGTGAGAACCTGTGCTGTGTACCTGAATGCAGCCAATCAGAGGTGAGAATCTGTGCTGTGTTCCTGAATGCAGCCAATCAGAGGTGAGAACCTGTGCTGTGTACAGTCAGGAGTGTTTTTCACACAAGCGGACACTGTTCAGACCAACCTACTCGGCTAAAACAGCAGCTACTGCTGACAAATAAACAAAACAACACAAAACAAAAAAAGCCATCCAGCTATGGTCTGCATAAAGACTGTTCGCTACAGTCTGGGTCAAATCCGACCTGTACCAATACCAACCGTGACCTGGGGTCCCGTGAAGGGGTAAGGAAGCGGCCATGTTGTCTTTGAGGTACAAAAGCAGATTTCCCACTCTCATTTCTCATCATGAAGAAGAAGAAGACGAAGAAGAAAAGGTGTAGGCTGACCCAAGAGCAGATGTTGCTTGGTCTGAGGAGTGGTGTAGTGTTGAGCCTGGTGACGTACTGGTGATGAGTTCGATGGGAATCAATGGATGTAATCTTTTGATGTGGGTCGTTGCATATAAACAGTTCTGGATTTCATGTGGATCAATGTTGGCCATGATCTTAGCCTGTTGTGGATCGGTGTAGGCTCTGAAGCTGGTTCGATATTGAGGCAGTCGTTTTGCACAGAGTGAGTCAGTTAAAAATTACCCCTGTAAAAATGTTGTAATAAAAAAGAATGAAACCTGAAAGCTGACGAACTGTGAACACGAACTGCAAATCAGCCTCAATTACTGTACTGTTATGCTTTAATGTTCCACAGGAATTAAAATACTTGTAGACCTGAGGAATTATTTTAGAGCCACTTGCACCCGGGACCAGCGAGAATAAAACAAATTAAAAATAACTTGGTTTTAGATGTGCCTATACGATGATAAAAAAATAACGGTCTTTTTTCCGTCACGGTCCATCAATGAGAAAAAAAAATATACACGACGCCCGTCCCCCGAACACAGGCGAGCATTCTTGTCTGGTATGAAACAACAGCGCCATCTATTGGTTACACAATTTTAGTCACGCTTGTGCAGTTCTCATCGGCGCTGACCCGTAATAATGTGCCAGGGAAGTACAGCGGCTAATTTTAGCCTCTTGATTGATATTCTCCTTTTGGCAACAGCTCAGCTCAGAAGCAAGCGGCTCACTGGGCCGAACGGAGAAGGACTGAGGTATCGTCACCCGAGGAATACTGTTTAATATCGGTAAAACAACAGAGCCGTTTTCAAACGGAAATGAAAATTACTCAAATATTACCTTGCTAATGACGATGACAAGCCAGCCGTCCGCACCTGCCCGAGCTGACACGAATGATTACGCCGTTATTCAAATAACACAAAACACAAAAAAAACAAGAAGGCAGCTATTATTACAAAATATTCACAAATCTCGGCACGATTTTTACGTCTGGTTATAATGACACTTACTGGCATTAGCTGGTTACTATTAAGCAACGCCGTACGCAAAATCTGCAGTAAGATACTGCAGCCACTAGAGGGTAGCACCTCTACGCAAAAGTAAATACTTCTTTTCGATTTTATACTAATGACGTTCTGCACAGCCTGTCAGGACCGGTTATCCCGGCTACTCATAGAAAGTCCAGCCCGCAAACAGAAGTGGCGTGGACGCAGTGCATTCTTACGGAGGGATCTGTGGGTGTGCTTTGGTTCTCTCTCAGCTTGGCATGCGCCCGTCTCCCCTGCCAGGCCACCCGGGTGGGTTCCGCGTGCTGGAGCACGGACGGGATCGCGCGCCAACGTTTCTCACGGAAAATTACGCCGGACCGCCGAGCCAGGATTCATGCGCCTGAGAGCATCTGCTGGAGGGACTCATGAATACCAGGATGAGAGAGAGAGAGAGAGAGAGAGAGAGGGACAGACAGAGAGAGAGAGAGAGAGAGGGAGAGAGGGACAGACAGAGAGAGAGAGAGAGGTTGAGAGAGAGAGAGAGAGAGAGAGAGAGGGACAGACAGAGAGAGGGAGAGAGGATGAGAGAGAGAGAGGGAGAGAGGGACAGACAGAGAGAGAGCAAGAGACAGGTTGAGAGAGAGAGAGAGAGAGAGAGGGAAAGTGAGAAGGAGGGGGAGAGAATGTAAAAAAACAGTTCAAAAGTTTAACACAGTGCAATCACTCACTCTTTATGATCCCTCGTCTGTCTGATGGGGTGACACGAGGACCATCAAACTGACCGGGCAGCACAAGTGGATGCATTAGGGAGATTGCCTATGGAGAAATAAATGCTATTTTACTGGCATAATTACCGGAGCCCTTGTATGGGGTCCAGTCATCGATGTGATCGAGCGTGAGTGCGTGTGCAGTGAGTTTATACAGTACTTACAGTATCTCTCACGTCCTTGTTCTTTTCCACCAGGAGATAAAAGATAAAGGGGAAATCAGTCTCCCCCCAGCAAGGACATGCTGTCATTCTCAGGGACAAAACCATCCCACTCAGAATGTCAGCTGACGGAGAGAGAACACCATGAATCCGGACCGATACTTCAGATAAAACTGTAAAAAGCGAATATATTTTACCAACCCCACTAACTGCAAAAAGCTTTTTCTGAAAAAGTCCTCCAGTTTTTTTTTCTATATTTAGTGCACTTCCATGTCAAGTATTTTACCAATTTATTCAATTGTTCACTCTACACATCCATTAAAGTTGTTTTTTTCCTGGTCTGAATATTGCTGTGGGGGAGCCAGAACATTTTCGCTCAGATGGTTTGATGGCCAAGTCTGCAAAAATGACTTTTCAAGGATGCCGTTTGTTTATTATGGTAAAAGGATTTATGGTTTTCCTTTTCAGCGCAGAACTGTAGACACTACACATTATTCTCATCTGTCATGTTCCCTTAACCCACTTGCAACCCCCCCACCCCCCCACCCCCAGTGTTTTCCTTCAATATCTCCCTTTTCCTATGACCTTATAACAGGGTGAGAACAATGACAGAGTATTTGCAGACGCTGATCTTGAAGATGAGTTCTCTCCCATAATCCTTTGCGGTTGACTCAGGTCACGACCCTGGAGGGATCAGCTCCCACGACCTTGTGACCACAAAATAATCTCCCAGCATGCCTGTGGGAGACACGCCTCCGAGGCAGACACTAAACGCCCGTCTCTTCGGTCACCGCCGCCCGGCCACTTCTGGGTCCTTTCCCACAGGGTCGAAATCTGAGCCTCGGAATCGACCCTCGGCTTTCCTTGGGCTGTGGGGGTGACTCAACTCGATCGACGGGACTCGAAGTCCAAACACGGACACAGCGGCCTGGGCGGCGAACAAAACAAAAAAAATGGCAGTGAATTCGGAGAGCGAGGAGCTGAGAAGCTTGGAATCAAAAAGTGATTCAAAGCAAATCTTGAATCAAAAAGTGAATCTAAGTGAATCTTGAATCAAAAAGTGAATCTAAGTGAATCTTGAATCAATAAGTGAATCAAAACTAATCTTGAATCAAAAAGTGAATCAAAATGAATTTTGAATTAAAAAGTTAATAAAATTAAATCAAAACAAATCTTTAGCAGCTGCACACTAAGCAATATGATTTTAGATACATGTCATATGTTCCTGTATGACATTCGTTGTTCTGGAAAATGGGTACAGTTGCAGGTTCACTGGTCAAAACAAAATGAAAAATACTGAACAGCTGACAGATTGTTACAGCAGTTCTGTCCAGCCCTTTACCCTAAACCAGACAAACCTACACAAGCTCACAATTAATTATTATTAATTTGTGTTAATAAATAATTTATGCACAATCAATTTATACATCATGCTATATGTAGAAGCCCCAAGGTTAAGTACCTTTGGCTTGAGGTACAGTGGCAATGCCCCGTGTGGGAATGAAACCTGCAACCTCTGAGTGGCAAACCAAACCAGTGCCATAATAATCATACTATCCCGAGTGTTTTCCACTGTGAGTTTACAGTACACAAAAGAAACAGTGTGCGGCATTGTTCTCGTGCTCCCCCTCCCCTGCCCCGCCCCCCTCCCCCACCAGGACTGTTTCCCCCACAACAAGTCTTCAGATACCATGTAGCATTGTGCACCACATGCCTCTGTGTGTGTGTGTGGGGGGGCGGGGGGGTGACTTTGGTTGGGTCTGGCTTGTGTAACCGCCCCCCCCCCCCCCTCCCTTTTTTAAAACATGATTTTTCTAGCCTCTCGCTCTCTCCGCCGCACTTCAAACCTGAAGGTCAGTGCGAGCGGTCACCTTGGAGACAGAGAGAGAGGGAGGTACCGCCTGTTTGCTTCGCCAGCGCTCCAATGCCAACTGCCACCGGCTGTAATGTGAATATTTGAACAACAATAACAGCGGGGAAAAAAAACTCAGGACACCGTGTTCCAGTGTGTGGACGGGCCTCACGGTCCGGTATCAAACCCAGTGGGCTGGCAGCCCTGAAGGGCGGGGCCTAACTGACCGTGATGTCAGCTGGGATTGATGGCAACTCATCTTTCACCACAGTATGTGTGCGCATGAAACGTCCTCCTTGGACTCACGTCTGTGTGAGCTCTGCTTGTGGACTACAGCGGGATGCCCCCGGCCCCCCCCCCTGCCCCCCCCCCTCCCAGTGCCGAAGAACCACCCGTGATGTCAGCCAGGGTTTGGATCACATCCATTCCGGTTCAGACGGTTTCAGGAGACACTAATTGAACTTCGCTTTCGTGATTTGGAAAAAAGCCCAGCAGAGCACTCCACCTCCTGAACTGGCTCTTAACTGAAATGGAACTGACATCATTTAGACAGATTAGACAGAGTGATCCCAACACCCTTCCAGAATTTAAATGTATTGCAATAGATCATAAATATGCAGACTTCTGTGAAAATACTATTCAAATACTGCATAATTCACAGGAATGTAATTTATTACAAATATCTGGAAGTGGGTATAATTCATATTTTCTCATATACTATTCAATGGTCTTATAACAGTAGGGCTTTGCTTTGCAAACAGGCACATACAAGCCTGAGCCTATTTCACTGCTCCTTTCTATCTCTCACTCTCGATCTTTCTCACATTCTCTTTTTCTCTCTTCCTCCCTCTCTCTCTCCCACTCACTCTCTCTCTTTCTCACATTCTCTTTTTCTCTCTCCCCCACCCTCTCTCTCTCCCACTCTCTCTCTCTTTCTCACATTCTCTCTTTTTCTCTCTCTTCCTCCCTCTCTCTCTCCCACTCTCTCTCTCTTTCTCACATTCTCTCTTTTTCTCTCTCTTCCTCCCTCTCTCTCTCTCTCTGAGAGCTACTCGCATCAGGGGGAAAAATGAAAACGAAGCCTTCCTGGAGAAAGAGGGACGAGCGGCAGAAGAAGAGAGGCAGTTGGTTGATCTAAAGAAGTTAAAGATCTGACTGCCAGCTCTCCATCCCCCCCATCCCCCCATCTGCTGGGACTCACCACCACAACCTGGACTCCTCCCTCTGGTCACATGCAGGGAAACCCCCCCCCCCCACCACCCGGGGGGAAAGGACTGGGGGGGGGGGGGTGGAGGATAGTGTTTCTGGAACACAGCTGCCCGGCTCACACCTGGACCCCAGGACACAGACTGAGGCCGTAAAAGCAGCCGGAGAGAGGAGCCTCTGATACCTGGGAGAGACACAGGAGCCCTGCAGCAGCACCTCTGGGCCCATTCCCTCATGCCGGGAATGTCCGGAATTCTGCACAGACCACACCCTCCGGCCACACCCCTGTATTACACTCAGCTCCCTCACACGCACACACACACACACGCACATGCATACACACACACGCATGCACACACACATGCACATACACACACACACACACACATGCATATGCACATACACACACACACACATACCTAACACACATGCCTCATATCAGTCCTTCACACAAATTCAGGTTTTTAAGCAGCTCGAATCAGCTGAACTCACCATCGCCCTCTTTAATCCAGCCCTAGGGAGCCACAGGCTGCAGACCATGTGACTGTTAAACCCGTTCTGCACTTTGAGAAGAGAAACCAGAGCAATCCTGCCGCACTTAATTCAGAAAATCATTTCACATCACATTTCACATAAAACATATTTTCTTAAACTTCTGCTTTCGCTCGCATGGTTGATTCAGTAAAGAAAGGAATGGTAAAAAAAATAATAAATTGGAAGTTGACGTGAAACTTTAACACGCTAAAATGCTTCACACACCTGCATGGAGGGTCTGGTTACAACACAGAGGAATTTTTTTTTTCTCTTTCTCAATGGTCAGATGTGCAGATTAAGAGGAGGGAATCCCACCCATATCCCCCGAACACACCCCCCCCCCCCAGTCAGGCTCCAGTCACTGACTCATTTACCAGGACAAACAGTCTTATCCGCTCAGCTGCAGGGGAGCAGGCAGGAGAGGAGGACTCAGCGTCTGTGGCTGGGTGGAAAGTTTACTAAACAAAACAAAAAAAACCCACGGTGTGGAGAGAGAGGGGGAGGCCGGGCAGACACAGGACCGCCAGAGTCGCCATCTGGACCCGGCGGGGGCATAGCTACAGCGCCGGAGTGGCTGTCCTCTCCACCCCCCCCTTCGGAACCGCCCCCCCACTCCTCACGGGGTACGGGAAGCATGCCCGAAAACAAGCCGTCCCCCTGCAGGACCAACGGGGGCCACCTCTCACACTCCGCCTACTGGAAGATCAAGAGGGTCCTGAGCTTCAGGAGACGTGAGTACGAACAGGGGGGCTCTGCAACCGGGGGGCTGCGGGTTCGAATCCCATCCGTGAGAAAGTGAGGGCACAGTCCTTTTGAGAAGTTCTCTTTGGGCTACTCAGCTCTAAGCCTCCGTTTAGAGGGTACAGGATGCGTGTGGAAACTGAGACATAAAACTACAGCAGCTTGATTAAAAGTCACAGCCAAATACAGAACCCTGGAGAACGCACCAGGAGGGTGAGGGTAAATGCAAGGTGCACAAGTGAGAAAAAAGGTAAAAGCTAATTTGATCTGTGGATATTCTGCCTGAAAAAAAAGAATTTGCCTCCTTGTAATTTGAAAGTGACTTTCAAGTCCAGCTGGCTGAAACTTTTCCTCAGTGTTGTGAAAGTTAAACACCCCGTGCAGGGGGTCATTGCTATTGCAGAAAAAAAAGGTTAATGACTAATGCCTGTTCTTCTCAGTCAACTATTAACCAGTTTCACACCAAATGTTCCACTGGTGCTCGGCCAAACGTGGGCCAGCTGTACGGTGTGAGTTCTCTCTTTCTGTCGCTGTTCTGTCGTTTCCTGTCCCTCCGTCTGTTTATTTAATATCTTTCTTTTCCAAGTGCTGATTTGCAAAAGACCCTGGAATGAATACAGCACTGATCCCTCTCTCCTTCTCTACCTCTCTCTCCCCCCTCTCCCTCCCTCTCTCTTACCCCCTCTCCCTCTCTCTCTCCCCTCCTCCTCAGGTGTGTTCGGGCAGCGGCTGGAGGAGACCGTGTCTCACGAGCGACGGTATGGCGAGCGTCTGGCGCCCCTGGTGGTGGAGCAGTGCGTTGCGTTCATCCGCAATCGCGGCCTGCTGGAGGTGGGGCTGTTCCGCCAGCCCGGCCAGGCCACGCTGGTCAAGGAGCTGCAGGTGGCGTTCGACTCCGGAGAGAAGCCCGCCTTCGACAGGTAGCCAGGAAACCCCTCCCTCCACAGGTGTACGCCAGCTGTTCAGCATCAAATTAGAATCAAATATAAAGGTACTAACATAGCATCTGTCACAGTGAACATTCCTCAAACTCAAATCCCCACAAACCCAGGTCGAGGGCAGCAGTGGCAGGGAAAATCCCTGGGGGGGGGGGGCATTTAGGAGAAAAATCTGAGAGAACCAGACTCCATGGGGTTGGCAATGCTCCTCCTAATTTAACACATTCTCTAATGTACTACACAGTCTAACACAGCCCTGGTGTACATATTTAGGGTCCTTTAACTGTGTTGTGAAATTTAAAATGTGTGTGTGTGTGTGTGCACGTCTGTGCACGTGTGTGCCTGTGTGTGTGTGTGTATGTCTGTGCACGTGTGTGCCTGTGTGTGTGTGTGTGTGTGTGTGTGTATTCCAGTAGTACAGATGTTCACACAGTGGCATCCCTGTTGAAGCTCTACCTGAGGGAGTTACCTGAGCCTGTTATCCCATTCTCCCACTACCAGGACTTCCTGATGTGTGGGAAGGGAGCCCCCGGTGGCAGGAAGCAGGTACTGCAACACATCACCTCACTGTGATAGACGGGGACTTTCTAAAAGATAGATAAAGAGGATTTGCACTTCACATATCTTTTAATTACAGTGAATGCATACCTGTTGAGGTCATTTCAACACACTCAGTCTAAGCCTGTACTTTTTTATCATCTGCTCTCTCTGGTGTGCTCAGGCCTTGGATTTGAAGAAACTTCTGCACAAGCTGCCCGTGGCAAACTTCAATCTTCTGCACTACATCTGCAGGTGGAGTGGACACCAGCACACACTCTGCACCAATACACACGCTAATTCACACACTCCATGAGCACTCCAGGGTTCACCTGCAAAAGAGATGTCAATCTCAGTGTGACTGCCCTGGTTAAATAAAGGTTTAAAAAAAAAAAAAAACAATACTCACCACTCCATTCTGTAACCTCATCATGGATGGTAGACATCTGTACTTGGTTAACAAACAGGAAACATTTTATTAAAAAGTGTTGTAGGGCACTGTGAGGAGTGATACTGGCCAGTTAACAGTGGCTGAGCCTGAGAGGATGGGCTTTTTTGTTGTTTTAGGTTCTTAGACGAGGTCCAGTCCTACTCTCACATCAACAGAATGAGCGCACAGAACCTGGCCACTGTGTTTGGACCCAACATCCTGCGCCCGAAAGCTGAGGACCCAGAAACCATCATCGAGGGTAGGCCTCCAAACTGTGTGTGTTGAGAAAAAAAAAGCATTTATCTTCATTTTTTTTGTTGTTGTCATTTTGGCTTTTTAACACATATCGAAAGTTCTTATTTTGGCACTATGTACTGTCAAAGTTTTGTGAAATCGAAAACCGTTAAAGTTAAAAAACAGATATGGCATATGTGAGCATATGGGCTTGTATGTGTGTGCATATGTGTGTCTGTGTGTGTGTGTGTTCTGTGAGTGTGTGTGTGTGTGTGTGTGTGTTGATCTGTGACCGGTATCCTGAATACACCCAAGAACCCAGGCCCTGAACTGACACCTATAAATCAGCTTGACGGACAGACGCAGCCGATTGGCGCTATTGCTACTGCTATCGCGGCTGAAACTCAGAACAGGACATGCAGCCATCGCGGGGACCTCATCTGACTTCCTGTACGCGAAACAAGGTGGGGGGGGGGGACCAGAGCACTGAGATAGACCCCTAAACTGTGAAGCGGTCGCTGCGGAAATCGGACCTCGGTGGTTAAAGCTGGCTCGAGCTCTAACCGCGGGTGTCTGGCGACGGGCAGCGGGTTACGCAATCGCAGCGCCCCCGCGTCCTCTGTGACCCCTAAAGGGGGCGGGGCCTGGGGCGCAGACCCGTCTGTAATTCCATCCCTCCCACTCAGGGCACTTTCACAGTCAGCCAAGCCAACCGGCCCGTCAGCCAGGGCAGCTGCGTCTCACCCCCCCCCCCCCCCACCACCCCACCCCAAGCCAGCACATTCCTGCGTGTGTGTGTGTGTGTGTGAGTGTGTATGAGTGTGTGTGTGTGTGTAGTGTGTGTGTGAGTGTGCGTGTGTGTGTGTGTGTGTGTGTGAGTGTGTATGTGCGTGTGTGAATGTGTATGTGTGTGTGTGTGTGTGAATGTGTATGTGTGTGTGAGTGTGTGTGTATATGAGTGTGTGTGTATGTGTGTGTGAGTGTGTGTATGAGAGTCACATGGTCATGTCTCTCCTCAGGAGCCGGTCTGGTGCAGCAGCTGATGTCAGAGTTGATCAGAGAGAGCGGCAGCTTGTTTCTCAGAGACTGCAGTGCCGCTCTGGGCTCGAACCCGCCTTCTCGCCAAGGACAGAGCGCTGACATCACCGCAGAAACGCTCCCGCAGACCGCCGTCGCCCCGGAGACCACCGCCGTCCCGCCGCACGGAGGGGAACTGCTCCGCCCTCGCCCTCGCGCCCCCCGGCCCCCTCCACCGGCCCCCGCGCTTCGGAGCCCCCCCCAGGACCCGCGGCCCCCCCCATGCAGGGAGGAGATGGACCTCCGGCCCCCGCCCCGCCAGAGTCCCTCCCCGAGGAGGGTGAGCGACCCCCTTTACGACAACTGCCCCTGCCCCGTGGGACAGCGGTGCTCCGGGGAGCCCCGGGCTCCTCCTTCCGCCACCCCCCCTCCTCTCCCGGGCGCCCCCGCCTCCGTTCCCACGCTCCTGGACAGCTGGGACGTCCCGTGCTGGGGTGGGGAGGCCGGGGGGCGCGGCAGCGTCAGCAGCAGCAGCGGCGGCTCCTCGCGGGAGGAGACCGGCGGGAGGAACGCGCACGAGAGCACCCTCTCCGTCTACGACAATCTGGACCCCGCCGCGCCCGCCGGACCCCAGGACCCCCCCGCTGCCCGGCCTGAGGCCCAGCCCCCCCCGGCCCCGCCCGAGGACAGCGGGGACAGCAGCTCCTGGTCGTCCTGCGAGATCGTCCTGGAGGAGGCGAAACACGGCCCTGGCCCCGGGCCCGGGTTCGGCCTGTTCCCCTTCAGAGCGGAGCCGCCGGACCTCCTGTCGCTGGCGGCCCCGGACCTGGACCCCCCCGCCTCCCCGTCCACCATGCGCTACCTGGTGGTGGGGCTCAAGCAGCAGATGGCCCAGCAGAAGGAGGAGTACGAGACGCAGATCAGAAGGTCAGAAATGTCCGTCTCGCGCATTCTGCCCAAATTCTTCTCACGGTCCCAGAATTCCTGCTTTAACCCTTTCAGGTGTGACATCACAGATATGTGATTAGAATGCACTCAACTGAACATTCTTACGCTGATGTCACAATTGCTACTGGTGACTGAAAGCAACAGAGTTCTAGAACACTAGCTTAGAATTTTGGAGAAAGAAAAAAAAAAAACATTCAGAAAAAACCTACTCTTCACAGGGTTAAAACTCTTCCCCTCCGTAGTTCCGCACCCCAGCCAGCCGGACCGCTTCACAGTACATACGCGTTCTCCTCAAGGTGCCAAGTTCCTGCCACTGTTTTGCTTTAGTTCTGGTTTCAGACCACGTTCACGCTCTAAAATGGGCGACGTCCCCCATATGAATTTGAACGTTCTTCCGACACCGAAACCGCTCTCTGATCATAAATAAATAACTGATCTGAAAAGCAGAATGCCCAGGAGTGTTCATGCTGTAACTTCGCGCTCAAATTTTCAGCCCTTGATTACAGCGATTGGTTGTGTGACGCGGCACGATTCGGTTAAGGCTGACTGCCAGGAAAATGTTAAGAAAGATATTTTACAATTACCCATCACTGGCTGTCAAATAATATAGAAACGCTCGTATTCACAGTAAGTTTCATGAGTCTGTACATTTGGCAGTATATAAGGAAATTCTTTTTAATGTCTTAAGTCATTACGAAACAAAACAAACACAGACATTAAAAAAAGAAACGCAGCCAAAATAATTTTAAAGGGCAATGTTCATGTGAATATGTTAACAGTGTGGTCCTACTGCCAAGCCAAGATTTCCTACCATGTGCACATGCTTGTTATTCGTATAACTCAGGTGAATCCTTTTGTTTATAGTAGAAATTAGCTTACATTTAATAAATCAACAAATGTGTATTTGAAAATTATACATCAGAGGATTAATTTACCACTTATCGGCAGTGACAAGTTTGAAATCATCATTATCGAAAATGACACCGTATATTCTGAGTCATTGTGGCTTTCGGGTATGACTGTCACGATATTTCACATTTTCCTCTTCTGAGTAACGAGCGGAGACATTCAAGAAACGACCGAACTGAAACTACGCCCTCACGTGCAAGTTATTCCGCTAACTGAGGGCAAAAGATGCAAAGTTACAAAATGCATCGACTGTATGTACACATGAATTAACAAAATGTACATATTTTATGATGTGGGTTTTCTCGGAATTACTCCCTTGATCATGAGCCGCGAGCAAAAATAATGTAACGCCTCGTGCGTAAGCTTGAAACTGACACTTAAGTGGGGAAGGTTGGATACAAATGCTATTTACAGAACGGGCACAGAACAAGACACCTGAAAATGTCCCAGTGATTCTAAATCTGACACAGCGAGAGAGACAGAGACGGAGGTCTGGTACGGGGGAGGGGGCAAGTCTCCACCAGCGTTTTCTGTATTTTTGAGTTGCGTCAGCGCCGCGACGTCTTGAACCGCGGACTTTCCGCGTGGCGAACTGGCACCAGGTCCGCGGATCGGATCACGTCAGACTCAGACGCCCGACGCTAACGGTTAGAAATGCAGACTTATGTTACAAACCCTGGCCATCGGCTATTGGGAGAGACCGCACAGACACTGTCATCTTTTCCGCCTGACTTTTTTGGGGGGGGGTGGGGTGTTAGATAGCTCTCTCCTCACCCCTATTTTGTTCCCGTTCCAAACATGTCTGTCTGACAATCATGTCCCGAATACTGCTCAGTGCATGTTTCTTGAAATGGGATAGTTCTGGGTCATCCGTATTTATTGGGTCATTTGGTTCATTTATTTGGTCATCTTGGGTCATAATTAAATATTTATATATTTCATGTTTTAACACCTTCAAATAGTGTGTTTGAATTCAGAATTGTATTTACAATACATTGGAGCTGGAATATGTTAGGTTCGGAGTAGAATGCATTTCAAAAATACATACAGATTTCTTCGCATTACAGTATCAGAAGTTTTGTATTTTACATACATTTTCCACACATTTGAGTTTCTGAGTGAGTATGTGAGAGTGTGTGTATGGATGTGTGAGTAGGTGACAGGGTGTGTGTGTGTGTATGCAAGTGTGTGTGAGTGTATATGTTTGAGTAGGTAAGAGTGAATGAGTGAGTGTGTGTTGTGTGTGTGCATTTGAGAATGTATGTGAGTTTATTTGTGAATGTATGTTTGAGAGTGTGTATGAGTGAGTGAGTGTGTGTGTTTGTGGGAGTGAGTGTGTATGAGTGAGTGAGTGTGTGTGTTTGTGGGAGTGAGTGAGTATGAGTGAGCGTGTGTAGGAGTGAGTATATGCGTGTGTGTGTATGGTATACTTGTCAGTCCTGACGGCGGTTCCTCTCTCTCCTTGTAGCCTGGAGAAGCGCAACGAGGCTCTGCAGGGGGAGGTGTCCAGCCTGCGCGCGAACCTGGATCAGCACCGCCGCTGGTACAAGGTGGCCGAAATCAAGATGCGCAACGCCGAGCGCGCGCGGGCCGACGCCGACCGCCGCAACGCCGCCCTGCAGCAGGAGATGGAGCAGTTCTTCGACACCTTCGGCGAGCTCAACAACGAGGCCAAGAAAACCGAACGCATCGTGCAGGGTTTCTGAGATCACGCGCCGCCGCGCTTAGACTAGTCTGCTGCTCTCGCGCGCAGCGGACGTCGAAAATGTCGGCGGATAACCGGCTGACGGTTCGTCCTCCGAAGCCAACGCACTAAATTGATAATCGCCACAGACTATACGCAAGCTTGGTGGACATAAAAGGAGGGGAAGTTCGACTCTTCTCCGCAACCGATTGTCCATTTAAAAGTTCTCAGGTTCTTAAATTATTCCTCAGACTTATGAGGGATTTATGATTATCTGACCAGGATTGGCGGCTCATCAGGGATAAAACCACTAAAGCTGTTAATCCGCCCTTGGCTGCGACTCCCCACAACAAAATCCCTCAGGATCTCGCTAAGCCGGACCTCTCCGTTACCTTTCACTTCTGCGGACCGATTTCTATTTTCGAATTTTGTTTTAACACGCATTTGTTATTAGCACACAGTTATGTTTATACACACATAGCGCAGCATATGCATTAACACAAAGCACCAGTCTATTTTGACATCTCTTTGTATGAGCCTCTGGATTCACAGTTTAAACCTGCATCCAACTGACAACTAAGAACAAGAGCAGGTGCTTTTGAAGAGCTTGGAATTCTTTGGTGGAAACAGGACACCCTTACTGACTGCTTTGCGCCACCTAGTGGCCAATAATTAATTTATTAATGATTCAATGTATTCATTCAGTGAGAATGGGGTGGGGTGTTTACCCCTGTACCCCCACTCTCTGGGGTATATGAGGGGTATTTACCCCTGTACCCATTCTGTCCTTCCACAGGGCAGAAGGTGACCGGACGACCCAGTCTACTTCGAGCCCTCTGTCTAAGCATTTGACTGATCTGGGATCAGCTCAGGAGAACACACCTCTCCCTACACACCGCACGCCAGGTGCACACACAATCAGAGATATAAGCTAAATACAAATATATACTTAACACCGCGGGAACACAGAAACTGTAATGCAATAAAATAACTAATAAAACTAAATAATCAAGGGAAATTTTTCATCTGAATTCATCTTCTGCCCGAGCGTTTATTTCTGATGTGTACTCATCGCCTTCACACTAACTTTGTTTTTAAATCAAGGCTGACCGTTATTTTTTTCTGTTATTTTTACCTCCCAGTTTTTGCATACTTATGATTTGGTGACGGAGGACAGGGCACGAGACAGCCGGACGTTCACGTCCTGAAATGGCCACCAGGGGGAAGTGTTGAGTCACACAGAGAAGTTCAGTAGACAGGGAGCAACATGACAGAAACAGGACATTTTAAGTTACATACAACCCACAGCGGTTTCACCTGTGCATTTCCAAAGTGTCAGCTTGAGAAAAAAATTAAAAACAGGTACAATATTTACGGGAAGAGAGAAGGTGGCGGTGTCTGGTGAGGACGTTATGGCGCTACAGCACATGCAGGTGTCATCCAGAGCATGACATCACAGCAGTAACAGATGCACTGATGACATCATCCTGGCTGACAGCATTGGGCGGGACTGAAAAACAGGAGAAACTCACGATCCCAAATTCACCATGGACACC
Organism: Anguilla rostrata; assembly: GCF_018555375.3. Classification (NCBI taxonomy): domain Eukaryota; kingdom Metazoa; phylum Chordata; class Actinopteri; order Anguilliformes; family Anguillidae; genus Anguilla; species Anguilla rostrata. The sequence continues at coordinate 2,749,769 of NC_057935.1, forward strand.
ACAAACACAGACACACGTGCGCACAATGGCGCACACACACACACGCACACACACACACACACACAAGTGCACACTAAATCTGGGCTATCTGCATTTTGAATTTCATTTCTGTGAACCAAACATGGGGCCTGTAAGAATAAAAATACAGCAAAAATAAATACACTTTTAAAGACGATCGCTGTATTTGGAGTGAAACAATGAAGGCTGGGAGGTACAGTCACAATGCAACATGAAGAAATGAAAACAAAAAAAGAACAAGTGACCGGGTATTTTTTTTGTTGTTGTTGTCCTGATTAAGAACACAAAAGCACAGCTCATCTTACTCACAATACCTGTACAACATGACACTCCTGGAGTTTCTTTAAGGCAAAATGGATGAATGACTGATTTAAATGTATAGTCTTTTTTCCTTTTTTTTTTTTTTTTAAAGGGGGGGCGTGTGGGGCAAGGGGTCCAGAGGTCTGTCTTTTCACATATTTCATACATGAAGTCCCAAACATCCAGAATCACAAAGTGCAAAAAAAAAAAAAAATTCTTTTTTTTTTGTTCAAAGTTTTCCCAACATTCTCCCAAATGCAGAGTCCATTCCGGGGGACCAGATTCCGAACGAGGACTCGGAGAGTCCCCGCGATGCTTCTCGGCCTCCCGCGAACAATATTTTCCTTGGGGGAAATAGCTCCAGAGATACACGCAATACTCACGATTGAAAAAAAAAAATAAAAACCAAAAAATCTAACGAGAAAACCGTGCTGAACTGAAGTCTTTTTGCCGACACAAAAAGCCAAGCCACGCCCCCCCCGTGCTCTCCTGGGTGGGACAACGGACTCTGCTCTTGAGGGGGCGTGGTCAAGCTCCACCCCCCACCCCCTATCCCAGCATCCCTTTGGGCGAGATGGAGAGAATACTGCTCTGGTTAAGAGGAAGAGACAGTTAGGGCACCCGTCTGGCTGTGGAGCTGGCAGGACCCATGATTTGCATTGAATCAGGCTGCACGGCTGTCCTTGGAGATGCCTGAATGTCTTTTCTTACAGTACAGAGAACACAAGAGTTAAACAGGGCCAACAAAAGAGGAAGAAAATAGCTTTGCTACCACCAATAACGGAGTACACTGGTAATACCCAACAGAGCAATGCCAGTAGTGATTGGTGGAGGCTTTCTGGCTATGATTAAAGGATTCCAGTGGTAATTACCAGGAAGTTGACAGAAAGCATCCACCAATCACCATCGGCGTTGTTCAAATGGTTGTTAGCAACGTACTGTGTGATAGACAGAGCTCTTCTCCGATTGTTTTATGGGTAATGTGACATCACAAATGCCTTACCCCTATTCTATGCTCCTTGCAAATAAACGGAAAACTCAGTCATTTTAAACCAAGTCAGAAATGATGCAACAAGCTATCGGTACTGTTTTAACATAATAAGGGCTCCTACTTTGCGATAGATTAGTGTTCAACAGACAGACTTATGAAGGTGCAGGCATAACAAAAGGTCACTTTTAGCCAATCAAAACTTCTGTACAGAGGATGCTAACGACCTTTTGATTCAGGTGAGCCACACGACAAGGTACTATGTACATAGCAATGCACCAATCCATGCAGCATCATGTTCTACACCACAAGCTATGTTGGCTTTTTACAATCTAGTTCAAGCTCTAAAATGCTTGTTCCAAGCAGAACATGTATAACCCGTGTTGACGCAAGACTGTATTTTTGCCATGCAGCCGCTGTACGAGAGCTGAACTGCTAACGTGTTACAAGAAAAGCTAAATCATTAGCATACAGTAGCATGACAGCTAAATTACTATCATACAATAGCAAGGTAGCGAAATTACCAGCATGCACTAGCAAGTTAGCTAAATAAGTAGCATACACTAGCACGACAGCTAAATTACTAGCATGCACTAGCAAGTTAGCTAAATTAGTAGCATACACTAGCACGACAGCTAAATTACTAGCATGCACTAGCAAGTTAGCTAAATTAGTAGCATACACTAGCAGGTCAGCTAAATTACAAGCATACACTAGCAAGATATCTAACAGCGCATTAGGCCCAAAATATAGACCTAGGTTATATTCTGTTTCCAACAACAAAATGGCAGAATAGGTAAAAGAGCTGTCCACACAGAAATTAGGACACTTGTAGAATGAGATTACACTACAAGTAGGAGCCTTTTTCGTTAAAACTTTTCCGTAGCTTGAAGTTACCATACTCCATCATTTCAACCCTGATTTTAAACAAATTTCTACTTTTTTTTTTTTTTGAAAATTCTATTATTTTTTTAATCCTGCCTTTTTACAATTGTCCCTCCTGGGTCAGTCTGTGTCACTGATATGGATCTGGAACTGGAATCGCAAAGATACATGGTGTGAACTTTGACCCTGAGGGAATGTACATTCAACTGATGAATCAAGAGGGGGGGCGGGGGGTTTGTTTTTAGGGCTCCCGCTTCTAAGGACTCGATGCTGCCGAAACGCCATACATCCAAACCTCTCCCAACCTGGGTCATTTTAAGCGAAAACCTACCGCACACTTTACCATCACGCATTTCCTCAACTGATACACAGCAGTGCTCCTCAGTCCTGGTCCCGGAGAGCCGCAGGGCCTGCTGGGCTTTCGCTGTGACTCAGCACTTGAGCGGCACAGCGACTAACCAGTGAAAACTGCTGATTACAAGCCTCAGTCAGGTCCCCCGGTTTCCTGAGCCTGAATCAGCTGTCGATCTCAAGGAGAAAACGAAAGCCCGGAGACTATGACTCTGCAGGAACAGGACCGACGGTCAGCGACATACAGGGACGCCCAATAATCCTGGGTCTGTATCAGCGTCAGCCGATACCGGCTCGAAATAGACCTGCCGAGGCCGGACGGCTCGACACGATGACGCATTTGTTGAAGTGAAAATTTCAGCTGCGTGGGATTTTTTTCCCCACCGTGAAAAGTTTTTGAGGTTTTTTTTAAAGTTTGTTCTCTAAACCTAACCGACAGTACCTAGTTTTGCATCACGGACTTTTACTCTCTGCTTTACAATAAAGCACGCAGGCTGAATTATTCAGTTGTGCATATACATTTTTCCATCACAAGTTGGTTGATACCTGTGCTCATAGGCCCAGAATTATTTTGCATCCCCAAACGTGTGTATATTTATTTATCTTCCACCAATACAGTTAACCGTGGAATGACTGAGAGACAACAATACCAGCGATGCGCGTGATGTATTTTCAGACTTCTCAGAACACTGCAGTGGGATTTTCCTGTTTTCCTTTAGATCCTTAAGAGTCCAAAAACGACCTTTGAATAATAATTCATAATTTTATCATAACTGATGATAACTGATAGTACCTTTCAACACTGATTTGATTGACAGAGAGGTGGACAGTCAATATAAAAACGCACGTATGATAAATGGACATGTTTACATCGGGGTACAGTACACGTGCTTCTCGAAGCGCTCAAGAGCGGCCGACAGTTAGCGTTATCCACAACATGATATCGACGCACACACACACACAAATCATCTATAGAAAATTACACCACACTGGAACCCCTGCCACCTCCTGCAGGTCAGAGACATGAGGCGTTCAGGTCCGAATGGACGATCGTGATAATATTTTACAGGAATACTCAATACTGCTATCTACAGGAACGAAAAGCGTTTTTTTTTTTCTTTATCTCAATACGTGTTAAAAGGGGGAAAACAGGCATTTTCTGGTGCATTTCATCGACTGGTTTCTATTTTCTTGTTTATTTCTCTTTGTTCGACAGCATGCAGAGACAAGGAGGAGATAGCAGCAGAAGACCGGTGTTTTTTTTCCCCCCACCGCTGCGGGTTGGGGGGGGGGCGGGGTTAGGGGAGGGGCTTTTGTCTGATTGACAGTTTGCTCGTTCGTCCGGCGTTTCGCCGCCTCTCCGCTCGTCCCTCGTGCGGCTCAAGCGGAAAAGTCCCGCGGGAGAAAGGAAATGTCCGAACGCAGAACCGCTGGCCTCCCGCGAAACGAGGAATAAAATTAAATATTAAAACAGAGATTTTTCCCTTCGGTCGAACTCCAGCGCCCCCTAGCTCCAGGAGGGAGAATGGGCCTCGGCTGCTCGTTTAAGAGAGCGAGACGCTAATCCGTCGGACAGCAGCACCACCTCACGGGACCCGGCTAAGCCGGACTCTCTCACGCACTCGACCGCAGCGCTAATCCCCGCGATTCACACGCTAGAGCACAGTCCACCGTGGAGGTGAGAGAATACTCCGAACAATACTCCGAGTCCCCACACTTCCAAACCTTTCCGCCGTTAAAAAGAAGAATAAGAAGAAGGAGAAGAAGAAGAAGATGATGAGGCCCCAGTCTCTGGGCGATTTGAAATGGGCAGAATTCTGAATCGTCATAGAAACAGGAGTTCTGTTTTGTGGCGGTGAAGTCGCCTCGGCTCCTCCTCCTCCTCTCCGTTTTCCCGCCAAAGCCGCGTGGCCGAGCCGCTCTGGTGGGGGGGGTCTCTCGTGTGGAACGCAACATGTGCAGACGAGGGGAGGGGGGGGCGTGCCACACCCCCTCTCCTGCTATAGGGCGGGGGACAGATGGGGGCGGGGTTTGGTTTGGGGGGGGGGGGGCGAAGACTGGAGTGACGGGTGAAAGGGCAGGGTGGTGAAGAAGAAGAGGAAGAAGAGCAAGAGGAGGGTGGCACTGAGGAAGAGGTGGCGGTGGGGGGAGAGGGGGTGGGGGTCTGGCCAGATCGGGCCGTGGCGGGGCGGGGCGGGGCTCACTGGCACTCCTCCAGCACCCCCGACAGGGCGTCGATGCTGCTGCTGTCGGTGTCGGAGGCCAGAGTCTGCTCCGTGGACATGGACGAGATGTCGTTGATGGAGGACGACTGGGAGGGCGTGGTGCTGCTGTTCACCGCTGCGTCTGTAGGGGGCAGCAGAGAGGCGGGTCAGGCACCGTGTGGAAGGAAGGGGGGAGAACTTCCCTAATCTAACACCGGACACCAATTTACAGGATCATACGGTACCTCCACAGTCTTCTCTCATCACTCCATTCTTGTTTCTCTCTTCCCAGTCCATCACTTCTTCATAGATCAGTTCTGTTTAACAAAAAATAAGTTTTACCCCCCTGAATTTGTACAGGAAGTCCCAGGAAGTCCCATGTGTAAACAAAGACAGATATTTTCAAATCGACTTTCAGTTTGAGAGAAGCCACAATGTAACAACACAGGATCTCTCAGGACAAAAGTGGGTCTTCTGAAGGAGTTAAAAGGAGCGAGAAGGTGAAAGAAAATTAAAATATTTTTTTTATTTTTAACAAAATTAAAAGACTATTAACAAAGCAAATTTACACAGATATACCGGGCCTTTTACCTTTCCACTGCTCGATGGTGTGCTCTCTCTCCTCCAGCTGTTTATCCGAGATCTGCGGAGGAGGCTGCAAAATATCACACATCACAAACATCTGGAATCAGCCATTTTCCTCTCGCCTCCTGATCATTAAGCACATCTGGACGGGCATGTGCCACAGCGAGAGGTTAATTAACGCTGAAGGCTTATTCCACATGAAACAGCCGGACACAGCGCACATAGGATTCCTGCAGTATAATGACCTTCTATCACCGAGCTCCATGGAAACCCCCCTCCACTGCACCGGTGGTACAGTCCACTCACCGCATCTGCCTCCGCCGGGTCGTACCAAACGTGGATGTAGGGGTGATTCAGGGCCTCCTGCACAGAGATCCGGCACTCGGGGTCGATCACCAGCATCTTGGACAGCAGGTCCCGAGCCTGACTGGCTGCACGGGGAGGGAGATAACATTATGACATCACTAAACCGCGACAGACGGGGGCATCGGACCGTGACATCATCAACAGCCGACCGTGTGCAACGGAAGTTAGGAAAGGACAGGAGTTTTTCGGGGGGGGGGGGGTGGTGGGTGAAAGAGGCGGGGTCTTACTCTTGATCTTGTCGTGCTCGGACTCGGAGGGGAACGCCCAATCAGGGAAGAGCTCGGTGAAGTTGAGCCCGGGGTACTGCGGCTTGTTCATCACGTAGTTCCGCACGGTCTCCATCAGCCGGCTCATGAACTCCAGCGAGGGCGTGCCCAGCACCTCAATCACCTTGTTCCACTGGTCTATGTCTGCAGGTGGGCTCAGGAAGAGGCATACCAACGAGGAGAGAAACACACACACACACAGACGCACACACACACATATAAACACACACACACACACACTCACACACACGCACACACACACTCACGCACACACACACAGACGCAAACACACACACATATAAACACACGCACACACACACTCACGCACACACATGCACGCACACACACACACGCACAATGTACAAACAAAATATCAACCAATCACCATCAACGTTGTTCCATTTGCTGTCAGCAACGTAATCACTGATTGGTGGAGCTCCCATGTCCCATTACACCGTACCGATCGGCAGGAGGCTCCCGCTCCCTCCGCCACCCGCCCACGAACGTTAAAGCTGATTTTAAGAAGCCAGATGGATCCCGTAGGAGGGGATGCAACATGTCGAAATTACCACGTTTCATCCGAGATGCCGAAGTGCTTCACCGCTTTTCGCATAAATTACGCCGAGCGTCTGTGGGTTAGCGAGGAAGCGAGGCAGACGAGTTTCTGGAGCGTGGGTTAGACGCGTCTCGCCCCCGTCTGACTCAGCGAGAATTCGACGGCTCGGCGGTTGGGCGCCGCCCCCTGTGAGTCAGACTGACGTCCGTCCGCCGTTTTATGGGGCCGTTTAACACCCTGAATGTCACGCGAAAGACTAAAGGACACAAGACAGGGGGGCGGGGGGGGGACAACGAGGGGGGGGGGACCGATGCGGCCTGCTTATCGAGAGAAAAGCGCCTCGGTCTGCGGGTGTGAAACCTCTGACCTCACCGCAAACATCCGGTATCGATTCCTGACGTGTGATTTAACTGCAGCAAACTACTTTTCCCATGATGCAATGCTTTCTGACAGAAACTTAGCGCGATGTGATCAGTCGGCAGTGGCTGAGCACAGGCCGATGAAGCGCTCCACGCTGAGTTTATTTTCGAGAGGTGCCGTGCCTCCGTTACTATTCAGACTGGGACGGCACAGTGAAGGTCGCTCCCAAATGACTAAAGGGCGGCGCTATAAGAATGCTAATCCAATTAGCCGCAGCCAACATTACACAGCACTGACCGCTTGGCTAAGGCTAGCGCTAAGGCTAGGGCTACTGCTAAGGCTAATGCTAAAGTAGCTTGTATTACACACTGGGATTAAAGGAGCCTGTTGTTCTCCTCAGGATGAAAAAGAGCCGTGAGATAAATGATTCACTCACACACAGCGAAGTGCTGCTCCCCACTTCACAGGGAGAAAGGTCAGCTACACGGGCTGAGACAGGCTCTCTAAACACATTTGCCCCAGAGAAGAGTATCTGCTAAATGCCAGAGCAGTGCAGCCCGCAATCCCCGGAGCTCTCCTGCTTTCAACCGGCGGAAGATTCGACGTCAGTGAACTTCAGAACGTCGACTGCGCACACACTAGCTCGTCTGCTCGAGTCCCACAGCGATTTACAACGTGCGGGTCATAAGGTCTTACAAATTCAGACCCGTTTGTATACCTGAGTGTTCAGGGAGGGAAGGACGCAGATCTCATTTCAACCTTTTTTTTTGTAGGGGACAGTTACAGTCATCACCCGGTACAACATGATAACATTATAAAGGGGGGGGGGGGGCAGAGAGGGAGAGAGGTAGAGGGAGACAGAGTGAGTGAGACGAAGAAAGAGACAAGGGGAGAGAAAGAAGGAAAGAGGGGGAGAGAGAGTGGTGCCTGTGGAAGGATACGGTCTGTTCCTTGGAAGATGACGCTCCCTTTCACCATCTCTCCCATGATGCAGCCCACAGACCAGATGTCCACTGAGAATAGAGTAGAGAGGTGAAACTCATCGCCCCCGGTACACAGGAGCTGCGTGTGTGTGAGTGTATGTGTGCACGTGCATGCATGTGTGTGTGTGTGTGTGTCTACGTATGTGTGTGAGTGTGTGTGAGTGTCTATGTATGTTTGTGTGAGTGTACGTGTGTGTGTGTGTGTGTGTGTGTGTGTGTGAGAGAGTGAGGTGTACATGCTGTTTGAGGAAACTCGCTCAAGGCAAAGGCATTAATGAGACTGTGGTGTGGGTTAGAGTTAGGGGTGGGGTGATCTGTGACTATATGGAACAAATGCAGGGGTATTTCGTGATATATGAAAAATAACATCAAGCCAAAAGTGTAAATAGGTCCTGAGGCTAATATCACAAATAATTCAGCTCACATTTAACATTTTATACCCACCCATCAAGATGTATCCAATCAGAGGCTCATTTTCAACTAATACCTATGCACATAAGTTATTAGTTTCATTTCTTTAGATGATGAACACATGCATAATAAATCTTTCTTTTTGAGTGAACAGCAACTTGAAATTAAGCACTCTTGGACGAACCCTGAGAAAACCATTCAGTTGACACCACAACCACACCCAGGCGATGAGTCACAGAACGCCGAGTGTAAATGAGCGGTACAAATGTTTTCCCCTGAATTCTCGGTTCTGAAATAACTATCATAGGTTGCTTTTTTTTTTTCCTTTTCCTTTTCCGGGTCTCTGTTGGTTTAAAATGGCTGCACTTCCTCCCTCAGCAGCTGGGAGACGGGGCTGATTTACTGGGGCCATGGCAGAGTTATCAGTGCGGCTTCCTCTCTTAACGGGGCGGGTCTGTCTGTCTGCCTCTCACACAGGCCGACACCCTCCATGTGCCCCGCCTGATAGGGCTGGAGTGGGGGGGTGGGGGGGGGGGTTTGATAACAGCTGTCTCCATGGAAACGTCTGGGCCCTGTCTGCTCCCCACACACACAAACACACACACACACGCTGCATGCACTCACACACACACTGACATGCACACACACTCGCATGCATGTAGGCATGCATGTACACACACACAAACACACACAGGAACACACACACACACGCACACAATCATATACACAGGATGTGGGCCATGATATTTTCCACAGTTGGTGTGTGTGTGTGCATGTGCGTGTGTGTGTACGCGAGTGTGTATGTGTGTGTGCCTGTGTGTGTATGTGAGAGTGTGTGTGTGTGTGAGTGTGTGTATGTGAGAGTGTGTGTGTGTGTGCATGTGCAGCATGTGTGTGTGCATGTGCGTGTGCAGCTGGGTTGGGGTGGGAATGTTTGCTCAGTGGAACACAGCTCTGGTCTGATTGCATAATCTCATCCTTTCTGTGGAATGCCGCTGTTTCTCAGACACGATCTTCCCCTAATAATGAAGAAAACAGCCGGGCCATCACACTGGGGAGGCCCCACCGGCACTCCTCACAGAGTTCATTCAGTAAATACACCCTGGGCGAGGGCAGTCCGGGGGGGGGGGCAGGTCGGGGGGCCACACAAGGCCGACAGGAGAGAGGAGTAATTCAAAGCAAATACGTTTTTGACCCATGTCTGAGAGGTGTGAGGGAGAGAAGGGGCCAAGGTTAGGTACTTTTATGTTAGAGAGTTTCGGAGATGGAATGATGTAACCAAAGTGCCGTGGTGAAGACGGGGAGAGCCCCTCACCGTTCTCCTTGTACTTCATGCCCAAGATGACCTCCGGCGCTCGGTAGTATCTGGTCACCACGTACGGGGTCATCATGAAGCTAGTGCAGGCCGTCCTGGCCAATCCGAAGTCCAGGATCTTCAGCGTGCAGTCCGACTTCACCACGATGTTACTGGGCTTCAGGTCCTACGGACAAGAGATACAACGCTGTACTCACCCTGTGTATGATGCCCTGTACCCACCGTGTGTATGATGCCCTGTACCCACCCTGTGTATGATGCCCTGTACCCACCCTGTGTATGATGCTGCCCTGTACCCACCCAGTGTATGATGCCCTGTACCCACCCTGTGTATGATGCCCGCTGTCTGTACCCACCCTGTGTATGATGCCCGCTGTCTGTACCCACCCTGTGTATGATGCCCTGTACCCACGCAGTGTGTGATACCCTGTACCCACCCTGTGTATGATGCCCTGTACCCACCCTGTGTATGATGCCCTGTACCCACCCTGTGTATGATGCCCGCTGAGTGCAGGTGTCGGATGCCACACAGGATCTGGTACAGCAGGTAGGACATCCTCTCATGGTCCAGGTCCATGTGGATCACCTGGCACAAGCTGGCGTCCATCAGCTCCATCACCAGGTACCTGGGGAGACGGAAGGTTCCAGAAAGAACCCCCAAACTCAGAGAGGGCCTTCAATCACCCCCTCAAATTCAGAGCACACTCTGTCCCCCCTCAAATTCACATGACAAAAATGGGGGTACTCACACTCCATTGAACCCAGGATCCCTAATCGTACCCCAGACCCTTACCCCTGAAAAACAGTGGCGGGGTGGAAGCTTCGTTTCATTGGCTGAGCCTGTACAGCGTCAACCCCAGTGACACATCAGTAACGCGCTGGAGCCAATCCCAGAATCCACTGCTGTCCTGAACAAACAGAAATGCCCACCAGGCATTCAAACCACCCCTGCTTTAAAACCTGCAAAACAAATGACTTACAAATCCTGGAATTCCTCCAGAGACTTCTGTGGCGTGAAGACGTTGATAAGCCTAATAATCTGAGCAGAGAGAGAGAGAGAGAGAGAGAGAGAGAGAAAGAGAAAGAGAGGAAGAATCAGGACGTGAGCAGTGTTAAGGTGCCTGGCAGGATATGGGACAGCGCTATATGAGCCAAGGAGTTCACCCAAAACTGTTTCAGAAAATGGGCAACTTAACAAATGGATAAAAATGTGAACTACGCAAGCTGCCCATGATTGGCCAATAACCAATGCAATATGAGCCATGTGATAATAATAACAATAATATGATTTTAGTAATAATAATAATAACAACAATAATAATAATAATTCAACTTAATTTGTAGAGTACATTTCAGGCCACAGTTTCAAAGTGTTTTACATAAACACAATAAAAGATGGTAAAACAATTCCCACAGCAAAATAAAACATTTAAGCTGAAGTCAGGGAACAAATAAAACAGGTACACTAAACAGTCTATACACTAAGAAGGGCTGTAAAATTACTAAAAGACATATTAAAAATATATCAAAATAGCTCAATACAAAATTAGGAAATATATATAAGGGATCTACAGGACGTGGGATCTACGGGACGAGGGATCTACAGGATGTGTGATCTATGGGACGTGGGATCTACAGGGCGTGGGATCTACAGGACGTGGGCTCTACAGGACATGGGATCTACAGGACGTGGGATCTATGGGACGTGGGATCTACGGGACGTGGGATCTATGGGGCGTGGGATCTACAGGACGAGGGATCTACTGGACGAGGGATCTACAGGACGTGGGATCTATGGGACGTGGGATCTACTGGACGAGGGATCTACAGGACGTGTGATCTACAGGACGAGGGATCTACGGGACGAGGGATCTACAGGACGTGGGATCTATGGGACGTGGGATCTACAGGACGAGGGATCTACAGGACGTGGGATCTATGGGACGTGGGATCTATGGGGTGTGGGATCTACAGGACGTGGGATCTATGGGATGTGGGATCTACTGGACGAGGGATCTACAGGACGTGTGATCTACGGGACGAGGGATCTACAGGACGTGGGATCTACAGGACGAGGGATCTACGGGACGTGTGATCTACGGGACGAGGGATCTACAGGACGTGGGATCTACGGGGCGTGGGATCTACAGGACGTGGGATCTACGCGACGTGGGATCTACGGGGCGTGGGATCTACAGGACGTGGGATCTACGGGACGAGGGATCTACAGGATGTGGGATCTACGGGACGAGGGGGTCTGACCGCGGATTGAGGCGAGTTTAGTGGGGACACCCACATTTTTGTGATTGACACACTTCAGCAGCACCAGCTCGCGGTAGGCCCGCTTGGCGTGGGTCTGGTTCTGGAACGGCCGGCTCAGCTTCTTCACCGCCACGGGGACGCCCAGAACTGTGTCCAGAGCGGAGCTGGGCGGAGGAGAGGAAAAAGGGAGGGAGAGAGAGACGGAGAGAGAGAGAGAGAGAGAGGGAGTGAGACAGAGAGAGAGAGAGCAAGAGAGACGGAGAGAGATGGACAGAGAGAGAGAGAGAGAGACGGAGAGAGAGGGAGAGAGATGGAGAGAGAAAGAGAGGGAGAGAGAGAGACGGAGAGAGAGACAGAGACAGAGAGAGAGAGAGAGAGAGAGAAAAAAGGACTGAGTCTCAGAGGGCTGCCTCTACATCAGCAAGCCCCGCCCACATGACTAAGATTAGCATCACTGCAGCGTGGGAGCCAATCACTACTGCTGGTATAAATAACCTTCCCAGCAGCACTTAAGCTGCAGGTCTAACGAGAATTCGTAGGTGGCAGTAATTGTGGCCACTGGCAGGAGCAGTTCTGGGTGAAAGCAGTAGGCAGGGGTGGTAGGATGAATTAGGAAAGCACCACTATTAAGTTGTCGAGGTAACTCCTAAATTAAGCGGGCAACACTTTGCTATAACAATGAGCCATAAAGCCTACAGAAGCATGCCGTAGGCCATTACAGGTCAAGAAAGCACATTACAACTCATAATAATAAATGGGGTTTGTGCTGTCATGATGTATGCAGAAAATTTTAGAGAACAGATTCAACATAACGACAACAATATGACTGCTGCCTACATTATGACTGTTATAACATCTGTCATACGGTGTAATACACTGCCATGGCTGGCTGTGACAAATGTTATGCAATGCTTATGACTGTGTAACGTAGGCTTTATTACAAACAGCACAAGTAAAATGTTCCCGCTAAGCAGCAAGTACAAGCAGGTGGTTCAGTAATAAACCGCAGTAACTAAGCAGTAATCAGGACAATTTTAGGTATGTTTAACTCTTTGGAGAGCAGATTTTTTGGAATGTTTTATTCCTCCAAAATTCTAGATCAGTGTTCTAGAACCCCACTGCTTCCAATCACCAGCAGTGACTGTGACATCAGCATTAGAATGTTCAGTTAAGAACATTCTAATCACACATCATTGACAGTATTGTAATATAGTGGTAGTGTAAGTAGAGGTGAGCAGATATAGTAGCAGCAGTGAGTGTTATTAGTGAGGGGGATAATTCTCGCGGCTGGGGGGGGGGGGCGTGGCCGCAGGATGGCGACGTTGGCGCTCACCACACGATGCCCTGGGCTCCGGACCCGATGGCGCGGAGCTGCTGGTACCTCTTCAGCACGGTGAAGGTGGAGTCGCCCACCTGCACGCTGTAGAACTGCCCCTCCCCCTCACTCATGGCGGCTTCACCTGAGCGCGGATTACACCTGCGGGCACAGCCAAAAAATAAAAAATAAAAAATAAAAATAAAATTTAGGAGCACGCTAATGCGTCCCAGTTAGTAGATGTGCTTCTAACGTCAGATTTCAGCAGCAAATGCTCTTAAAATGGGAGCCCTGTAGAGCCCTGCGTCCTGCACAGGTAAACGATGTCACACACACACAGGCGTCGGCGCTGAGGAGTCATCAGAGCCGCACAGAGAGCAGAGAACGGTCTCAGAGCACAGGAGTAACCAGGCCAGCGCACCGCGCCGATCAACGTACGGCCACTTGAGCCTGATGGAAACAACGTGTTCATGTGTGAGCGTAGTTTCAGGGCAGTGTGCATGGAGTGGGGTGATGAGTGATGCTGGAGTGTGTGTGTGGTGTGTGTGTGGATGTGTGTGGTGATGAATGAGAATGTGTGTGTGTGTGTGTATAAATTGAAAAGGGACGCTGTGTGTAACTCAGAAGTCCTGAGGGCCGTTCTTGGCTCAGCACGGTCAGAGCAGCAATTAGTCTCCTGCCGATCCTAACCAGTGTGCACAGGTGGAGAGGATGACTGCCTGCTGCATTCCACACACACACACACACACACGCACGCACGTGCACACACACACACACACACGCACGTGCACACACAGCCACACACACACACACACACACGCACGTGCACACACAGCCACACACACACACACACACACACACACACACGCACGTGCACACACAGGCAAACGCACGCACACACACGCAGGCAGGCACACACACACTCAGTGGACTGAAGGTTAAAATAGGGGCCAATTCCATGGGCTTGATGATGAGGCTCCTCACAAGGGACAGAGAGGAACTGGAGCAGGACTTGGGGGGGAGGGGGGTGAACTCCTGAACCTCTCAGATCACATGGGGAACAGGACGGAGTGCCGAGGGGGTGGGGTGGGGGGGCACATTTAGGCAAGTAACAGTAAAAATAAAGCGCACCCCATGTAATGGGCACCAGGGGAATGCTCATATACATCTGACCTGAGTCAGAGGCAATCTGTCTGCAGGAAATACAAACACACACACACACGCTCACGCACGCACACACATCGCACCACACACTCACACACACACGCGCCACCACACCACAACGCTCACCACACACGCACACAGTCACGCACCACACATCTTCACACACACACACGCACACACACACACACACACACACACACACATGCTACGCACGCACACATCACCACACACACACTCTCTCACCCACACACACACACACACACACTCTCTCTCTCCACACACTCACACACACACACACACACACACCCTAACATCTCTCAACACACACACACCACACTCTCTTCACGACAACACCACACACACACCACACGTACGTGAGGCCGATGGGCTGCCCTGTGTTTGGACGTAACGCGCTGTAAACCTCCACTCGTCCCCGGGGGCCGTTGCGTAACCATGGAGACGGGCCCCCGGTCCGGATCCTTACGGTCTGTAATTTGTGGAGCTCGTTTCAGGACCCGCCGCACCGCCGAGGCCTCGGGGCGGGTCTGACAGCGCCGCAATAAAACATAATCAGCCTTTTACAGGCCGGCCTTCAGCCCCCCCGCACCCGCACCCCCCCCCCACCCCCACGGGACCCAAAAACAGGGCCCCCGAAACCACCGGAGAGGAGAACCTGCAGCCGCGAAACGCACGCCAACAGCACCACAAAAGGCTCACAGAAAATCTGTTTTAAAGAACTTAACACGCATAGAGACACACAGAACATACCAACTGCCTCCCAAAAAAATACTGAATGTAATCACCTGCCTTACAAGAAGCTGCCGGAAGAGGAAGGAATTCCAAACAAAGGGGTTGCAAGTTCAATTCCAGTGGTACTGCTTTGCCCCAACCCAAAGCGAAACTCTCTTGCACTGATGTGGATCGCAGTCTAATAATAAACGGTTAACAGGCACCTGGTGGTCCTCTCTGAAAAAGCTCACATTTGACACGCACAAAAACGCAAGACTGACAATATTCAAATAAATAGACTGCAAATGAACCTTAAGAGGAAGGGTTCAGGAGCAGGCCCTTTAGCAAGATTTATCAAGGCCTAGTGCGGCCAACTAAGAACGTTCCCTGGGGTTTACCTGCTCCAGGACGAGTCCGGCGGGGGGGTGGGGGTGGGGGGGGAATAAGGAGCGTGGATCAGCTAAAGGAGCCGGAAAAAGAGGAGCGTGAGTCATGAAGATGACTGCAATCAAAACGAGAGCTGCTCCTTCACTCTCTTTCTTCTCTCCAGAGAGAGAGAGAGAGAGAAAGGGAGGGAGGGAGAGAGAGAGAGCACGAGAGGCAGTTAGAGAGAGAGAGAGAGGGAGAGGCAGGGAGAGAGAGTTGTAGACAGATGTATGTATATAGAGAGAGATATGGAAGACAGAGATGTAGAGAGAGGAAAGATAAAGAGATGTGGAGAGGCGGTGTGGGTGTGCAGAGAAAGGGGGAGAGAGATGTAGAGAGGGGGGGAGAGAGAGAGCAATAAAGGGGGGGCGGGGGGGGGAGCACTCCCGCACGTGTGGGTCTGTCTGGCCGCATGACGTAATCCCTCCCAGCGGGGAACCGCTCCTGGCCTCTTCTTCCTCACTGTGGTCCCTCCTCTTCCTCCTCCTCCTCCACCGCCCCAGCTCTTCACTCCCTCTCTCATCTCACCTCCCTTTGTCCCTCTCTCTTCATCTTTCCTGTCTTTTCTTGCAGCAGTCTGACATTCCCCCTCTCTTCTCCTCTCCCCCTCCACTGTATCCCTCCTCTCTCTCTCTCTCTCTCTCTCTCTCTCTCTCACACTGTCCTCCTCTCTCTCTCTGAAATTAAAATATAAATGTGCTTTCACTGCATGACGCCAGAGTTTGCATTGCTAAAACAGTAAATAGATAGATGGTGGCCTTAATAAAAAAATGAATCACCCAATGACTAACCCTCCTCCCTGCTCCCACAAAGTCGTTTTCTCTCTGTCTCTCATTTTCTCTCCCTCTCTCCCTCCCTCCCTCCCTCTCTCTAAATTCAATTCAATGGTGCTGTATTGGCAGGACACACACAGCACTAGGCCACAGCACACACAAAGCATGCAAATACGATGCATAACTCAAGAAGCGATGACTACACTGTTCAACATATAACACAAAAAACCGTGATAATAAAGTGATAAACATTATTATAAAATGTACAGCCTGATTGGACAGGCACTATCATTTTTATCGTTTGGGAGGGTGGAGAGTCCGTCTATTCCGCAAACCAGCCTGCAGCCAGTGTGTCAGCACCAATTAATCACTGTCCTTTCTCAAGCTAAGGACTGCTGTCCCCCCTCCCACCTCCTTTTGGAGAAATGCTAAGCAGGAACAGGGCGAGTTTTAAAGGCACGTGCGGGAAGGATGCTGTTTCTCAAAAGAACGAGGGCAACGCAGAAGGACTATGGACTATATTACCCATAAGAACTACTCTCCTACAGTGGTCACGATCTCCCTCACACAGGGGGGACTACATTACCCATAGGGACTAGTCTCCTACAGCCGTTACTATCTCCCTCACGCAGAGGACTACATTACCCATATCCTCCAGTAATAGAATCTGATCTACCCAATCAGGGCATTTAATAGCCTACCTAGCCAATCAGGCCACTGAATCCAAAAACTAGCCAATCAAAGCACTCCATCTTCAAACATAAACCCGGTACACCCGTCATGGCTAACTTAATCCGAAAAAGGCCAGAAATAGCTGGAATGTGGAATTCCCGTGGTTAGCTGGGAATACCGGAAAATCGGAAAAGTCTGCGCTGATCTAAAAGAGCAGACCTCAGGGAGGCGGTAGCAGTCCTCTGTGTGAGGGAGATAGTAGCGGCTGTAAGGGAGGGAGGAGGGGACACAGAGGGGCGGGGGGACATTCAGCACCACAAGCCGGGGGCACACAATATGATTTCATCCCTCAATTAGCACTTCTAATTGCCCTCCAGAGTTCAGCGGAGATCTTTGTACAGCTCAGGTCAGGCGTGCGTAAGCTGAGACAGGAATTCTGTAGCCCGAGCCCGGGAAGCAACATTCCCGCTCCGACGGCCATCTTCCCAGCTGCTCCCAACGGCTTTGCGTGATTTTTTAAAAGATTAAAACTCCCTTTTCTCCCTTTTCAAATTCCTAATCTACATTTATTATAACATAAGGTCGCACAACCAGGTGTAGATGATTCAGAACAACTTCACAAAAATTCAGCGATGACCTGTTTTGTCCTTCTGCTGTTCTATGTAAGTAAGGAACCAAGCAGGAAAATAATCGTTTGATCGTTTTTTAATTGTTTTAATACTCTCAGGTATTTCCAGGTTTGTTACCAGTGTGCTTGCTCAACATTGCTACATCCACCTCTAACCTTTTCTACTGCTGCACAGCTTGGCCATGACATCACTGCCATGTCCTGGGGTGATGATGTCATACGACACTATTAACTTCACACCGAACATTCAAACTTTATTGTCCCGGGGAAAATTTTGTTTACGGCGAGGATAAAAATACAATGTAAGAACTCATAAAACAAACATGCAATAAAAAGACATCACAAAAAATAAATACAAGGACAAAACAAAGAATCAAGACTGAAGTAAAACACTCCCTTCGGTCTTGTTATATGCAGAGTCAGCGTCAAGAAGAAGCAGGTATTAAAGTATTACTTACTGTACCAGGCGTGTGAACTGCCAGCCTGACCCCAGCACTGCTGTGGCCCCAACACGTGTTCCCATCAGTCACTGTAAACTAACTCATGTAGACCCTACAAGGCCATCCGGCAGGCTACACGGTACCTGTTGCCAACGATCATTCGTTTAATCATTAATCATTTAATGATCATTAACCACCAGCAAATTTAAATAAAACAAGGATGGGTCATCCATTTCATTTTGTATGTTTAATACTGTTTTTTACTTCTTTTTTAACAATTATTATTATTATTATTATTACTTTCTCTTATATATTAATCTCATTGTTAATATAATGGAATGCATAAGTCACGCAGTATTTAATAATAAACGTGACTTCCCCTAGCAACTTCTCCGTGCAGCTCCTGAGCAGTTGCGAGTTCTCTGTGAAGCAAGTTTCGCTACAAGTTCTGAAGAAGCTCAAGAATTGTGAACATTCCTGAAGCAGTACTGAGAGTGGAACTTGGCACTTGCTGACAGGAGCAGTTCAGTCACGCGCTGCTGCCCCAGAATCTCCGCCTGGCGAACGGAACGCGAGGCCGTGGCGTCAGCAAGCGGGCACCCCCGGCTCTTATCCCACAGGCGCCCGCGGGCACCTCCGGCTCTTATCCCACGGGCCCCCGCGGGCACGCACGCAGTCCGTCACGGTCTAAAACTCAGCGATGCAGAGCGGCGTGGCTCCACCGCGACTGACTAATTTCTCTCTGCAAACACCAAACTCCAACCAAGTAAAGAAGACACAACCTGGCTGCCGCTCATCTCAACAGACTGGTGTCCTTCTCCACCCAAATGTAAACACCACTGGACTATTTGCCCTCTCCATCCAACTAACGGCTGCCCAGTCTGAGGAATAGATGAGGAACACCAGAGTTATTTCAGACATAAATGTCACACAACCGTTTGGGCACAGAAAAACTCGACGTGAAAGAGAAGCTAATTAAGCTAATTAAATGTAAATTCAGGAACAGATGAACACCCACACACAAAGAAATGTGAGAATCGGGATTTTAAAAAGTACAGCATAGTCCACAGCGATATATTCAAGTGAATATAAAATACATTGAACCCAGTTTTAAAGGAGATGGTTGCCATGGAGAAAGAAGTTAATTCATCAGCCAGTGGATCGTAATGGGACAAGCAAACACTCCAGTGCCAGCTCCAACAGGTACAAACATGGGGCTCATCCTGAACATCACATCACATTAACTGTGCTGTAATTCCAGTGTGATTCTATGCTAGCGCAGTGCTGTAATTCCAGTGTGATTCTATGCTAGCGCAGTGCAGTGATTCCACTGTGATTTTAGCTAGCAAAGTGCTCTGATTCCAGTGTGATTTCAGCTAGTACAGTGCTGTGATTCTTGTGTGATTCTATGCTATCACAGTGGTCTGATTCCAGTGTGATTTCAGCTAGCACAGTGCTGTGATGCCAGTGTGATTCTATGTTAGCACAGTGCTGTGATTCCAGTGTGATTTCAGCTATCACAGTGCAGGGATTCCAGTGTGATTCTATGCTATCACAGTGCAGTGATTCCAGTGTGATTCGATGCTATCACAGTGCAGTGATTCCAGTGTGATTCTATGCTATCACAGTGCAGTGATTCCAGTGTGATTCTATGCTAGCGCAGTGCTCTGATTCCAGTGTGATTCTATGCTATCACAGTGCAGTGATTCCAGTGTGATTCGATGCTATCACAGTGCAGTGATTCCAGTGTGATTCTATGCTATCACAGTGCAGTGATTCCAGTGTGATTCTATGCTAGCGCAGTGCTGGGGCGGCAGTGAGCAGAGTTACGTATTGATCCAGCAGCACAGACTTAGCTGTCTGACAGACTCAGATGGCGGGGTGGTGCATTGTGGGAAGACAGGCAGCCCCGCAGGAATGTAGTGCATTTCCCATGTCCTGCTACCTGCTGGGCCTTTACTCAGGCTAAACTGGGCCTCAGTCCCAACAGCGAAGTCTCTATTTCTACATAAGAGCACTCATAGGCATGACTATCACAAATATAATAAGCACATGCAACGTATAAACATACACACGCACACACACACACATGCACACACACACACACACACACACACAACATCCGTCCATCAGCAAACCTGAGATACCCGAGTCCCCCATTGTAAGCTCCAAAGCTGCCCTGGCCTGGGACCCCCCTGCTGCCCCTGCCCCCCCCCCCCCGTCCCGGACGCACTGAAGAGCGTTCTGCAGCCATCCAGAAATATTTCAGATCTCATTCTTAGCCGCTAATAGTTTTACAGGGGGGGGGCAGAATGGCTTTCGGTGGTCAGATAAAACCACCGCAAATAGCCCCTCCGCGCTGCCGTGGAGCCCAGCGCTCCGTCTGCGCGGGCAGCGTGTCACTTTACGGGCAGCGCGACTCCGGCTGCACGTCATTTTAAAACCGGACCGCGGCCGGCGCACACGGTCACATTTTTAGGAACAGACAGGTTGATACTGCGCTCCGTCCGGGCACTGCGTTGCTACAACGGGAAGGGAAATTTGTTTAAAAAAAATGAATAAATAAAAAAAGGAGCCTAAATTCAGGCTGAGGATGATTTTTATCTTCCGTCAGGCCTCTTGTTCTTTAAATGAAATTTTCTGAGAGGAGGCCAGGAGTACGGGTTAGGGTTAGGGTTAGGGTTAGGGTTAGGGCCACAGCACGGAGGGTTAGGGTTAGGGTTAGGGTTAGGGCCACAGCACGGAGGGCCAAAGTCATCTTCCCACACAAAGCCCGCGTGTCCACGGTGAGATTTAATGACGCAGAGCCTTTAGGGCGAACAGTGAGCCTGGGCACACGCGGGACGGCAGACCGTCTCCTCACCAGCACAGAGACGTCCGCTGCCGAAGACAGGAAGAGAGTCCGGCGGGATTTAACAGCTTCCTGTCCATCGGCTCAACCCCGCATCACCCCCCCCCCCCACCCCCAACGTTCGACACCAACGTTTACCCACAATACAGTGCGAATACAAGAATCGTGACACTTACTATCAGCAGGATCATCTTTTTTTGGTATTAAAATGATAGATAATCTGAGCTCAATAAAAGACAACGAGTTTAAATACCAAATGCTGCCCAAGTTTCTTGCCTTAGAAATGCTAGAAAAAAGACTTTTTTTTTTGTGACAGAAGAATGCAAAAAAAACTACTCGGGCATGACAGAAAAACAGCAAGAGCGTGAAATGAGTGATTAATATGCATTAGGCCTACAGTGAGAGATCATATTAACGGAAACAGCAGAGGCAGAAGTCAAAGTTTCCTCCAATCGGTTTCGGTTGTGCTGCTCTGCGGGCACGACTGACTTTTCCCTTTGAAAAAATAAAATAAAATAAATAAATAAAAAACTCATCATTTTAACGGCGCGGATGATGAATGATTCCTTCCGGCCATTTCAGCAGCTTTCTCCTCACTTCTTCTCGTTCCCCGGCTCTCGTCCTCGCAGAGAGAGACAAGATGGCGAGTGACTGGCCTTCATGCCACTCGCCAGCGAACTGCAGTTCAGCAGCAGCAGCGCCGTAGTTCACCATAAGACCGTACCTTTTTACGATTATGCCCCGTGTGCAGGAGCATCACACCTGCAACACAGCTTCACATTGCTGCTGTAACTGTCCCTGCGGGTACCTGTGCCAGTACGCGGGTCCAACCCGATTTCAGTCAGCAAGTTAACAAAGGAATTGGCGATTTAAGCCATTTCACGAGAGGAAGTGCTGTTAGACTGTATATCGGCACAGCTGTGATTCGGCCGTAGGCTCGAGGCCACAACGCGATACTGCATTAATACAACAGTCCTATTAGCCTTTAAACTATCAGGTAATTTATTTGTCTTCGCCAACGAATACAGTTGCTTCAGGATTCCATTTTTTCCCCCATTGTTCTTTTTTTTCCTACAATGTATCAATTAGAATGCAAACAAGGCGGAGTGATACGTCACAGTAAAAAGTCCGTAACCGTCCTACTGTATATCAGCACTCATGGAATGCCTCTCGTCCAATCAAATCACTCGACCGGAACTAACCGCTGTATAAATGCTAATGTGGAATACAGTGTTGGTGCGTGAGTGCCTTTGCGTGTATACATACAGTGTGATATCTGTGGTTGTTCGATGCACAGTAGAGCACAGACCAGGGGTACCAACAGCAGATTTTGGGGGCACACTGTCCCTCTTTTAAAAGACACACACAGGAGTCACTCCAGGGGGAAGCCTGTAAACACAGGCTCTTTATTTCGGTTCACTTTGCATTAAAAGCTCTTGTGATGTGGAACTGCCTCCCTGTACTCCAATATCACAGCAGACAGTAGCCGTCTGTTGCAAACAGATCACCATCCTGAGGAATGTTTTTTTTCCCCCCGTCAAATCTCGTGGCGGTACGAGAAAGGGGACCTGACACTGCAGAGGAAGACTCCTCCTTCTTTCTTTCTTTCTTTCTTTCTCTTTCTCTTTCTTTCTTTCCTTCTTTCTGTAGTTCCCACTTGCTGAACCTACACAGTCCCAGAGGCTTTGTTAGGGAGTGATACTGCACGAACAGCAATCCCCAGCACCTGACCCTTACAGACCCATTTAAGACAAACCACCAGTTCTTTCACAAAAGACGCACTCCCACAGAAACACATGCCGAGTCAGAGCCATAAATCACTGTGAACTTTACCAGGTACAGCAGTCTGAAAATGGACACGTGCACAGATAGATCATTTCTTTTTAAAACATCAGAAGTCTGACATAGCAGATGACCCTGCTTTATACTATATATGATATTTATTTATATATAATACCATTGGGATGATTGCGGACGGAAATGCCATTAACCAGGTGACTGCTTCCATGTGACACACGCCACATGTATGCAGTAGTGATGGTGTTGGCACTTTTCAGGATTCCTTACAAAAAATAAGCATGATAAAGATGGGCTTTTGGGTATATAAAAACATTAACTTCTTCACCTGTCACCCTCACAGACACACACAGAATTTGGGTACAGCTAACTGCTACACCTGCTTACTCGCACGGGAAAATGGCATTTTTCTGTTACTTAGTGTTGCATGGAAGGAGGTCGTATATTGGTATGAGCACCACGCAAGATTCAACTGGCATTTAGACAATAAACTAATATTTTCGATATTAACGTCAAATGGGCCGGGTTATCCTGTTATCTCAGCCCATCTCGCACTTGTTAACTGTCCCCGGCTTTGCAAAGTTAACCATGACAGCTTGGAGCTTTAAGTTCATCGTGATTAAGAACAACTACAACGTGCAAACAATTTCAGTTTCATTTCATAGTAGTGGGCTACTGCAGATCCGGTACGCATCACTACGCA
Source organism: Anguilla rostrata (assembly GCF_018555375.3). Taxonomy (NCBI): domain Eukaryota; kingdom Metazoa; phylum Chordata; class Actinopteri; order Anguilliformes; family Anguillidae; genus Anguilla; species Anguilla rostrata. The sequence continues at coordinate 2,773,117 of NC_057935.1, forward strand.
GACTAAGATGGACGCACTGAAGAAACCGTTAAAAAGGGCACTGACAGTCCGCGACAAGAGGGCTCAGATACCGTGAAAAAACAGGATGCCACGAAGAGAGCTGTCCCAACGTACGCTCCGGCACGAGCGTAGCCTTGTAACAACGCATCCAGCTGTGGGCGCAACCTGCGGCGCGGTCCAACTGCACTTCACGTGGGCGACATTATTAACGCGCGCGCCGCAACACCTGCAAATGCGCTCGTGAATGAACTTGCGATTCGTTAACCGTTTTTTACTCGCGTAACCGTGAATAGTTCTGGTCTTAAGAGTGATTCTCGTCGGTTGGGGGAATCACTAGTAAGTCAGCTAGTTAAGACTTGCAGACTCTCCGCCTTGACGAAACTCTGGCTGTTTCAATTATTGTCCACCCAAAAGCCGTCAAAATTTCTGCTCCGTGGTTCCGCCACATAAACTTCGAGACCCCCGCCCTCCCTCCCACACCGGCAGCCCGACAGTTCTTCGGGCAGTGAAATGTACAACACCGATTTTGGACACTGCAGTAACGTCAGAGGCCAGAACAATCCAACTGGTGATGTAGCCAGCTAGCCAGTTAGCACTATGTTTTCTTTAGCTGAAGACGAGATGAAATATTTCCCTTTTATGGGTACACCCGACTCTGAAATGTTGCTTCAAATTACCGGAATTGCAACTCGGAATTGAGGCCGAGTTCTTTTCCCTCTCACTTCTCGGTGGGACTGCGGTAATGGAACTAGTAGCGGCGCATGCAGGCGGACAGGCGGGCTAAATTTAATTGCACCTACCTTCTCCCCTCGCTTTTCCAACACTCCCATGTACAGTGAGCCGCGCAAGAGAAGCGGCTCCCAGCTTCTACACATTCACAGCCACGCTCCCGGATCCAAGCGAAGATAACAAACAAGCGACCTCGCTGACGGCGAAAAGTAAGCGAGCTCTTCTGCTACCGCCAGCCACCGAATCCCGAACTCCTGTCAATGGCACGATTGGGGGCGGAGGCTCGCTGGCACAACAATTCGACGGCAGGCAGGAAACTCGAATGACGTCATCGCGTAGTCGGGATCTCAAGTTTTATTGCGAGTTTTTACCGAAAACGATTACCGTTTTTTTGTTGTTGTATGAAGCCTAAGCAAATGTGCCTCGGTGCATACGGGAAATGCGAGCAGAAGAGTTTTAAAATGTCATTTCATGTTTGTCTGGAAATATTTGCGAGCAGCAGTTGTAGCGTATACCAACAGGTTAACTGTAAACACTGTAGGCTACTGTGGGTGTAATTCAACTGATTCAGTCTTGCGTAGGTTGTGGAAGCAGCTATTTCCTAACTACAGATATTGTCATCGGACGTCCTTATAGTGATATTAACTTAAAAACGGACCCATTTAACGCTGATCTATGGGCTGTTAATCGGAAAATGAAATTTAAATTACGTCAAAATAGTAACACCGCAATCTCCGAGACCAGCTTCCACGAGGAGCTGGCATAGAGGTGACGTCATATCCCTGTCCTCTGATTTGGTCCGTGTACGCTCCATTCAAGTTTATTTGCAAAGCGCTTTTGACAGACACAAAAAACACAGTCCTCTTTCACCCTAGCCTATCTGTTCGCCCAAACGAGTTGCTTAGTATAACAATGCAAATTGTGTATGTAAAACCTTAAACTGTGTATTTAAGCGTACGCGCCTTTCATAAACATAACATCGACATAGGCGTGTGGGGATGTGAGTGTATTTTCATCGAAACCGAGGGGTGACAGGACTTGGGTCCCAAACTGCACGAGCTACTGTCCAAGGAAATATTCCAACCCCATACACACACAGATTCCCAATTCAACATCAAAAGCACAGAAACTCTGATCAGATAATATTTTTATTTTTTTTACATTCACAGATTTATGAAGTCCCCAGTTATGATAAAATATATAAAATATAATCTTCATTAAGGCAACTGATCTCTGTATTATTTAAGCAGCCCACAAACCCCTCACAGTTTTAACAAACTGAGGCAGAAAATAATGGAAAGATTTTTATAAAGACAAAAATCGAGACATAATTACCATTCGAGCAAAACCGGACAGAACAAACACCTTTTTTCCTTTACAAGTCATAAATACTATAAAAACATTACACTAAAAATTTTTTTTTAAATTTTGATAGGGAATGCATGTTGGGATGTGTTGCAATGGCGGAATGTATCTATCTTTCCAAGTAAGAACATCCACTTTAATAAAAAGGGCAATTGTTAAAAAAAAATTAAATTCAGATATTAAAAGAAAACAAACAGAGAAGTACATCAAATCGGTGGAGTTTCAAAATGACAAGGAATGATCTCCAATCTGAGTTCCTTCAAGCCGTGTGTGTTATCCAGATGACGTTTGACAAAGAGAAAACCGGAACTCCATACTGTCAATATCAACCGATGTTCATTAATTAGCATGTGGAAACACACAGACACCCAAGCTCTTCACTGGTCAGTGCTTTTCTTGAGGCCTATCATTGGTCCAAGAGGCCTCGCCTCTCTACGAGCGCACGCAATCATTCCAAATATTTCCCGACATTCACATTTTCCACCAATTTGTCAGCACTGGGACTCTTTGGTTTTGCCTCAAAGTAAATATTGCACAACAGTAAACACTTCACTATAAAAAGGTAAACACCGTGTTTTACACCGCCCCCCCTGGTTGTGTACGAGGAAGGACGTGAGTCACAGTGTTTATTGTGAGGCACAAGGTGGAGATTTCAGCTGCATGGTATAAGGGACTGCAAATTCAGGAGAATGGATGATGATGCACTGATTGGATCGACCTTCCAGTATTTTTTTTTGAGATGCACAAAACCTACCCACCGAAGTCCATGGCACAGATTCAATACCCCGGAGTATCTCTCAGTGACATACTATATAGGTGCATATACGTCATTATACGCACGCACACACACGCACACACACACATGCACGCACACACACACGCAGACACACGCACACGCACCCACACACTCACACACAAGATTGCACTTTGGAATGCAGGTTTCCTCCTCCAACAATCTGCCGGTTGCCGTGGGAGATGGTTGCTGTGGGAGACTACTCCACTGTCACTGACTTGGCCAGGTTCCTGGGGCAGTCCACCTAAAAGCCAAGATGAACAGTTTGCGTGAGACAAGCCTCAAACTCCTCTCTGAGACAAAAAAACCCAGAGTGAGGGGGGGCATTGACATCTTACAGACAGAGGGGAAGTGACAACACATCATACAGGTATTGGGGAGGTGCCATTGTACAGGTAAAGGGAGGTGACATCACACAGGTAGGGGGGAAGTGACATCACACAGGTAGGGGGTGAGGTGACATCACACAGGTGGGGGGGTGACATCACACAGGTAGATGGGCACGGGACATCACGCAGGTGGGGGGGCGGTGACATCACACAGGTATAGGGGGGAAGTGACATCACACAGGTGGGGGGGGTGACATCACACAGGTATAGGGGGGGAAGTGACATCACACAGGTATAGGGGGGAAGTGACATCACACAGGTGGGGGGGGGGTGACATCACACAGGTATGGGGGGGGAAGTGACATCACACAGGTAACGCACGTCGAATCCGCGCAGCACGGCCAGGTGGAAGGACAGCAGCTGCAGGGGGACCACGCTGAGGATGCCCTGCAGGCAGTCCACTGTCTGCGGCAGCTCGATGGTCTTGTATGCGTTGCTGGTGATCTCCGGGTCGTTTTGGCAGCAGATGATGATGGGCCGGCCCTGACAGGAGAGGGAGGGCACAGGAACGCGTCACGCAGCTTGCCGCGGGACGCCCTGCTCTTCCCAAAGCATGCTGGGATACACAGCCTCAGCAGCAGCGGTGCAAACCTCAGGCTTCACCACGATAGGATCATTTCGACTCTTCAGGCAACAGTTCAGTATTTGGCAACATCACAAATTTTGCACCGATACGATTCAAAATGGTCCGGATCGATTTAGCTTTACACCCCCAACTCCAAAAATAATTATTGCTGTTGGGGTGGGCAAATCATGAAAAAAACCTAAACCCACATGTCCAAAGACATTCAGATTAGACTAATTGGAGACTCTAAATTGCCCATAGGTATGAGAGTGTGAGTGAATGGCGTGTGTGTGCCCTGTGATGGATAGGCAACCTGACCAGGGTGTATTTCTGCCTCTCACCTAATACGTGCTGGGATAGGTCCCAGCCCCCCAGCCCCCCAGCCCCCTACCCCCCCGCATCCTACCCCCCTACCCCCCTACCGCCCAGCATCCTACCCCCCTACTCCCCTACCCACCAGAATCCTACCCCTCAGCCCCCTTACCGCCTACCCCCCACCCCCCGTGATCCTGACCAGGATTAAGCGGGCTGGATGCCGGACGGACGGACGGACGGACGGACGGACGGACGGACGGACGGGGGCGAGCCTCACCTGTCTGGCGGTCACCTGCTGCAGAGCGTTGTGGCACTTGGTGTAGCAGGCATCCCGCATGATCACCATGATGACGGGCATCTGCTTGTCCACCAGCGCCAGGGGGCCGTGCTTCAGCTCGCCCGCCAGGATGCCCTCCGAGTGCATGTAGGTGATCTCCTTTATTTTCTGTGGGGAGCGACCAATCAACAACTGCTGTCACGCAGGCTTCCTCTCCAACTCTAACAAAGCCACACCTCATTCAACAGCTAGAGACCTCGTTGAGCTGCTAATTAGTAGAATCAGAGTGTGCCAAATTAGGCCAATGCAGGATTTTGTTTACACCTAGGTTACCTAGGCTAAATGCGCCAACTGGCTGTACACACCAACGCTGGTTCGCTCGTCATTTACCCGCTTATCGAGAAATGCAGCGAAAATGTCAAGTGGCGTAAATATGAGGGCTAATTAAGTAATTAAGGCTAGAAACTTTCAAAGATAACCAGAAACAGAAAAATGGCCCTTGTTGCCTAAAACAGGCAGGTGGGGGAAACATTTTAGAGGTGAAAATAGAAAAAAAAAAAATAGTCAAGCGTGCACCCAGCACACAATTGAGCCTGCTGGTCTAGAGCTCTCAGGGTTCTGATATTACCCTGAGTCCCACACGTCTGCTCAGTGCATTAATCTCTCTGCGTGTAAAAATGCCTCCCCAGCGCGGTGTGAAATGTAGCGTGTAATCATTTCTACCTGGGCCTCGACCTCGTTCCACTTACCAGAGCAAACTGTAACTCAGCGAAGCTCCTGTGCTACACTGTCACGCTTTATTTATGCTTTTAAAACTAAAGCATAAACAAACAACTGCCAACCGAGGCCTCCTTTAATGTCTTCTTTCGATGAACAGAAGAGATTGTCTTATCAACTCTACGACATCCATACACAGCTAGACAGTTTGCACAGGGGACCCAGTAAAAATAAGAAAATTACACAGAAAGGTGTCGGCATGTGATACTCACCAGCGCCCCCTCCAGGCAAGTGGCGTAATTGAAACCGCGCCCCATCACTAACAGTGACCTCTGCTGGTAGAGCTCGTCCGCGATGCTCCTGATCTTCTCATCCAGCGCCAGAACCTGCTTTAGGAGCTCTGTAAACCAGGACACACTCTGTGTTAATGTGTCATAAGAGGACACACACTGTGTAAATGTGTCTTAAGAGGACACACTCGGTGTAAATGTGTCATAAGAGGACACACACTGTGTTAATGTGTCTTAAGAGGACACACACTGTGTAAGTGTGTCATAAGAGGACACACTCTGTGTTAATGTGTCTTAAGAGGACACACTCGGTGTAAATGTGTCATAAGAGGACACACACTGTGTAAATGTATCTTAAGAGGACACACACTGTGTAAATGTGTCATAAGAGGACACACACTGTGTAAATGTGTCATAAGAGAACACACTCTGTATTAATGTGTCTTAAGAGGACACACTCGGTGTAAATGTGTCATAAGAGGACACACTCGGTGTAAATGTGTCATAAGAGGACACACACTGTGTAAATGTGTCATAAGAGGACACATATGCTGTTGATGTGTCATAAGAGGACACACACTTGGTGTTAATGTGCCAAAACAAGACACACATGGTGTGAATTTGCCGTACAAAGCACTAGACATTTTCCTCTAGCTGGCGAGTTCATCCTCTAGATCTGCTTAGTCACTGCAGTCTGAAAGGCCTGGAGGGGAATGAAAGTCTCATTTCCATCTAATACACAATAAGACTGACAACAAGCAAGCAGATGGAAAACTGCGCTCATCCATGTGCATTTATTCAGGCTGTATCTTTTTACGGTTGATTTTAAATCCGCAATGATGGTTTCAATAAACCTTTTTTTTTTTTTTTTGGAAGGATAAAAATTTATGAAAAGCAAAGAACACGGCTTAAGGTAGATTTTATTTTTATTTTCTATTTTACTGAGTGTCTGAAATGAGAAAATTGCTGGAACAGCAGAGGATCATGGGAAATGTTCCAGGTTCCAGGTTCAGGTTTAATGGCTGGGACCTTCCATTCTGCACCTGAGCAAAGCACCAGGCCTTCAGCAGCTGTGCAAACAGACACTGAGCAAAAGTATGTATAAGGGAGGGGGGCCTCACGTTGGCTCAGTGTGTGTGGGGGGGGGTTTAGTGGTGTTAACGCTATGGCTCAGTGTGGGGGGGGGGCGTTAGCAGTGTTCGTTAGCGCTATGGTTCAAGGGGTTAGCAATGTTAGCGATATGGTTCAGTGTTAGTGGTGATAGCGATATGGCTCAGTGTTGTGTGTTAGCTGTGTTAGCGATATGGCTCAGTGTTGTGTGTTAGCTGTGTTAGCGATATGGTTCAGTGTTGTGTGTTAGTGGTGATAGTGATATGGCTCAGTGTTGTGTGTTAGCTGTGTTAGCGATATGGCTCAGTGTTGTGTGTTAGCGATGTTAGCGATATGGCTCAGTGTTGTGTGTTAGTGGTGATAGCGATATGGCTCAGTGTTGTGTGTTAGCGGTGTTAGCGATATGGCTCAGTGTTGTGTGTTAGTGGTGATAGCGATATGGCTCAGTGTTGTGTGTTAGCGGTGTTAGCGATATGGCTCAGTGTGGGGTTTAGCGATGTTAGCGATAAGGCTCAGTGTTGTGTGTTAGTGGTGATAGCGATATGGCTCAGTGTTGTGTGTTAGTGGTGATAGCAATTTGGCTCAGTGTTGTGTGTTAGCTGTGTTAGCGCTATGGCTCAGTGTTGTGTGTTAGCTGTGTTAGCGATAAGGCTCAGTGTTGTGTGTTAGCGGTGTTAGCGATATGGCTCAGTGTTGTGTGTTAGTGGTGATAGCGATATGGCTCAGTGCTGTGTGTTAGCTGTGTTAGCGATATGGCTCAGTGTTGTGTGTTAGCGGTGTTAGCGATATGGCTCAGTGTTGTGCGTTAGCGGTGTTAGCGCTATGGCTCAGTGGTGTGTGTTAGCGGTGTTGGCGCTATGGCTCAGTGGTGTGTGTTAGCGGTGTTAGCGATATGGCTCAGTGTTGTGTGTTAGCGGTGTTAGCGATATGGCTCAGTGTTGTGTGTTAGCGGTGTTAGCGATATGGCTCAGTGTTGTGTGTTAGCGGTGTTAGCGATATGGCTCAGTGTTGTGTGTTAGCGGTGTTAGCGATATGGCTCAGTGTTGTGTGTTAGCGGTGTTAGCGATATGGCTCAGTGGTGTGTGTTAGCGGTGTTAGCGATATGGCTCAGTGGTGTGTGTTAGCGGTGTTAGCGCTATGGCTCTCAGAGCTGCAGGTAGAGGAGCGGAGGCCTCACCTGGCAGCACCTTGAGGCCGTCGATAATTTCCAGCCTCCTCTTCTGCAGGGACAGCCTGTCCTCACTCATCATCAGGGCAAACATGACCAGAGACACAAACTGGCTGGTGTATGCCTGGAAAACACACACACACACACACACACAGTTCAGCATTAATCAGGGATCAGTGATGAATGAGGTAAGGCATGTTTATTACAGTATGTGTAATTTTTTATTGCTGGGCCATGCCATGCTGTGCTAGGCTGTGCCAGGCCATGATGTGCCATGCTGTGCCATGCCGTGCCAGGCTGTGCCATGCTGTTCCATGCCACGCTGTGCTAGGCTGTGCCATGCCATACCATGCCATGCCATGCCGTGCCAGGCCATGTTGTGTCATGCTGTTCCATACCATGCCATGCCGTGCCAGGCTGTGCCAGGCCAGGCTGTGCCAGCAGGTCCGTACCTTAGTGCTGGCCACGCCGATCTCGGGCCCGGCGTTGATGTGGACGCCGCAGACGGTCTCGCGGCAGATGGAGCTGCCCACGGTGTTGGTCACGCCCACCGTCAGCGCCCCGTTGTCCTTACAGTAGCGCAGTGCCATGAGGGTGTCTGCCGTCTCTCCTGGGGCGGGGCGGGGGTGGGGCGGGGGGGGGGCGTTAACGGCCATTAACGAACTTTAATTATTGCGCAATAATGGTCTGATTAGGATGCAGTAACCAGGCAGGTGGGCGTGGCCTGTGTGTGTCCCTCACTGTTCTCCGGTACCTGATTGGCTGATGAAAAAGCAGACGTCGTCCCTGAAGACGGGCGTGTTGCGGTCCAGGAAGTCGCTGGCCAGCTCCACCATCACGGGCAGCTCCGTCAGCTCCTCCAAGATCTGCCGCGTCTGAGGGGAGCAGGGAAGCCTTCCTCATTACCATCGTCATCATCAGCATGACGCGGACTCTCAGCTGCTCGCAGTGCCCTTTCGCCAGCACGCTGCCCCCTGCTGCCCACTCACCGCCACTCCAGCGTGGAAGCTCGTCCCGCAGCCAATGATGATCAGACGCCGGCAGCGTTTTATCTCCTTCAGGTGATCCTTCAGCCCCCCCAGGATGACTGCATAGAGAGAGAGAGAGAGGGGGAGGGACAGAGAGAGAGAGAGAGGGAGGGACAGAGAGAGAGAGAGAGAGAGAGAGAGAGGGAGGGAGGGACAGAGAGAGAGAGAGAAGGAGAGAGGGAGGGACAGAGAGAGAGAGAGCGAGGGACAGAGAGACAAGAAGGGACAGAGAGAGAGAGAGAGAAAGGGAGGGAGGGACAGAGAGAGAGAGAGAGGGAGAGGGAGGGAGGGACAGAGAGAGAGAGTGAGGGAGAAAGGGAGGGACAGAGAGAGAGAGTGAGAGAGGGAGAGAGGGGGGGACAGAGAGAGAGAGAGAGAGAGAGAGGGAGAGAGGGAGGGACAGAGAGAGAGAGTGAGCAGAGAGGCTTGAGGGCTCGCAGTTGGCTTTCCAATTGATCCCAAAGGTGCTGGATGGGGTTGAGGTCAGGACTCTGTGCAGGCCAGTCAAGTTCTTCAACACCGTTCTCAACAAAACCATTTCCACATGTGCCTCGCTCTGTGCCCGGGGGGCACTGTTATGCTGAAACAGGAGAGGGCCTTCCCCAAAGTGTAGGGGAAGCACAGAATCATCTGAAATGTGATTGTTTGCTGGATCATTAAGATTTGCCTCCACCAGAACTAAGGGGCCTAGCCCTAACCATGAAAAACAGCCACAGACCAAGGGGTTTCCCGATACTTTTGGTCACACAGTGCATGTCCCCATAGGAACACAGGCAGTAAAAACAGGTTCAGACGTTCTGAGCTGCTGGAAGCTCATTTAGACCCCGCCTGCATCATCGCTGCCCTTTATTTCCAACGCTGTGATTGGAGGAGAAAGTGGAGGAGCGGGTTCGCTGCCCTGTGGCTCCTCCCACACCTGAACTGACCTGCCGTTCATCCTGAGCACCTGGAAAAACTGTTCTCAACTGTGATCGCCCACACTTTTGTTGTCTGGCAGGTCTTTTGTTTGACTTGCAGGCTGGGGAACCTGCTCGTTTGCTTTATCAGCACTGAGGGGTGGATGACGGGGAGCATGGAGGGGGCGGAGTCAGTGGAACCAGGATGTGACTTCAGGGCGGACGAAGGTGGATGACGAATTATAACAAGATACACAAGTTGTAAAGGACGTCGAGGGAGAACAGTGGTCGCAGGCTGTCATCAAACTGTAGTCAGGGACATTAACTCACATCCTGTGAGACGGCACAGTCTTAATATAGAAACATTTACACGAATATGAACCGCTGCATTAAGTTATTGTGTTAACTGCAGTATGCTTGTAAGACAGTCCACGTTTTGAGGACGCTGCAGTTAGCAGGCTGATTCGGACAAGGCCCAGGATACTACTTGTTGTGTGCAATGTTGCATTTGTAGTATCTTAGGGGCGACATAGCTCAGGAGGTAAGACCGACTGTCTGGCAGTCGGAGGGTTGCCGGTTCAAACCCCGCCCTGGGCGTGTCGAAGTGTCCTTGAGCAAGACACCTAACCCCTAACTGCTCTGGCGAATGAGAGGCATCAATTGTAAAGCGCTTTGGATAAAAGCGCTATATAAATGCAGTCCATTTACCATTGACCATCTTGTTAACCCCTCAGTGATCTTTGGGGAGGCGGTACCTGTGTTGGCGTCGAAGCAGATCCTCCCCCTCATGGTGTTGAAGACGGACTCGGGCTGCTCGAAGATCTCCTTCTGCATGAAGGCCTGGAAGTTTCCTGCAAAGAGGAGGAGACGAACGCGCGCTCATTCACAAGCACGGCTACCTGCTAACGCTAGGAGGTCAGCAATGCAGTGCAACGGCTCAGGAACTGGCCTTGGAACCAGAAGGTTGCACATTTGATTCCCAGGAAGGACACAAGGTACTCAAGGTACTGGAACAAGATACTTAACCTCCATTTCTTCAGTATATATCCAGCTGTATAAACATACGCTGTGTAAAAAAAAATGTGAACAGCTGTGTAAGTCGCTCTGGATAAGAGCGTCTGCTAAAATAATAATAATTATTGATAAATATATAAAATGCATGTGCTACAGTATCACAACTGTTGTGATATAGCATATGTGTTGTGATACAGCATATCTGTTGTGATGTAGCATATAACTGCTATTCTATAGCATATATGTGTCGTGATATAGCATATAACTGACACGTATATAACTATTCGCCAGGACAAATAAAGACTCTGTGGGTGGTGCTGGGGCAGACGGGGGGGGGGGGGAGTGAGTGGGTGGGTGGGCGTTACCCCCCAGCTGACAGGCAGAACCGCCAGATCGGGGGTGTTGAAGGAAGCCTGCCAACAGCCTCCGCCTTAAAAAACAGCCCCGCCCACCTCGTCCATCCAAGTGCTCAGATCACACGCTGCTTGCCTTCAACCCAAGTTAAAGCTGTTCCAGTTCTGCTCTGCCTGATCATATCTGACAACACTGTCTGGGACGACTCATTACAAAAATAATTAGTGTGCATTAATTATTATGAACTATTATAAACTGTGAATTCACCAGTTCTGTTTTTACAACTAGGTGACCTACCCAAGCTCTTTTTTTTACATTTTTTAAACCTCTTTTTAATTTCAGGCACCGAGCAAACACTCTAATCCAGAGCAGCTTAGACACTTCATATTCATTTACATGCAATCCATTTTAAAAACGGAATACTTTATTGAAGCAATCCAGCACCTTGCTCACAGGCACAACTGCAATGTCACATTTAAGAATCAAACCTGCAACCTCCACATCACACACCCAGTTCTCTAACCCCTACACTACACTTATCCAGTAACCGTTTGCTCTACGCCAGGCCCGCAGTGGCCTGGGCTTGGCCGCCGGTGGTTTTGATGGTGTTGTCGCCGGGGGCGACGCCCCTTGACCTCTGACCTTTCATGATCTGCTGCAGCTCCATCTGCAGGGTCTGGATGGCGCGCACAGGCTCCTCCCCCGCCACGCGGCTGACGCGGTGCAGCGACAGCTTCCCCTCCCTCAGCGCCGCGATGTCGTCGTCCTCCATGTAGATCACCTTGTTGGTGTGCTCGATGATGGCGCTGCGGCACAGGAAGGGGCGGGGCCAGAAAGGGTCAAGGGTCACATCAGTCATAAACAGCCAAACACTCTCGAACGCGTGCGTTCCCGCTAGCACGGAACAGAACACGGATCGGTAAGGACTCCAGCCATTCAGTTCAAATTTGTGCACCTGCAGCCGAACCTGGCCAATAAATATTTGAATTTAAATTTCACTTGCGTAGTTATAATTCTTTATTTTTATTTTTTTAAATGTGATGTTTGCATTTGATTTATTTTTACTGGGGACACACCCAAGGTCTCGCTGACATTTCGGCAGTTCACAAGCACCTCCCGCAATCACGCAAAGCTGTTGGGTTTCCTGTAGTACAGTTGCTAGAACCAAAATAAGTCCTTGAGTTTCAAACCCCAAACAGGGATTATCTGCCCTTTGTAAAGTAATGATAGCGTATTGGGTAACAGAAATTCTGTCTGAAAGGAACCGAGTCCACTGTCCAACGTGTCGAGTGTCCGCCAGACGTCGGCGTTCAGCTTCAGAACTCTTTCTCTCTTTCAGCAGACCTTGTTTCCGCATTCCAGAAACGCGACGTAGACGTAAATACCAAAGGGACTGATTACGCTTCTAAGCAAATTCTCACTGAAGATTAAAGAAGCATATTAATACACTGCATGGCCAAAAGTATGTTGACATCTGACATTCAACATCTCACCCAAAATGATGGGCATTAATATGGAGCTGGTCCGCCCTTTGCTGCTATAACAACCTCCTCTCTTCTGTGAAGGCTTTATACAAGCTATTGGAGCATTGCTGCAGGGATTTGCTTCCGTTCAGCCAAAAGAGCATTAGTGAGGTTGGGCACTGATTGGGCGATTAGGCCTGGCTCACAGTTGGCTTTCCAATTGATCCCAAAGGTGTTGGGTGGGGTTGAGGTCAGGGCTCTGTGCAGGCCAGTCAAGTTCTTCAACCCCAGCAAAACCATTTCTATATAGTCCTCACTGTGTGCCCAGGGACACATGCTGGAACAGGAAAGGCCTGTTGGGGAAGCACAGAATTGTCTCTAATGTGATTATTTACTGTAGCATTAAGATTTGCCTTCACTGGAACTAAGGGGCCTAGCCCTAACCATGCAAGACAGCTCCAGACCGAGGGGTGTCCAGATACGTTTGGTCATACAGTGTATTTTATCATTCCTTTAACAAACTTTAAAGTGCAGTATATGATTTTGACCAGCAGAGGGCTCTGTGGGGACCGCAACACTATTAGGTTCTTATTTCTTAATGCAGTATAAAATACTGTTTTATTCTGTTTTTCGGTCTTTCCATGTCTGAGAATTTTACCACTTTTAAATACACTAAATATCATGTTTCATGTTATTCAACAACATTCGCTTGTGATTTATGGCTTTGTAGCTCAATGGTTGCGGGTTCGATTCCCAGCTGAGGCTTCTGCTTTTGCACCCTTAAGGAAATGCTTAATCTGGATTAAGACCCAGCTGTGTGAGGGGACTGTGTGTGCAGAGTAAAAGCGGTGCGAGTGACTCCGGATAAGAGCGTCGGCTGGACGCTGAAATGACAGGCGGAGGTGCGGCTGACCCCGCCCCTCTCCGGAAGCTCACCTGGCGTCGGAGGCGAAGTAGTACTCCACGGCCTTCCCGTCCCCCACCGAGTCCAGGGCCATAGCGCTCTCCTTCCGATTCTGCCGGTTCCTCACCTGCACGCCGTCCGAATGGTGGCCTGCGGGGGGGGGGGGGGGGAGGGCACGCACCTGTCAGTCACAACGCGGAGCCACGCCCACAAAGGGGAGGGGCTTCCTGCTCCAAACACAAGAGCTACGCCCGAAAGCCCACCAGGTAGCCTCATCACCACGGCGAAGTTATTACTTATGACTGACATCTCTTGTCAACGTGACGACAAGCAAACCTTTGTACCGCTGTCATTAATGGAGAACGGAGCAGGACTTGGGCTGATCAAGTGATTTAACAGGAGCGGATCAAGCTCCTGGACAGGCTGTAATCGCTGGGAGCAGCAGCACATTTTATGGTGTTATTACCCATGTTTAGGTCATTGTGTTTGGACAGTTTGTCTCAGTGCACTTTGGTCTGCGATTGCGAATGAGGGCAGACTCAACAGTGGCGGTTTGTCTGGACTGCAAGGCCAGCCCTACCCCCATACCCCCTACCCCCTACCCCCTCCCTCCTTCTCCAACACCCCCCCCCCCATTACCCCCCCTTAAGCCTTGGACTTTAAACCACCTCCCTATCTGTCAGATGAACTGCTCCCAAGGAACGGACAATAAATCTTAACCACGCAGATAATGTGTCAGCGATCCAGTTTAGACATCTCCAGCGTGCTCCCCCAGAAGGGGCGGGCTTGGTGCAGGAAGCCCACCAATGTCTCACTCCTATTCTTCGACTGACAGGCTCTATAACCAATCGGATGAAGCCTTCACAAGGCGATGGAGATCTCCACGGAAAGCTGTGAAATGTTGAGTGTCAGGTGGTAAACTGATGTTGAGTGTCAGGTGGTAAACTGAGGGGTGTTGCGCAGACACGCTGAACGCAGATGCTCCCCAAAAACAGGCCAAGAGAAGTTCAAAGACTGAAATTGATCTGGCGGATGGCTCAGTCAGACAGAATTTTCCCCAAGTGACTTAACAAAGAATACTTCCTGTAACAACAAGATAAGTTATCATTCCACATTATTAAATAACAATAAAAAAACTGATCTTGATCGATTACTTCAAATAAGAGAAAATAATTTTTTCGAGATAACGTGATGCGAACAAAGGCCTTGTTAATTCATTAATCTTCGCAAGTGCCTTCAGGTGACAAAGCCGAGTCTTACAGCGGAAATGTTCCGGAACAGCGTGCGCGCCGAGCTCTGCAGAATTCGGCGGTCCTGTGAGACGGCACAAACCTGGACCGTTTAACACCCCCTAATCTGGCCGTTAAGGTTCGTAATGCTGAGCAGTACGGACGGCACAGAGGTGGAGGATGAAGAGGTGGGGGAGAAGCAGGGTGGGGTTAGGATTCGAAAAGCCCACCTGCCACGCCCTGACTGTCAGTGGTGGGTGTGGCCTTGGGGGCGGAGTCAGGCATGATAGAGTAGCGGGGAGCTACAGGAAAGGAGCACAAACAGGGGAACGGTTAGGTGACCACACACAGGGTTAGTCAATGCAATACTCATCAGTACCCCCTTTCACACACCGAACCAGGGGGCCAAAACCGGGCTGCGCTTCTGAAGCTCACTTCCTGGTCCTGTTCTGAGACGCTGCTCACTAGCGCCAGTGCGGCTGGCTCCGGTACGGGTGCTTCAGCCACCCGTTTTAACGGAAGCCAATGGAGACAATACGACAAAAACCTAGCCGCGATCCTCGCCGGCGAAAATTAAGACAATTCCTGAGGTTTTCGGTTCTATTACACATTCACACGAACACCATTTCCCTCAAACATAGAAGTTTCAGAGCGTTGTTTCTGCGTGAGGAAATTTGGGCCAGTAAAACACAGGACAAGATGGAGGGTCGGTCCCCTAAACTGTGCTTTTGGGTCAGTCCGAAGCTGAGCTGTGTGGAACCCGGGGTTATACCTGGGTCATGTGAGGGGTATTAGACGCACAGGTAGGGCTCCAGCCATCGTTACCATGTGTGACAGGACATGACTGTTCATGCATGCAGTTAAAACAATACATGAGAAACGACTGCGTGCATGTCACAAAACATGCAACAGGACATGACCATACATGCATATTGTTAAAACATAACAGGACATGCTTGTTTATGCATATAAGCGTGTAACAGAACATGACTGTTCATGCATATAAGCATGTTATAGAACATGACTGTTCATGCATATAAGCGTGTTATAGAACATGACTGTTCATGCATATAAACATGTTACAGAACATGCCTGTTCATGCTTGTTGTTTAAACGTGGGACAGTGAGGAGTGTGAGGAGGAATTGAGACGAAGGTGGGGCTCACCGCTGTTGTACTGGATGGGGATCTGCTCTGTGGACAACTCAAACTCGCTCCGTACCCCGATGAGAAGAGGGCTGCCCCTCCTGAAAGAGAGGGGGAGAAAGAGAGAGAAAGACAGAGAGAGAGATAACTTCACCTAAATTCTCTAATTACAATAATTTCGAAAAACTCCCCTACATACTCGGGGAGAACGAAGAATGCGTGGCCTCCTGTCACAAAATGAGGGACAACCAGTGAGGCACCATCTGCGTTATCTGTATTGTTAGTAGTATTTATTTTTATTTTTGTCCTTATTAGTGTTTGTCATTTAACTTGTAGATTGTCTGTAGGTTATGGCTTTGGTTATTTATTTGTTTATTAATTTATTGTATTAATCGTGTCATATTTGTCATTGTTAATTGTGAATTGCTTTGGCAATATTGTTACATACAGTCATGCCAATAAAGCATTATTGAATTGAATTGAATTGAATTGAGAGAGATAAAGATAAGATAAGGTTTAAATATACGCTTTATCAACTTCTTCCTACGATTGGCTATATTGTACAGGATCACTGCTATTTGTCAGGTATATATAATCATATATATAGCACGATATTCCGTATTTACTTGTGTAAATATGCTGTCTGTAATTTTTTAAATCACCTTTACTATGCTCAGTGCAGCTGTACAGGTAAGTGCCTGAATACAGCAGCAGCTGCTCTGGGCTGTAAAACAGGTCCTAGCCCTGCTACTGCCTGCACAACGGGGACCGAGAACAACAGGTATTTAATTACCGATTCCTGTACCAGCAAACAGCTTACTCAGAGAATACCTGTGAGGGAGGGAGGGAGGGAGAGGGAGGGAGGGAGAAAGGGAGGGAGGGAGGGAGAGAGGAGAGAGAGAGAGAGAGGGAGGGAGGGAAAAGGGAGGGAGAGAGGGAGGGAGAGAGGAGAGCGAGAGAGAGAGAGAAACTGAGCGATAGAGCAATAGTGAGACCGCAAGAGAGACAGAGAGAAAGAGACAGAGAGAAAGAGCAATAGCGAGGGCAAGAAAGAGAGAGAGAGAGAGAGTCTACCCAGTGCCTTAACCGTAACCATTCCTCAGTGGGGAGAGAGAGAGAGAGAGAGAGAGCTACAGAGAGAAGCGGAGGTGTGCTGGGTCAGTATCTGCTGAGGTCTGCGCAGCTGGAGCTCGGCAGACAGCCCCTGACCCCCGGGACACGGGAGGGTCATGAGGTCAAATCGTCAGGGCGACGCTGCCGAGCCGACCCCCAGCGAGGCGCTCCAGCGCTCCTGGCACCGCCGGGGAAGGTCCAGCGGCCCGGGACAGGGAGCAGAAAGCACAGGTCCGCCAGACTATCAGAGCCAATCAGCACGCAAGCCGCTGCTCTGTTTACTTAATACTAGACTTTTATTCTGACGCGAGCTGTACTTTCACTTAATTACTTCCAGTGAGAGGGAGGGGGGGGGAGGGAGAGGGAGAGCGAAAGAGAGATGGAAAGACAGTGGGATAGAGAGAGGGAGAGAGGGAGAGAGGGAGGGAGAAGAGTGAGAGAGAGAAAGGGGGAGAGGGAGAGAGGGACATAAGGAGAGAGAGGGGGAAGAGGGAGGGAGAGACAGAGAGAGAGATATGGGGAGGGGGAGAGGTAGAGGGAGAGAGAGAGAGAAAGAGAGAGAGAGAGAGAGATGCTGTACTGACCTGGCGGCCACTGCTTCGCCTGGGAAGCGTGTGCTTTTGAAGACCAGGGCGAAGGCTCCCTCCTGAGGAAGACAGGGAGACATTTTAATTTTAATAAAAGAGAAAGAAAGAGACGTGAACGTGCGTAACATCGCACCCCTCACCAAGTGACCCCCATTTACAGTAACACGCCCCTCCCCCTTCCCAAAAACGAATGGAGGGGGGGAGGGACTGCAGGACAGGGGTGGGGAGAGGGGGAATAAGACTGCTATTGTAAAGGCAACTCTCTGACCCCCCCCACCCCCCAGACCGACAGAGTTCTCACCCGCGATGACGGGGGGAGAGGGAAGGGGGGGGGGAGTATTTTAACCAGCTGGATCTGTTTTCCATTAGCCTGTGTACTTCCTCCTGGCTGTCCTCCTCCACTGAAGCTCCAGTCAGAAGATTCTGCTTTCCGTTTAAAAAACACTTCTTAACGTGTGCGTTTACCGCTGGTGCGATCGACCTATTCCCAAAAATAGAAGGGGGGGGGGTGGGGGGAGGGCGGGTAGGGAGGCTAAATCGGTTTTCTAAAATACATTTAGAAAATCGAGCGGAGGATTTTTCCTGGCGATTAAGATCGCCCAGCCCCTCCGCTTTGGCCAGATGCGGAGGAGGACGTCGGGCCGGTCGCCACGGCAACCGTTTTTCCGGAATCACGCCACGGCAACGGCGTTCGGAGGGGCGGAAACACGCGTCACGCCAGGCCAGTTCGGGAGGAGCGCCTCTGCGTGCGCGATCCGGGGGTGGAAGGGGGGGGGTTGCCCAAAAACGCCGTACGCCACACACTGCGGAGGACCCGTTTCCTGGCCAGGACACGTCACTCCCTGAACACAGCCCATTACCTCACACGCTTCCCAAGCATCTCCCAGCCAATCAGAAACAAAGGGCGCAGGATTAGAAAAAAATAGCAAATTAACTAAATCAACACAAAAAACGGCCTTGATTTTCTACAGGAAGTACAGCCAACGTGCAGTCGGATTTAAAAGGTTTAACACCACAGACCACATTAAGATCTTTGGACCGAGCGTTCTCAGGTTCTACCTGACTCTTATCATCTTGGATTACTCCTCAGTCAAATGACTTCCAAGCAGGAAGCACAAACTCTCCCACAATACCCACAGTCCCCTGCAACCGCTCATGCCGATACCCACAATCCTCTGCAAGAGCTCCATCCAATACCCACAATCCTCTGCAACAGCCCTTCCAATTCCCATAATCCTCTGCAACCGTTCCTTCCATGCAACATACATTCAGCAAAATAAGAGTGGGAAATCTGCAGCAAGACTAGTCGCTAATACTTTACTGGCACAACCTGCACTCTATATATATATATATATATATATATATAATATTTGAGAAAATATGCACATGACGTTAACTCAGCTGGTTGGTTGAACCATAACTTTAACGAAGTCTCAGGACACATGCGGCCAATCACGGCTGACAGCCTGTCAGAGGTGGCCCTGCCCGTTTCTATGTGTTGCTGAACGCAGAGTCCATGACTACATTTCCCAGAAGCCAGTGCAACTCACCAGCTGCTGAATGACGCGCTCCACCAGCGTTGCGAAGGACACATGCTCGCTCTCCCGGTTGTCGTACAGGTACTTGACGAGCTTTGGAATGACCTCCGTGTCTGTCTCCGACTCAAACTCGTACCCTTTGGAGCTCTGCGGGAGGGGCGGGGGGGGGCGGGTGGGGTTGGAGGGTGGGGAGAGAGAGGGAAGAGTCCTTCATTATCGAAAACACACAGTCATAAATACCTTGTCCCACGGCGCTCTACGTGCCATTTAGGTCCTTCCTCCAAAGAATTAAACCTGTGAAGTAAAACCCGTTTGGTGGGGAGGACCAGGCATTTATGAGCACACAATGTAGAGAACAGGCCGTTTCGGAGAAACCGGGTTCACCGATAAACGAGGCGAGCCCCAGCGCTGCGTCAAGCGTGGGCTTGATAACCCCGAAAGGCCTCAGCCTTGGGGAAAAGTGCCACCGAAACGGGACGAGTTTCGGCTCAAACATACCACACGGGCCACCGACGAGAAATTTGGGTCAGCACGCGAACGTCCACGTAAGATCGGCCTCCAGCAGGCTGAGGAACACGGACGTTCCATCCACCGGGCGGGCAGGGGAACCGAATAGCGTGCGAACGTATCGAATGTCAAAACCTCCCAGACAATCGTCCTGCCCCGACACACCCATCCGGCAAAAAGGCCAAATGTTCTGCGCTTTGGGGTGATAAACATTTCTCGTGGATTCATTTTCAAGCAAACTTTTTTGAAGCAAAAAATAATATTTTTATTTCCTTGAACCCCCCCCCCCCCACGCCCCTCGGCCCCCCCAGAAAGATTCTACGACATGCCGATCAGGTATGCATTGCACCCCCTTTTAAACTGTGGAATGGGGTTGGAATTTATACTTCCGTGAGCACAATACCTCAGACGGGACGCACTGGCTTTACCTGTTCTGTTGATAATATTGCCTGGTGAACAGACTCTGTTCCTCACGCGTAACAGCCAATCGGCCATCTTTTTCAAGGCCAGGAATTAGCGAGGAATGAGAGCTTTTCCCCGCAGCATCACAAACAGAAGCCCTGCTTTCTGCTGACGCCATGGCACAAATCAATCGCTGGAATTCTGAACTGTCGCTCTCTCCGTTTACACGTGGTTTCGGTGTTAGCGGGGATTAGGGCCGGTTCTCTTTGAAATGAGGCTGGACGCGCGTGATAATAATTTTTTTTTTTTTTTTTTTTTTTGGGCGTGTGCATTAGTTTCTGAGTAATACTCACCAGATACTTCCTCAGCTCCTTGTAGTTGGTGATGATTCCATTGTGGATGACGACAAATTCTAGAGGAAAAAAAAAAGAAGGAAAGACAAAAGAAAAAAAAAAAGAAAAAGAAATTTCAAACGTTATCTTGTCGTGTGACGTGAGCAGAACCGTCCGGTCTGGCGACATTCCTGTTTGGTGGCGTTTCGTTTGAAAGCACATGGGGGTTGGGACAGGCGTCAAACGGAGTCGCGTGAAAGGGCTTGTTTAAATGTCTGCCATTGATGGAATACCGCGCCTGGCTAAGGCATCTTGTACCTTAGACCCTGTCATGATTTCAATTAACCGCCGCCCCCCATCCTTCATCGCACCCGAGCGCACGCTTTAGCAGAGCGCTAACTCGGGCTACAGCTAACATTCCAGCACAGCCCCACACAGAAATCCCGCAGCCTTGTGGTTCCCGCTAGAGAACACTCATCTTCCCACACAACCAAAATGGTGCTGGCTATTCAGAGCTAACCAAAACGGTGCTGGCTATTCAGAGCTAACCAAAACGGTGCTGGCTATTCAGAGCTAACCAAAACGGCGCTGGCTATTCAGAGCTAACCAAACGGTGCTGGCTATTCAGAGCTAACCAAACGGTGCTGGCTATTCAGAGCTAACCAAAACGGTGCTGGCTATTCAGAGCTAACCAAAACGGTGCTGACTATTCAGAGCCAACCAAACGGCGCTGGCTATTCAGAGCTAACCAAACGGTGCTGGCTATTCAGAGCTAACCAAAACGGTGCTGGCTATTCAGAGCTAACCAAAACGGTGCTGGCTATTCAGAGCTAACCAAAACGTGCTGGCTATTCAGAGCCAACCAAACGGGCTGGCTATTCAGAGCTAACCAAGACAGTGCTGGCTATTCAGAGCTAACCAAAACTGTGCTGGCTATTCAGAGCTAACCAAACTGTGCTGGTTATTCAGAGCTAACCAAAACGGTGCTGGCTATTCAGAGCTAACCAAAACGGTGCTAGCTATTCAGAGCTAACCAAAACGGTGCTGGCTATTCAGAGCTAACCAAAACGGTGCTGGCTATTCAGAGCTATTATTTGTTGCACACGAGCGTGTCATGAGACTGATTTTTTTTCCCCCCCAAATCCGGCTGTGCCAGTGGTCACGCTGTGCAAATTCTCCGATCCTCACGGCGAGTGGATGGGACGAACGGTGAGCAGAATAAATGTGAAGGATCATCCGGATTAATCTGCACATCGTCTTAATGAGAGAGCTTGAGAAAGTCCGTCTCTTCTGCCACCAGGTATCAATCAAAGTGCCCAAAGAACTGGCATGAGCAGGCAGGTTTAAAAGATGTGAATGACGTAAATGAAAAGCCTACACTGAAAGACACATTCTCAGATGAGAACAAAAAACCACAAAAACTGGCACAAATGGACAGAAAGATCCCTTACATTGTAAATGGCCCTGAACGAGAGTGTCTACTACAAGTAATGTAATGTATTGTGACATAATGTAATGGGACGAAATGCAACTAATGTAATGTAATACGATGTAATGTCATGTCAGTGGCAGTCAGACGGGACATTACCGTTGTTCTTGTCGGAGCGGTGCGGGTGGCTGTTGACGGGGCTGGGTTCGCCGTGTGTCGCCCAGCGGGTGTGAGCAATGCCAAAGTGGGTCTCAAACACCTCTTCCAGGTCCAGGAAGTCCTTCTCTATCGGCACAAATCCAACCAGACCATCAGTGAACAACTCCACGGGCAAGCAATCATTCAGGGGCTGGTCAACAAGTTCCTATGTGGGTAGACAGAGGGTGTGGGACGGGAGGGGGTCTAGAACTCCGCTGAATTACAAGTTGTGATTGTTACATCAGCATTAGAATGTTCAGTTACAATCATTCTAATCACATGTGACCTCACACCTTTAAAGGGATGATTTAATTTTGGTATAACACAAGTAATTTTGTGGAGATTACCCCGGTGTGTTTGCGTAGTGTAAATACTGGCAACGTCAGACGTCCCCCGTTTTAACCGGTAAAGCCAGCACCGTTTCTGCTGGGTTTTCCGGTTAAAACGAATACTTTCGGCGAGGTCACGGAAAACCAAGAGGCTCAATGTGCTGCCATTAACAGGCACCATGGACATCTGATGTTGCTAGTACGCACTGGGGGGGAGCTCCACAAAATTACTTGCGCTACACCAAAGCGAAACATCCCTTTAATGTCGTAAATCCGGTGGCTGCTCTGAAGAAGAGGCTAGCAGCGGACTTACTGTACAGCTCTTCATCCAGCGCCTTCACCTTCCCCTTCTTCTTGATCAGGCACATGTTATTGTTGTCATCCTTCGCCTCTTTCTGTGGGCCGTCCACCGCAATGCCTGACGAAGGAAGAAGAAGAAGAAGAAAAAAACGCTGAGCCCGATACGTACTCCAGGAAGGTGGAATAAGCAATGAGGTTAGAAGCATGCGGTGTGATGATACGGGTGGTTGCGGGCTTGAATCCAGGAGGGACACTGCTGTTGCACTTAGACAAAGCCAATAACCTGTGTTGCTTCAATGAATAACCTACCTGTATAAATATGTACAGAAACTTCAATCCAAAGGCTAAACTGGGAACAGTGACATGCCAACACTGAAAACGTACTGTAAGATTAATTCATGTTCACTGTTTCTATTGCCGGTTGAAAAAACAAGCATTTTCATTAAAGGCTAATGCTGTACAGGAATTATATTTCATTCATAAGAAGTACTATATAAATATAGGTAACAGCATTTATTTTAGATATGTTAAAAATTATGAGCCAAGATGGGTGGAATGGCCTGTTCATGACACTAATATATCCTTAGGAGGGGTGTGACTAGGTTTCACTTTTACTCTGCTCTAATAAAGTACTGCGTTTTCGGACATACAGCAGCCATACTGTTTACCGTCTGGCACATGATTCGGCCAAAACGCAGTCCCTGCCTCCAGGATTTGGTGTGTGTGTGTGTGTGTGTGTCTGTGCGTCCGTGTGTGTGTGTGTGTGTGTGCATGTGTGTGTATCCCTGCACCCGTGGCAGAGGTGCAGAGCACTGCCTACACTGCACATCCTGTTGGGCAGGATGAACAAACTCAGGGTGTGTGTACGTGTGCCTCCGTCTGTGTGTGTGCGATGTGTGTTTAACAGGGCCGGCTGGGCCTCTCTGGACGGGGGCCAGAGCTGCAGAAGCACTGCTGCTACACAGAACTCGCACAGCACCACAGAGGAAGACTTCAGGGGCACGCTATGCGTAGCATTTCAGAATGTGGCTACAGCACTCTGGGCCCAGGGTGAGTTATAGCCATCTACACGCACTGCTAGGCCACTGGGGCTGGTCTGCGTGTGACCCACAGGGAAAAAGCCGATGAATAGTGTTGAATTATGGCGTTGACCAAAACGGCTTCCTGAAAAGCCAGCTGGACGAGGCGTTGAGTCAGGAGATCAGGTGTGCACATCTGGGTTTACCTGTGCTCAGTCGTAACGGGTTACTGCAGCCAGCAATGCACACGGGCGGGGTGACATACAGGTGTCACTCAGCTCACCTGGCTCATCCACGCTCAAAGCCGTAAAAGAGCTTCTGTTTCAGAATGCGGGAATTTCACTGGACTACCTGTCAATCGTCCTTTCAGAGACTCACGTTAAATATAAAATATGTTCTCGGCTAGGCACACTTAGCGCCAAGGGAACGAAAAAAAAAAAAGTGAGCCAACTACCAGCTTTATTTAGCCGACAAGACAGGTCTGAAAAGGAATGCAGCTAAATTTAGGTGTAGCTCGCCAAGTGGTGCACCCCCTTCATCAGTGAATGAGCTGAGGTCTTACCTGCTGAATCATAACCTCTGTACTCAAGTCTCTGAAGTCCTTTAACCAGTGTCTCGAATATCTCCTTCCTGGTCCGTGGCACTCGGTAATTCAGGTAGGCAAAAATCCCTGCGGAGAGTTGGGCAGAAAAGGTCTTTTTTTCCCCCTCCACTTTTAAACAGCACTTACAAGTCATCGTTTTGGGGGGCATATTACGTGTTCACCCTGAAGTAAAATTGTTCTCAACCGATAGGCAGCATAAATACGGTTATTTTGGATCACGTTGCAGACCGTGGTTCTTTTCTAAGTGGGCCTACGTAAGTGCGTAGTGGCACGCATATATAAGAAAAAATATATTTTTATATTCAAGTTCTATTCATGTGGCAAAGAAAACAGCTGACAGAGTCGGTGCAGGTTTACACAATATGGCAACGCTCGTGTGCTTCTAGAGGCCTTTAAACAGGCACAATACCCCCCAAAATGTTGCCATTTGCAACTACAGATATTATTTCTTCTTTTCATCTTCTATCAGCTTTTTAAACAGTTCAGCAGCCCTGACTTCTAGACTGTACAATTCAATACAAAACAATGAATAAGAAAATAAATACAATGCGTTGCTTTGACTAAGAGTAGTATCACTTTACAGCGTGGGAAACCGACCGTTCAGAATTACTACAGTCTATATCGATGAGATATAGACTATAGTAATGGTTTTCCACAGAAATACGTAGAAAGCGATGACAATAAAGCACAGACAATACACACTATTACTTTTTCTTTATCAAATACAAATATTCGTTACGCAGGCAGTGTGATTGTTAAAGATAATGATTAAACAACCTCCCGTAAGACACTATAGGCTATAAGATGAATCACTGTAGTAAAACAGCTCAAACAAGAATCGGCTCGAGATTCTAAACCAATTCAAACCATAAACCACAGTAATAGTGAGAGATATTGTTCTCTAGGTTTTAACAGTTCCTGGGCACAGCAAGTTTTATGAAGGTATGGCTACAGTAGCGACGCCGTGCAAAAACGGCTGGATGTGTTGAGTCTTGGGAGTTGTGGGTCGAGGGAATGGGCAGTTTTCAGCACAGATGTCTATTGAGTCACAGACACAGCAAGCAGTGTTCGGCAAGGTAAACCTCTTTCACCACCAAATCGCCCCGGGTACGTGGGCCAGCGCCGCTGTCCCCGTCCAAGCATGACATAATTTGCATCTTCCGTAAAGGATATTTGATTTCGGGCTCCGGCGATCTTAAGTTTAATTAATTTGACTTAAACGTGCACCAAACGTAGTTTTCAAAGTGTCGAACTGGCTGAACAGTGAGGCGATTAGAAAAAATACCGCTCGTATAACTCTTCTGGTGTGTAGCCTACGTCGTTAGGCTGCAGACGACGATAGTTGTATTCAGCTAAATGGTGGTGAAGTTCAGACAGTCGACAGGACTCTAACATTAGCGCCATAAAAAGTTAAGTTAGTAAATATACTTTAAAGAACTGATTATTAATATTAGCTGCACTTGTTTATTGTAGCCTACATACAAAATAAGACGGTGTCATCAGGCTTACTACACAAAATAAACGTGTTGAGTGACGACATTAACAGTATAGACTACATAATGTCACAGTGAACTTAGCTGCAAACAAAACCATGTTTGTATTGATGTATTCAGGTAGGCTAACTTTAAAACCAACATGCTTCAGTCCCATAACTTAGCATCGTTTAAAGAAACAATCAGTCAATGATGTTAGTACTGTAGCATGCTAAGTTAACGAAAACACCTCAGAGGGGAGTGTACGGAACTTGACACGTAATGTTTGCTAAGATTCATTTAGTTGCCAAGCTGGTGTACGAGCAATAGTTCGAAAGTGTCCTGTCTATAACTAAATCGAAGTTACAACCATCGCCAGCAAAAACTGTTAATATTAGGCTAGCTAGTATTTATACGCCGAGACAACTGCTCTGATTTAGAGGAAAGACCCAACTTCACAAAATCACGGCTTGCAGATAGGGAGATATGGGGTTAAATAGTTAACGTTCATTTAGACGGCGTGAATTATCAAAGTTGATTATCTAAAGTCGGTGGCAGTTACAGTAAAATAAATTGCTAAGCTTAGATAACATAGCTAAATCGCAAAGGAGGCGAAACTAATACTTTCCCCGAGTAAATCACTCAAATAGCGTTACGTGTTAAAAAGTTCAATCCGTACCACCCCCTATAAAAATATAGCATACGCCAGTTGCTAGGATCCATCCCATAACTGGTCAGTTCGTTAGTATTAGCTTGCTTAGCTGGGTGAATGCGCTGACTGACAGCCAAACGTAGCTAGCTGCGCGATTCAGGACAAACCCTGCCCTTACCACACATTATTCAGGCTCTTCCGAAACTGCAGGTTGTAGCGAGAAAACGTCTTTTGTGATGCTCCGGTCCTTCCTGTTTGAAATCCAAGTGAAACTTCAACATTGCTGCTCCCACGACTGATTTTAAAACGTGTCCCAGAAAGCAAGCGCTCCACCCCCATCACCGTGCCCTAGGCAACCAGCGAAGCAGCGAACCACCCTCTGTGTGACAGCGCACCTCAGCACACCGATCATACCTTTCCGACAGCTACCGTGAAATTACAAAACTACTGTCCACACGCAGTGGCGTTTCACATATACACACCCCACATATTGATAATCTACCGTAATATGAAACGCTAAGATGCGCAGCTTTATACGTAGCTACAGTGTTTTAATAGCGCTGTGTCGGGAAAAAGTGAACTTGGGCATGTTTACCAAAACGCAGAGTTAAATCGCTTATCAAAACGTGCAATAACAGCTTATATGTGAAACATAACGAATTACTTGCAGAGTGTCGTCCTATAATGACAGATAATTGTTCATTGTCACATTTGACGTTTGATGAACTAAAGAACAGCAGCGTTCTCAGATCAAAAGCCCGCATCAATAATTATCATTGCAATTAGTCTAACACGAAGGGTGTGCATTTCGTACATTCTGTAATCACGTCCAATGACCTTTTAATGACAGTTAAAGTCACACCCTTAAGTGAAATGCAATTTATTACCAGAGGTAACCCATTTACCCAGTAACCTATCAACAGTTACATAAAGAATATTCAAACAAAAGGGTAAAGCCACACTTGGTATCAGATATGGACTTGCCAAATCTGAACGCAATAGTCATAAATGCAAATGGGAGCATAGTTTCTGTAAATTACTTTTGGCTTTCCGTCCTTTATCGGGGCAGTTTATTGAAATGTCCTCAATCTTTGGGGTTTCATTGACGACATTTGGAGAAGCTTATTCAAAATTAATTAAACAGACAACTCCGCAAACAGAATGTGTGTCTCTAATTTAGCTGCACCAACCACAAGTCTATGGGACTTGTCTAGCTGCCAGCTTAGTTTGATAATTATTATTATTATTTGATTAATTATATGAGTGCGTTTGACATCGCAACAGTGTCCATACGTTTTGTAAGCATTTTGATAGAAAACAACCAACCCTTTAGAATGTATTCTCATACATTAGGCTAAGGCTGGCTAGCTTGGCTACCTGTGTCTATGCGCGTTATCTGAGAAATTATCTATCTATGCGAGTTATCTGAGAAATTGCTATGGACACCTGGTGTCCATAGCAATTTCTCAGATAACTCGCTCTGCTCACACACAGTCTTTATTTGAAACACTGCACGTGACAGGAGCCCATTCTTCTGCTTCTGCTTTTATCAGCCTTCCGTCGCTACCAGAACCACCGAGGAAGGCATCGTTCCTGGAAGCCCGATCTCCACCTCTCCCTCACTCCCCCTTTGTCGTCTTTTTTTTAAATCCTAATTTTTCCTGCGGTTTCTCCTTCCTTCTCCTCTTTTATCCTCCTCATCCCTAAACTCAGGTTTTCCCTTTTATTCACTGTGCAGGCAGGAACTCACTGAAAATCTTATCGTCTGAGTTGGGCCCTAAGACCTACGTTTGTTCTTTAAAACATTGTTTTTATTCCTGTGAAATAATAAAATTAAAATAATTTTTAAAAAAATGAACCACCAAGGCAGGCATCGTTCCTGGAAGTCTGATCCCCCACCCCCAAGACTCATGCTGAAGTGAGGGTCCCATGGCCGCCAAGGCCCCGGTGCCTCCGGTTCGAAACCCGAGCCCGGCGTTTACTCTGGGCCACTGTAAACATGCATGGTGACACCAGGCACCTGGGCCGGTGGGGCTCTGAGAAAGTCCAGATTCCACTCTCCTTGGGGGTCCTCAACTCCCATGGAGGTTCTGTGTGTGCGTGCGTGTGTGTGTCAGAGAGAGAGTGTGTGTGTGTGTGTGTGTGAGAGAGAGAGTGCATGTGTGTGTGTGTTCGTGTGAAAGTAAGTGTGTGTGTGTGTGTGTGCGGCTTGAGGTAGTTAAGCATGTGTAAGATTTTTAGTTCAACTACAAATCTTCAATACAGAGGTTGTGCCAAAACGCAATACTTGGGCCCACTGATGAAAGAAAGCCTTAGTTCACAGCTCACAAGACTTCAGTATCACTGTAAAGACTGACAGTGCCATATTGATACAATCAGCCAGGAGAGGGAGAAAGGTGAATGAAACTGACTCGGGAGTGATTAACAAAGCAGAGTTGCTAAGGCATTGTGTGACTCTTGACAGAAACTAATCATCTCACTCACCAATCATCACTGGTACCACTAATCAAATCACAACTAACAGCTTAAAAGAAGGCCAAGACAGACAGTCGGGGTGCATTTTGACTTCGATGCTCCCAGAGTACATGCTACGTGTATGTGGTGTGGGGATGGCTGGTTTAAGCAGCCACACCTGCCCTGGGTCAAGCTAATTAGACCTGGCCAATTGGATAATGGGTTAAGAATTAGATAATTGGCCAGGCTAATTGGACCCAGGAACAGGAGTGGCTGCACCTGTGCGTAGTGAGGTAATCACTGCGCACAGGTTAAATCTGCCATCCCCACCCACATCAGGAGCTTCGGTCATGACTGGTTTACATCTGCTCATTTGGCGTTACCATCTTGCCAAACCCTCGTGAATAAATGTGGACTGTTTTAACATCATCTCCCTGTGTCTCTGTGCTGGAGGGCCCCAAGGAAAGCCACTTCGGTGGCCTGTGGCAGGCGTGTTTGCCACAGTGGCGCCCAACGTGGGGCTTCTCCGGCACAAGAAAGAGGCACAGGAGGGCCAGCCAGGAAGCACACTGGAGGAGGAACAGCTGCGGTGTTCCTGACAGGGCTTTGGGCGGATCCTCCAGGCCAAAAACGGGGAGCGGGAGATGACCACGGAGGGGAAGGAAGCGATCCTCAGCTGGGACGCTGGGGAGCTGGACCTGGCCGTGAAGGCAGGTCAGCTACGGGCGGTGCACGAGAGGTGGTCGCGCCGTGAGCTGGCCTTGGCCGGGAAGGCGGGTCAGCTACGGGCGGCGCACAAGCAGTGGCCGCGCCGTATTGCTTCCTTTCTTGTCTGTTGGTTGTTTTAGTTCGTCGTTTTGGCCTGGTTGGGTTGCCCGGAGCCCGTGAAGGGGAAAGCCTGCACCAGCCTTCCAGCAGAGCCGACTGGCGGCCACCACACCTGCAAGGGTTCCTGGTCCCCAGCGCCACAAGGAAGCCAGCCCAGCCAGCCCACCAGCCCAGCCACCCCACCACAGCCCCTGGAACAGCCCAAGCCGGTGACGCCCCCACCAGCCAGCAGAGCAGCCCAGGACTTCCCGTGCTCCAGGAGGGAGGAGGAAGAAGGGCTGCCTTGTCATCTGAAGGAGGGTCGCCGCATGTACTGGACTGTTCCGGGGCCACCCACCCTGACTTTTTATTTTTTTAGCGTGTTTGGAGTGTTTTTGTTTTTGTTTGTTGTCTTTTGCTTTGGGAGTGTGGGGGTGGGGGGGGGGGGTAGGCTTCGGCCAGTGATTCTCCCTGGCCTCAGTTTGGCGTTGGGGGTATGTGGTGTGGGGATGGCTGGTTTAAGCAGCCACACCTGCCCTGGGTCAAGCTAATTAGACCTGGCCAATTGGATAATGGGTTAAGAATTAGATAATTGGCCAGGCTAATTGGACCCAGGAACAGGAGTGGCTGCACCTGTGCGTAGTGAGGTAATCACTGCGCACAGGTTAAATCTGCCATCCCCACCCACATCAGGAGCTTCGGTCATGACTGGTTTACATCTGCTCATTTGGCGTTACCATCTTGCCAAACCCTCGTGAATAAATGTGGACTGTTTTAACATCATCTCCCTGTGTCTCTGTGCTGGAGGGCCCCAAGGAAAGCCACTTCGGTGGCCTGTGGCAGGCGTGTTTGCCACAGTGGCGCCCAACGTGGGGCTTCTCCGGCACAAGAAAGAGGCACAGGAGGGCCAGCCAGGAAGCACACTGGAGGAGGAACAGCTGCGGTGTTCCTGACAGGGCTTGGGCGGATCCTCCAGGCCAAAAACGGGGAGCGGGAGATGACCACGGAGGGGAAGGAAGCGATCCTCAGCTGGGACGCTGGGGAGCTGGACCTGGCCGTGAAGGCAGGTCAGCTACGGGCGGTGCACGAGAGGTGGTCGCGCCGTGAGCTGGCCTTGGCCGGGAAGGCGGGTCAGCTACGGGCGGCGCACAAGCAGTGGCCGCGCCGTATTGCTTCCTTTCTTGTCTGTTGGTTGTTTTAGTTCGTCGTTTTGGCCTGGTTGGGTTGCCCGGAGCCCGTGAAGGGGAAAGCCTGCACCAGCCTTCCAGCAGAGCCGACTGGCGGCCACCACACCTGCAAGGGTTCCTGGTCCCCAGCGCCACAAGGAAGCCAGCCCAGCCAGCCCACCAGCCCAGCCACCCCACCACAGCCCCTGGAACAGCCCAAGCCGGTGACATCCCCACCAACCAGCTGAGCAGCCCAGGAATCCCTGCGCTCCGAGAGGGGAGGGATGCCTCATCATCCGGGGGAGGGTCACGGCTGTGCACTGGACTGTTCCGGGGCCCTTAGTGTTAAGGGCGCTTGGTTTTTTTGTTTCGTTTTTTTTTTTTTTTCTCGCTTGGTTGGAGTGCTGGGGGGGGGAGTAGGCTTAGGCCAGGGATTCTCCCTGGCCTCAGTTTGGCGTTGGGGGTATGTGGTGTGGGGATGGCTGGTTTAAGCAGCCACACCTGCCTGGGTCAAGCTAATTAGACCTGGCCAATTGGATAATTGGTTAATAATTAGATAATTGGCCAGGCTAATTGGACCCAGGAACAGGAGTGGCTGCACCTGTGCGTAGTGAGGTAATCACTGCGCACAGGTTAAATCTGCCATCCCCACCCACACAGGGGAGCCTTCTCTGTCATGACAGGGTTTTTACATCTGCTCATTTGGCGTTACCATCTTGCCAAACCCTTGTGAATAAATGTGGACTGTTTTACCATCTTCTCCCTGTGTCTCTGTGCTGGAGGGCCCCAAAGAAAGCCACTTCGGTGGCCTGTGGCAGGCGTGTTTGCCACAGTGTATTTTCTGTTGCTGCCATATTTTGCCAATAAAGACAGTTTCTACGAAGACCAAGATTTTCTCGTCCGGAACCTTATTTTTTCTTACACATGCAATAAGAGATTGGTGGTTGTGGGGCACACTCTCAGAAGAAAAGGGTTCCAAAAGGCTCCTCTGTGTCTCCATAGAGGAACCCTATCTAGTTCAAGGGTTCGTTGTTGGGCGAAACGGTTAAATCTGGGAGCTTTCAATGGGTTTCCCCATCAAGACAAGCCAAAGAATCATTTTTTTTCTGAGAGCATACTGACGAAGGAGCAGAAGCCATCTTTACCGTGCAATCAAATGAGGTGTGTTTCAATATAAACCGGCTGGAGGGGATTGTTGCCCTTGACAGATTAAGGTTCATAGGTCACCACGGGCTGCAGACTCGGTAACAACCCTTTTACAACCCCGGTGACAAAGCCACCCGCGGAGCTCAAAGTTCACACGCGCACGCACACGGCGTTACCGTCAGCGACGCAGCGCGGGGCACGACCTTTCGATTCCGGAATTCTCTGCGTTCGCGGCGGCGGCAGTATTCCCGGCCCGCCCGAAAAAAAACACCGCAACTAACGACGGTAGACGCGGCGGCCAGACCGAAGAGCGTACGCGAACGGCGTGTGGTCAGATGCCCCCCGAGAGAAAC
The DNA here is from genome assembly GCF_018555375.3 of Anguilla rostrata. Lineage (NCBI taxonomy): Eukaryota > Metazoa > Chordata > Actinopteri > Anguilliformes > Anguillidae > Anguilla > Anguilla rostrata. The sequence goes on from NC_057935.1 coordinate 2,805,275, forward strand.
GTCAATGATTTACCCGGGGGATGGATTCTGGTGTCCCGTGAAGTCTTTATCTCCTTTATTAGCCATAAAGACGTGCCAGCGCATGACACTACTGCCAGCAATAAATCAGGATGAGGACCATTAGTGAAGCATCATGATACACTGATACTGTACCTTTGATACCTTGGGTTTATAAGAAGTCTCGAGTTTGTAAGAAGTCTTGGGCGCCAGTGTAGTATGGGAGAGGAGAAGGATTCAAAGCATTCTACAGTCTTAGCGTCCTAACTGGTCATCATTACAGGCTCCAATCAGCAGCTCTGAAGAAACTCCAAAGCTCACACGGCACTGGGAGACAGAGGAAGATTTCTGTGTGAGACGTTGACTTGAATTCACGCCACTTCCTGTCCACAGTCCTAATGCTCCCACTCAATAATCACAGCACAGACACAGGTAAATCTCACCTTTCCGGAAAATCAGCCGGTGGGAGGGAATTTCACGGTGTTACGCCCTGCGAGGTAATGGTGTACAATGGCATCCGAGGTTAGAGGTTCAACTTAAAAGTGAAAGTTATTTCATCACTTTCTTTACTTCCTTTGGCCAGACAATGACAACTCTGACAATGACGAGTGTACCTTTTTTTCTGATTTGATTAGTCCATCCTAAAAGGTTTCACAAGGCCTTATTTCCCCTCATCCTCCTCTCCGAAAATATCAATTTCACTCGGTTCGTTTTTCAGGAAGACGTACCCTGATTGGTTAAAACCTCCTCTGTTTACGTTGGGCTCTTGTTGCAAAATCCCACTCAATGGGAATCTGAGCTGAGGGGTCAGCTGCAGTCATTGCATTACATTACAATGCATGTCACTACATTACAATGCATTACAGTTACATTACAATGCATGTCACTACATTACAATGCATTACATAACATTCATCTAACAGATGCGTTTATCCAGAGTGATTCACGTTTTGATATCAGTAAACAGTAATCAGTAAAAAAAAAAGCAGCCGGCGAGTAGCGGCTTCCTGCGGTTCAGGAAGTGGAGTCGGGACGGGCAGGAAGACGAGACCAGCCTCGTTTATTCCACCCAGCATGCTCTTCTGTTTCATCTGCCAGAATGCCATCTGTCTACTGGTCACATGACCAAAGGGGGGGAGCGTCAGGAGTCAACTCGGTTGCTGAAATTTTTGTGTGTGCCATGTGTGTGTGCCATGTGTGTGTTTGTTTTCATAGTGAGCAGAACCCCAGAATCAGGTGCTGGACCACACAGCCTTCCCAGGGGCAGCGGTGTTGCTAATCCCCCCGTTGAGAGACTTCTGAGGCTCTGAGCCTATCGCGTGCCGTTCTGGTGACCTGCCACTGCAGCCAGAGGGAAAACAATGCGGTTACACGTCATTCCCGCCACACGCACGCTGACTGACCCTCTCCCCCTGAACGTGTCCGGAAAAGTATCTGCCTCTTCCCTACAGCTACTTACAGCTTACTTAGCGGGTTAGCACGATATTAGCGTGCATGTCGATTGTATTCGGCCTCCTGGCGTTTATTTGTCTTGTTCAGACCCTTTGCCGTCCTGCTTCAGAGTGACGCAGTCAGAGGATGCACATTAGCCACACCCACCGTTAGGAGACCTGAACACTGACAGCACAGCTGGGTGTTGAGTGGATTAGCACAATGTTAGCACATTCTTCCACCACATACACTCTCTCCTGTTTATTTATCTTTCTCAACAACTCTCTCTCTCTCTCTACACCTCTCCTCCCCCCTCTCTGTTTCTGTCTCTCTCTCTCTCTTCCTCTCTATCCCCCTATCTCTCTCCTCCACTTTCTCTTCCCTCTCTCTTTCTCTCCCTCCCCCCTCTCTACAACTCTCTCCCCTCCCTCCCTCTCTCTCTCTCTCCCTTCTCTCCCTCTCTCTCCCTCTCTCCCTCCCTCCCTCCCTCTCTCTCTCTCTCTCTCTCTCCCTCCCTCCTCTCTCTCTCTCTCCCCTCTCCCTCCCCCCTCTCTACAACTCTCTCCCCCTCCCTCACTGTTTCTCACTCTCTCCCTCCCTCCCTCTATCTTTCCCTCTCTCTTCCTCCCTCTCTCTCTCTCTCTCTCTCCCTCCCTCCCTCCCTCTCTCTCCTCCCTCTCTCTCTCAGTTAAGTCCCTGTGTGGCTGAGCTGCACTGGGAGGGCCCGTGGGACACTAGCGCAGGGATCAGACGCACACCTGCTTTGCGTTAGGGCCCTGTGGCCTGAGTCAGTGCAGGAACCCAGACTCCCCAAATTACATTCTTCTTTCTGGGGGGGGGGGGGGTGAGGATGGGGGGGGGCTGCTGCTGTAGATCTGCAGTATCATTCCATCCACCGGCAAATTACCAGCACCCAATTCAAACAGGTGGGGCAACGCATCGCTCTTTAATTAATACCTTATTAAAGATAAATAAAGGCGAGGTTGCTCCAGTTCGCCGGTGATATTGCTTCCCGGTCGTAAAGTTAATTAGAGCTTTGCGATGCGTTGGCTTCGCGTTTGGCCCCAAGGGTCCGTCCGTTCGCATTGTCCGCCGGGGGCCCCGAGTCGAGCCGCGGCTTTCATCTTCACCAAAGGCCCCGACCCCTGTGAGGCACTCGGTGTCACCGTCCCAAACCCGCCAGGCCCCGCTTCACTCCCCGAGGAGCGTGTCCGGCGGTATTCCCGCGGTTCGGTTTTATGAAGACGTACGCAATGAAACGTCCATCGTTTATTCAACTCCAGCAGACTACGTGTGAGTCCAGCAGAGCCCATGTTTACTCTGTAAGAGTTTATTTAACACTGAACATTTTACTGTGTGTTTCCTCCTCAGCCCCAGCAGATTGAAAGGTTTAGTATTTTTTTTATGTAATAGAAGTCAAATATTATACAGTAACAGTAAAATAATTGACAATATTTTCATTTTTATTGAATGTCCCTCCCTAGGTTTCGACATAGCAGAATATATGGGTCTTGAGATTGAGGCTGGAAACTCATGTCCCCTACAGGGGACAAAAAACTGTTTACTGATATCAAAACGTAAATCACTCTGGATAAACGCATCTGTTAGATTAATGTTATGTAATGCATTGTAATGTAACTGTAATGCATTGTAATGTAACTGTAATGCATTGTAATGTAGTGACATGCATTGTAATGTAACTGTAATGCATTGTAATGTAATGCAACGACTGCAGCTGACCCCTCAGCTCAGATTCCCATTGAGTGGGATTTTGCAACAAGAGCCCAACGTAAACAGAGGAGGTTTTAACCAATCAGGGAACGTCTTCATGAAAAACGAACCGAGTGAAATTGATATTTTCGGAGAGAAGGATGAGGGGACTCAGTCCCTCGCTGGTACATAAGGTGAGAGAGAGAGAGGAAAAGCCACCAGAGACCATTACAATACATTATAACCACTCAGAAGACCATTACACTACAAGACATTACAATCAGATAGCGAACTCTTACATTACACCGCATGACATCACAAGCACTTTGCAGCCTATTTCATCCAGGCTGACTTCGAGAAGCAGAAAGCGTCAGCGTTAGTCTCCGGAACACAAGAATATTACATCACTAAGTATAGCCAAAGAATACAGTGTAGCAGCGGGGCCAGACGGTTTATGGATGGGCTGAAAGTGCACCCCATGCCGGTTCCAAATAGCTCATTCTGCCAATCTGGGTCACTTCCAGGTTAGCGCTGCGCGAATTGGAGTCAGATGTGCGCGCTAAAAACGGAACTACGACCCCCGTCAACCCAAAACCTCCGATGCCCTCTTCAGAGGCAAGCAGGAAGTTTTCCGCACGCCCCTCTGTCTTACCTCAAAGCAGGGTCGCCGCCGGGCTTGCGATTAGCCGTCCTCCGGCTCTTTTTCCCCGTGTGTGCTAACCGTTACTTTTGTCATTATTTGAATAGGATGCGCCGCCAAGGGAAAACAAACGATGTTTAGAAACGCACCTGGCGGTGCCGTCAGGGCTAAACTCGCTGAACGAGTGTGTCGCTGCTAGGTCTCCTTCGGCGATACCCGCAAACAGGATGCGACGTGCGACACTATCCTTGTCTGCCGGCTTCGGTTCCAGAACCTGAACCTTAAAAGCGTTTCCTGCAGTGATCTACCTGCAGCACCTTCGTCTTGCCCTCTCTGTTCTTCTGTCAACCAGCAGGCTTCTTCTTCTTCTTCTTCTTCTTCTTCAATTCTATTCAATTAGCTTTATTGGCTTGACAAAACACTACATTTTGTATTGCCAAAGCTTACAGCACTGAAGGAAACATCCATTTACCACTGAACAATAGGCTACTAAAGACTAGAAAGACAAATAAACAGTAACTGCACATGAAAACAAGAACTTTGATTTGGGGTATAAAAAATACTAATAGAAAAATACACTACATGGCCAAAAGTACGTGGACACATCTTCTAATTAGTGGATCCAGTTACTTCAGCCACACCCATTGCTAACAAGTGCATAAAATCGAGCACACAGCCATAGACAAACATTGGCAGTAGAATGGGTCGTACTGAAGAGCTCAGTGACCTTCAGCATGGCACTGTCGTAGGATATCACCTTTCGAACAAGACAGCTCGTCAAATTTCTGCCCTGCTGGAGCAGTTAACTTTTAGTGCTGTTATTGTGAAGTGGAAATGTCTAGAAGCAACAAGAGCTCAGCCACAAAGCGGTGGGCCACACAAGCTGACAGAACAAGACTGCCGAGTGCTGAAGCTGGTAGCGCGTAAGAATCATCCCTCCTCGGTTGCAACACTCGCTACTGCCTGTGGAAGCAACGTCAGCCCAAGAACTGTTCATCAGTAGCTTCATGAAATGGGTTTCCATGGCCAAGCAGCCGCACACAAGCCTAAAATCATCAAGCGCAGTGCTAAGCGTCGGCTGGAGTGGTGCAAAGCACACCGACATTGGATTATGGAGCGGTGGAAACAGGTTCTCTGGAGTGATCAATCACACTTAACTATTTGGCAGTCTGACGAACGAATCCAGGTTTGGTGAATGCCAGGAGAATGCTACTTACACATTTGGTGAATGCCAGGAGAAATTGCCTGGGGCTATTTTTCATGGTTTGGACTAGGCCCCTTAGTTACAATGAAGGGAAATGTTAATGCTACAGCATACAATCACCTTCTAGAGAATTGTGTGCTTCCAACTTTGTGGCAGCAGTTTGGGGAAGGCCTTTTCCTGTCTCAGCATGACAATGCCCCCGTGCACAAAGCGAGGTCAAGAAATGGTTTGCCAAGTTTGGTGTGGAAGAACATGACTGGCCTACACAGCGCCCTGACCTCAACACCATCGTACACCTTCAGGATGAACTGGAACACCAACTGCGTGCCAGACCTAATCGCCCAACACCAGTGTCCAACCTCACTAATGCTCTTGTGACTGAATGGAAGCAAATCCCTGCAGCTATGTGCCAAAATCTAGTGGCAAGCCTTCCCAGAAGAGTGGAGGCTGTTACAGCGGCAAAGGGGGGACCAACTCCACATTAATGCCCATGGTTTTTGAAGGAGATGTTCAACAAGCACAAATGGACGTGATGTTCGGGTGTCCACATACTTTTGGCCATGTGGTGTACCTCTCTCTTGCTCTCTCTCTCCCTCATTGTCTGACTGGAAGTCAGTTTTCTTATGGTTTGATAGTTCTGCATTGGTTTCATTGTGGTTTTATTTAGTTTTTTTATCTCATTGATCTATTAGCTTTTGTCCTTTTTTAGTTTCTTTTAAGTACATTGTTATGGATTGCCAGTTATTGCATTTTTGTTTTCTGTAAATACAAGAGGACATAAAAAATCTCTTTCCATTTCTGTCCCCATCCCCCTCTGTCTTTCTCCTGTTACTCTCTCTCCTGTATGAGTCTTACCACTGTAGTTAAGTGCAACCAGTTTGAATGGACACTGGTGATCTAAAGCAGACGTTCGGCCACGTAAAATGTTAATGCGCGCAAGAAAGCACACACATTTATTTTTTTAAATTTATTTTATATATGTCGTTATAACGAACGTACACGTTTATGTTTTGATTAAACAGACCCGTGTCACACTGGAGCGTGCCACTGAATGGGGAACCCTGAGGGGCCTGTGGTCATAACCTCCCCAGGGTAGCAATGATCCATCCTCTGCCTCAACAACCAAGACCTCTGAGTGCTGAAATGGCTGTGAAGGAGCTTTCTGGCTGCCACATGTGGCTCCAGTTACTAAAATTGTTTTGAGTGCCCGTAAAAAAAAAGAAAAAAAAGAAAATACACCCCCCAGCTTTTACTCATCTGCGTGTTGTAATGCTGTTGGTGGTCACTTCTGTTACGTCATCACCAGCGCAGTCAGACTGATGTCTGAAAAAAAGACTTATGTTTTCCAAGGATATTTCCTGACTGATCTTGCAAACTGCGTAAATAGGAGTTTTATAGTATTCTTTTTTTTTCTTTTTTCTCTCTCTCACTTACTCTATCTCTCACCTCTCACTCTCTCTATCTTGCTCTCTCTCTCTCTCTCTCACATCCATACTGTGTACACTTCTCACATGGGGACGTAGCTCCGTGTTATGTGGACAGTGTGATGTTGGCAAAAAACCCATGCGAGGGGTGGGGGTAGGGGGGGGAACATTGCATTATGGTATGTCTAACAGAGGATTAAGACACTCCCACTGGAAGAATGACAACACGGTCTAGACCCGAAAAGTCTGCCCTGCTCTCGTTCTTCACCCAGCGTGACTTCCCCCCCCCCCCCCAGGGGAGACCCAAATCCCCCCCACCGCGCACGCGATTGCGCGGTGTTTACTTTTCCGCGGGCAGCTGCAGCTCTGGTGCCGGCTGACATCCGCTTCCTGTTCCTCCAGGCTGAGCTGGCCGGGCTGGCCGGGCTGGCTGGGCTGATTGCTTTGGCCGAGGTGAACCTCACCACTGCAAAACCTCTTCCCAGTTTCAGGCTCTCTTTGTGATTTTCCATACCCCCCCCCCCCCCCCCACTCTCTCTCTCTCTCTCTCGCTCTCTTTCTCACGCTCTCTTTCACTGCTTGAAAATGTGAAACTGTAACAGTACTCTACAGCAGCACTCGCTGCATCTCTCTCGGCCTCTCTGACTCCCTCTCTTTCACGCACACGCACACGTACACACGCACGCACACAAGTCTCAATTCATTTGAAAATACGTGCTCTGCGTCAGTGTGCGATGTGAGACAACTTTCCACAGCATAAACAACAGCCACCTAAAAGCAAGGTGTCAATTGGTCATGTATTTTGAGATGCAGCTAAAATGATAAGAGATATACTGTAGTGTACTGGTCAGCTGCGGCACATAATACATAATACAGCCCCCGTACCCCCTGGCCGAACCACTGTCACGTACAAAGCCTTTTCATTCAGAAGCTTTAAAACCCCCCCGAACATGAACTCCTCCTCTTATTTAGTGAATCAACACAACATTCATCCATTCGTTTGTTTCATTTTCATTTGTTTAGCAGATTAGCACGATGGTAGCATGATGTCGACCACATTTATTCTGTCACGTTTGTATTTCTCTCAACAATTCTCTCGTCTCTGTCTCTCACTCTGTCTTTCTCTCACTCTCTCTCTCTCTCTCTCACCCCCTGTCTTGCTCACTTGCTCGCTCTCTCTCTCTCTCCTGTTCTCACTAGCTTGTTGCCAATGTAGTCCTAGCTCTCGTGTCACGGGAACTCTGAACTTTTTCTGGGGAAATTCAAGCAAAAGCTTCCAGCCCTGCCTGGACTCGCCGTGCTGTCTGACCCTATTACGTCAGCTTCCTCTCTGTGCCATCTGAACAACGACACAGTACCAGCCCCCTTCTCCTGTCATTATTCCTAATTACAAGGGGCAGGAGGCGGGCAGGTAAAACCTGAAGGACATTGGTTGTTTCAGGGGACCAGGTCAAAGGTCATGGTAAAAAAAAGAAAGCATTCCAAGAGTCGCTTCCTCAAAGCCAGATGTCTGGATGATGCACAGTAGGTCTTGGGCAATGTAGCTGAAGTGACAACAGCACATCCCAGCACTAGTGAATTAAAAATTTGTGTTCTAAAAAGTGTTCCAGAACTCCACTGCTTCCAGTTAGCAGTAGTGAGTGTTACATCAGCATTAGAGTGCTCTTAAATGAACATTCTAATGGTGATGTCACAATCACTGCTGGTGACTGAAGGCAGTGGAGTTCTAGAACCCTTTCCCCGTGACTCCCTTTTCTCCAGGGTTTACTTGGGTTTATAATGCATAGTTTTATTGTAGCTCTGATAATAGCTCTAACAATAGCGCACTCAATAGGGAAACTGAGAACGGGTTTTCCCCATCAAAAGCGCACAGCTTTGATTTATATCGCTGCGTGGATGTGTTCCCGGAAGTAGCAGATATTTTTCTACCTTTGGAGGTAAGATCATTTCCTTGTGTCAAATATAGGACACCCAGTGCATGCACACCTATTTTTCACCCACAACTATGCACTGTAGTCATTTATGTGGCTAGCAGCTTTCTGTGTGCACAATTTTTCTGTGCTTCACAGGACAAACTACCTTGTTTGTTCTCGTTGAATTGCTTAAGGGGCAGTGAAATGCCTTTAGTCATGCAGTGAAACCAGGTTTTGTTCATTACAGGCTATTATTATTGAGGTAAATGGCCGATTTCAAAAATCAAATCAAGCCTTATAAAAATTAAAATAAAGAAAAATAAACTGGTGATTTTTTGATGATAAATACGATAGAAAATTTTACATGCTCATGCTTCCTTGTTCAATATAGCCCGACAATTTGTGCTGTGAATCTGTGAAAGTATAAGTGGTTGCAGGATCAAATCTCAGGCAAGGCACTGCAACTGAGGAGCAACACACTTGATGTGAACTGCATCTCTAAAATCTGCATAACTGGATATCAATGTAAATAAATGCATATTTAATAACCCCAGCAGTGTGAGTTCTCTCGCTCATTCAGGAAATGCAGTCTGCTAAGCATATTAATAATCAAATGTAATAATCATGGCAAGAAATCTGTGCTAATGCACAGAATGGGGCTTAGTCTACCATGATTTTCACCTAGGCACTCCCTTGATTAAAAACCAGTCATTCAACAAAAAAGTCTTCATTTTTCATAGATACAATGGTGGAAACGCATGCATATTTTTCCAAATACTCTTAGGCATGTACTAGCAGTACTTGTGATTGTGTAACCATATTATATTCTTTCTGGGATATACCAAACATTTTCATTACATTTTACAAACATACTCACATACATACCAACCCTGCTCCTGGAGATCTACCATGCTGCAGGTTTTCATTTAAAGCCCAATTGGGCACACCTGACTCTACCAGATTCCCACTGATCACACCTGATTTCCACTCATCTGAAACATACACATGTGCAGCCTGTGACTGTTCTGCAAGCAATTATCACTTCCTGATAGTTTGTATCCAGCAATCACTCTCTTTTTAAAAGTGGATGTATGCCTGTAGCGTTTGACACCAGTTCTTGACAAAGCCATTTTTGTGTAATTAAACACAATGGGTATGGCAGCAGTTGGATGAAATGACCCAGGTCAGCCATGTTGGCTCGTCAGCCATGTGTTTTCCCAGCAGCCTGTGAGTGTGGTGACATCACAGTACCACAAAACGAGCCAAACTGCTTTTGTGGTTTCCACTACGCACATGCGTGTTGATTTGAAGTGCGCTTCATTATTTGCGTGTTGTTCTTTTGCTTTAAATAGATTTTTACGGTAATGTAAATAATTTCTAGGCAAAAATAATTAAAAATTAATATTCAATCTGATAAGTGCATTTGAAATGCATGCGGAAAAGCTGGCTGACTGCGTGCAGGTGCAGCTCTGTGAAGCATGCTGTCAAACTACCTGGGCCAAAGTTAATGTCAAAATACAATTACAACAATTAACTCATTCCCTTTGAAGTGCTTTCCAAGTTAAGTTTTGATTGTAGTAGCCTTGAGCGTTTGTCAAGGAGAAAGAAGTAATTATGCAAAAGCAGAAAAAAATTATGAAGAATGTGGCCTGAAACGATTAGTTCACTTTGACTTGTTGACTCGTGAAAAGAAAGTAATTATTTATGCAATTAATTGCGTAACGATTGCTGAGTTTGCATTACAATGCGTACAAATCTCCAATCGTAACAGTTTTGAAATGTTCAATAGTGCCTTCTTTCATTTCAGGATTTTAATTATCTTCTTGTTAGCAATGAATTATTCATAATCAGATCTATAATTGAAACATTCAGACATTGTTTTTTTAACCATCTAGCATTTCCGTGCAATTATTATCATAATAAATATTATTATTATTATTATTGTCATCTAAACATCAATTCCAGTCCTTGCCATTTACTTTATTTTTTAATAATTGGATTATGGACCATATGGAAATTTGGTTGTCATCTGCACTCTGAGATGGTACAATACGCAGATATTTAAATGATCCGCACTTCGGGACAGTATGGCGTCCACTGATATTTAAGTGATTGACAGCTTGAAACAGCATGACGCACAGGTATGTTAATGATCTAAACCACATTCCTTATTTTCCCATTGTCAGCATTGTCCGTTTCCCCCCATTGACCTGACAGGAGCCATATCTAACAGCTAGCACGCTATAGCTCACATAGTCATCCTATAACCTTAGATATCCTCAAAGAAAGATAGCAATAAAGATCACAATAAATGAGGCACACCCTCTTGTTGACCAGGCTGGTGGTGTTTGGAAGCTGTCCAACTTCATTCAGCAGGTGCACAAGCACATTTATGCTCTGCTACCATTTTGTATTTCAGCCCGGAACAACCATATAAACACTGTACACTGAGCACAGGCTTAGTAATCAAAGTTAAATGTGTGTAAAACATTAACTGACTTCCTTTTTGTTTCATTTTACTCAATATGCCCAGGGGGAAACGCGAAGCCTGTTTTTAAATTACCAACAGCTACTGTTCCATCAGCATAAATTTATTTGACTTATTAAATACATGAAGAGACTTATAAAGCACGTTAGGAAGTACACAAGCAACTTTGCACCACCACCACCTAATGTAACTCGAGATTATGCATCTGAAAATGATTTTTTAAACGCTACCTTATAATAGGCAAACACACCTTTTCTAATATTTCTAATGGCTTTAAAATAACTTGCCTAGATTTGCATATATCAGCTGGTGAACCCGTTTCATTTAGCGCAACAGAAAAACACCATTCAGCTCCCTGAACACAAGTTGGAGGTGCTTGCTCAAATGATACGATTGCCATTCCTCCCAACAATGGAAATGCCAGCCTCGCCTCGGTGGGTTTTGCGCATGCAGCTAAAAACAAAATGTCTCCATCTTCGTACAGTAAATTCTCTTAGGAATCGGAATGAAAACACGACTCATTTATATTCACAGTAAAAATTCATAAGCAGGCTTAACTGCAAGCACATTGTAATATTCCCGTGCATATGCATCACATAAGCATTTGGTGCCCAAAACCAGCTTCTCATACTCAGGAGGGTTGAATTCAAAGCAAACTTCAGCAGATTTTGGGGCTCAATTGATTCCTATGACACACTGACCCCCCCCCCCCCCCCCCCCCCCCAAACCCCCCGCCCCCTGCTAGGACCGAACAGTGAGTTCCTTTGAGATGAAAGCAACACTGGAAATGAACTGTAATGGTGGTGGGGGGGGTGGGGGGGGGTGGGTTGGGGTGGAATTCTTGCACAAAAAAGCCCAGCTCAGAATAGGACCTCACAACTCTACACTAAAAAACCTGAGTTCACCCCAGACCCCACCTGGAGTTAGCCCCCCCCCCCCCCCCCCCCGTTCCCGCTGACCCACTTCCTAACCACAACATGTTAGGGCTATCCCACTTGCGGTTGAGAGAGGCTGCTATGGAACTGAAACCCAACACACACACACACACACACACAACTGCACACACACACAGTTACAGCTTGTGCATAGGACACCCTGGCTGGGTTGAGGGCGGCAGGCAGCTGTTTAGAGAGGAGGGAATCGGGGTTAGGAAGCTAAACAGAACACAAGGGGCCTGTGCTTCTTCTTTAGCAGTGAAAGGCCACTGCTATACCCCTGGACCAGGTGGAACAGGAGACACAGAACACTTCTTTAACAGTGAGAGGCCGCTACAACAACCCAGGACCAGGTGGAACAGGAGACACAGAACACTTCTTTAACAGCGAGAGGCCGCTACAACAACCCAGGACCAGGTGGAGCAGGAGACACAGAACACTTCTTTAACAGTGAGAGGCCACTACAACAACCCAGGACCTGGTGGAACAGGAGACACAGAACTCTTCTTTAACAGTGAGAGGCCGCTACAACAACCCTGGACCAGGTGGAACAGGAGCTACAGATCTCCAGGGTGCAGCGTATGTAGGTCACAGGTCTCATGATCCACAAATTAAAGTTAATCCACTGCTGGCAAAACAGTGAACTTTGAACTAAACGTGCTGTGTTCAGAAAACTATAAAAGAACTCTGCCAGAGAGGGGGAGGGAGAGAGAGAGGGAGGAGGAGAGAGAGGGGGTGGGAGAGAGAGAGAGAGGAGGAGGGAGAGAGAGAGGAAGGAGGGCAGGAGAAAGGGAAGGAGAGAGAAAGCGAGAAAGTGAAAGAGAGAGTGAGTGAGACACTGAGTGAAAGAGAAAAAAAGCAAGACAGAGGGACAGAGAGAGCGAGAGAAGCTTCCCAGCCACGCCACAACATCCTGCAATGTTAGGCAACACTTGTTTGGGACAGCTCTCTCTCTCTCTGAGCTCGTGGGCGGCTGTGCAGAACTCTGGGCGGGGCTCTGAGCTTGTGGGCGGAGCATCATGGGGCGGTGGGAGGCGGGGCTGCTAGTGGGCGTGTTTTCTATTTTTTAAGACAATGTTCCTTAAATGCTTATCTATCGTATATTTTGGAAATCCCCACACAGCAATAATTAACGAGTCATGCAACGGGGAAATAAAATTTGAAACCAGTTCACACAGTGGATCTTTAATCTGATTGGCCATTGCATCACGGTCCCTGTCTTTTGGGTCACTCCGGTTCCCAGCTTGCCATGCATCGCCAGCTATCCCAGCATGCCTAGCGGATGCGAAAAATCGGTGAAGTCGCTTCTCATTGGAGGACGTGTGGCTTCAGTGGTCAGTAACAGTCTGGTACGAACAAGGATTTTCAGAAGCGCCGACCGCTCACACACTGAGAAAAAAAAGGTGGTGCAGTTTTGTTCTTTAGGCAGCAAATTAGTCAAATATACAAGCATTTACAAGCAAAAAAGGCACAAAAAAGAATGATGTATTTCGAGGTAGGGGTGCAATTTTATGTGCCTCTAGGGTACCACCCCAGTGACAAGCGTTTGGACCTTTATGGTCCCTTTCTCACACCTTTTTTTCAGTGCAGAACAGGAGGAGACCAGCACTGTGGGGCTTTAGTTTTTTTTGTTTTAGTTCCCTGCTGTTTTTCATCGTCGAAAGGCCGAGATGTGATCCCATCGCCCATCAAAGTGCACCACTGGTGCGAGTCAGAGATGATAGAGATGACTGTAGCTCAGTCACGGGGGGTGGTGGGGGGGGGGAACCTCAGGTTCGCCTGTGTCTCCTCATTAAACCCAAGCCCCCCCCAGCCCCCCCCCCCCCCCCCCCCCCCCCCCGGGCACACGGAAACATGTGTCACTTTAGGAAAAACTAGCGGACATCCCCGGCAAAGTGGATGGGGGGGGAGGGGGGGTTATGATTAACATATGCTGGGGCGTCACAGGGGCATACTAACAAGGAATGCCCCATTATGATTAACATATGCTGGCACGTCAGAGTGCCTGGAATAGAGGTGGGGGGTGAGGTTTGTGGGGGTGGGGTGGTGGTTCCTGCGAAGTCTGTAATGGGACCGCTCCAGGCGAGATTGGGAAATCAGCGACAGAGTGACGGACGGACCCCCCCGGGTCCTCGCGCTGAGGAAAACCCGGATCTGGCAACCCTAGCGGCGGCTGCCGCTGCAGCACTGCAGGGGAGCCGGCCGTGGGTCCCGCAAACTCCGGCGACCGACCGCCCTCCCCCCAAAAAAACCTCCCAGGATACACTGCGATGCTCAGCATCTCCCCCCCCCCCAGAAGAAGAACAGCTTTACTGGATGGGTGACATGGCCATGACACACGCTGTCTGTCGCCCCAAATTCACTTTATTTCAGAGGTTATAGTGAATTCCCACTCAAACCAGCAGGTCTTAGAAGTGTGAGAAGCCCCCTTCCCCCTTTCAGCCCCCTCCTCTCCCCCCCATCTGGATACTCGGTTCTACTAGTCCCCTGCAAACAGCCACGGTCAACCACAAAATTAGAGGCGGGGTCTATACCTCTTCAGTGACCACTGTTTTATTATTTCATGCTTTTGAAGAAGGAAATTCCATTTTGATCCCCTTCATTATCTAGATCTATCTTACAGTTTAAATTGTCAATTTTCCTATTTATTAATTAATTAATATTATTATTATTACATTTGTGTTTACTACATTATACTTTTTTTGTGTACAGTACTTTTACTCTGGAATAGGTGGGAAGGAAAGGGGGCCATCCAACTTTTATATTTAATATTTTTAAATGTTTTGGCAAACTCCTATCATGCTAACAATAACTGTTTGGAATCTACTTTTAACACATTACTCTAACTCTTTGCGCAAGAGAGCTCATTGGTCAGCGTGTTGTCCGGGGTACGGTCTAGGGGGCGTCTCTGATGCAGAAAGTGACATCATCCTTTTATCTGTCTAAATCTTTTCAGAAAGCGCTCGTTACAAAAAAATGTGTGCGGTCTGTGTGTGAGGAAGCAACGAAGAGATAGTCATTCGGGCACATGCTACGACTCTAGTTGCTTGGCTTTACGGGAATGGTTCAAACGCTTACTGAACCGTGCAAAGCGTATCGCATTTAATCCTACGATGACTGCAGCTCGGCTAATTCTCTTAATTCGCAGTTACACTTCCGAGACCACAGTAGGCTATTTCACATGAGCAATACGCTTCTTGATTGTGAAACTCATATTAAAATACACAAGCTCACCGGCTCAAGAGAGTCGGAACCTTATGCGCCAGATGACGCCAGAGAACGATTACTTCTGTATTACACTGAAGAGCTTTTTTAATATTAAAAACTGACATCTTCGCTAGAGTATCGTGTCAGAACATGTCGGTTCTGATCTCAAACTCGTTTCACTAGAAGTGAAACAGTGGCGCGCAGCTGATCTCGTTTTCCCGTACCATTCAAACAATGTCGTCCATTTCAGGAAGATTTATTGCTGCATAAACACGGAGCGCCGCAAGAATAGCAAATATTATCAGTGGGACACAGGACCTAACGGCGGGACGACTTCTTCCTGGTAACCGCAGTCGACTGAGTCGTATCCCCTCTGACCGCATTCCGTCGTAGCAACGGCCATTACAATATTAATTTACAATAATATGGTGCGCAAAGCACATCAGCGTCCCCATGCTCCTATCTGCCACACTTTCAATTCGGGGGAGGTCGAGTGGTAGATAATCAAATCTATTTCAGTTCAGTTTCTAAAGTTTAATCGCGAGCAATGAGCCGTTTTCACCATCTAGTGGTTATTACTTGTAGCATAAATCCAATTGACTCGTGGACATAAAATCCCTAGTTCTACTGCGTTTAAAAATAAAAAGTCCTGCATATTTTTGGGCTACGCCACAGAAAAACACGCGCACACTAAAAATGTAATCAAACCGGCACTTGAGTGGACGATTGATGTTACCGCCCGCAACCGACCACGAGGACGATGGAAAAAAAGAAATGCAAGCTTTCCCGCGAGGGCATTCCATTTGCTTTACCTATTCTGTAAGCGATTGCCACCAATCGGAAAAAAAAACAGCTGAAACATATTTTACTCGTTACTTTCCCTCTCCCTACGCTTCGCATCTTCTTTCCAGGTATACATAAACGTCCATGTGAGCGTGGCATTGAGCCGCGGGATCCGGGATAGGAAAGGAGAATCGCAAAACGGCGTCAGCGACAGAGTCAATAAGCGTTCAGAGTAAACCCGCGGGTAACAGTTGAGATGGCAACATTTTGACACCTCTGTGTATGTGTGCAATATGTATGCAATGTGTACA
Organism: Anguilla rostrata; assembly: GCF_018555375.3. Taxonomy (NCBI): domain Eukaryota; kingdom Metazoa; phylum Chordata; class Actinopteri; order Anguilliformes; family Anguillidae; genus Anguilla; species Anguilla rostrata. The sequence goes on from NC_057935.1 coordinate 2,821,318, forward strand.
CTTCTGCTGTGCAGAAACAAACGGAGAACACCATGTTATAAATATGGGAAAATACTGAGTATTTTATCTCACACAATACAATTACGACATTTGTCTCACAAGTCTTCAAACAGCTAATTCAATAATTGTAAGGGGGTGATGTTCATTTCTTTCCCAACTTAAAAAAGAACCCACCCCTAAAGTAAAAGAATGCAAAAGCTGTTTGGCACTCTTTTGGAAAACCCATTCTAATAAATCTTAGTTTTATAGTCGTAACGTGTGATAACTTCAAATAAATACTGATTATTCTGTGCTTCCCAGCTGGTTAAATTTGAAAACTCATTAAAGCATTTATTTAAATGACAGCACGCTTGACATTTGCGACAAAAAATGCATTCCTTTCAAGATACCAGCACGTTAAATAAAAAATATATCAAATATACAATTTTAACGCCTTAATGCAATTTACAATATAATCCTGATGCTATACAATGATATTGCAGTACAACCGACCGTCTAGTGTTTAAATGAGACCACACGTCAGGCAGCAGGTAAGTCTTAATCAGAAAGCTTATTAACTGAAGAATACGCGGAAATGAGAAATGTGGAAACCGAACCCTTGGGTTCAGGTTAGTGGCGGCTGCTTCACTGCTAACTGACTGTGTGAATCAGGAAATGAACTGCTCTTGTGTGGGAGAAACAATGGTACATATAACAAACGTCTCATTAGTTATTGTGCAATGCGTGGACCCAAGTATTTACATCGACGCGGCCCCCCAGTACGACTCTGCTGACGTCAGCAGAGGCAGGCCCACGTCAAGCTTATTAACACAAGAAGCGCTACACTATGGCTGCACCATAATGCCAGAACAGAAACTAGCTCCCACCAAGCGAGTGTGCCATGTTTGTGCTAGCTGGTCTTTTTTTTTTTTTTTCCTCTTTTAAACAATCCATGTTTTTTAAATGAACAAGCAAGTCTCTCCTGTGGCACACATCCTGTGCATGCTCCAATTTCACTAAAAGGAAAAGACAAAAAAATTCAGAATCTGTCCATTCAACAAAAAAGAGAACACTAAAAACTAGAGGTTTAAAAAAAAAAAAAAGAAAAAAAAAGCGGCGCCTCCCAGTGTGTAGAACAACACTGCCATCTAGTGGGGAGAAGAGGGGAGGACCACTGAGAAAAAAAACCAAAAAAAAAAAACCCCCACAAACATTCACACCATGAAACCTTCTGTAATTCAGACCTTCCTTGCTATGCTTGGATTCGTTATTGGCACCGTCGTTTCAAAGTCTGTAGGGACCCAAGAAGCCTCAAGAAAACGCTGTTCTTCTGGGTGCCAGTTCGAGGAAGCAGGGAAGTCGTAAGAAGAAAAAGTCTTTGTCAGAACAGAGGGGTGGGGGGGTGGGGTCAGAAGCCGGACGGGGTGAGAACGTTCATGTCGCGCGGTTTGAGTTTGTGGGGGCGGGGCATGTTTCTCTTGACCTCCAGCTCCGGGAGTTCGATCTTCGGCGTCTTGAGCACGATGGGCTCTTGGCTCACCCGAGTCTTCATCATCTCCAGGGGGTTGGCCTTCTGGTTCCCCGGGCAAGACTGAAGACTCAGGCTGTCTGTGGGGAGAGAGAGTGACAGAGAGAGCGAGAGAGGGAGAGGGAGAGAGAGAGAGAGAGAGCAGTTAACACACAAGGTCAAAAACAGACAAAGCACAAGCCTCATTTGCCTGGCACCAGCCAGCGCAACACCAGGCGAAGTGAAGGTCGCCTGCTCAGCTGTGCAAACTGGTCACGTGACAGGCGCATTTTCACGCTGGTCCAACACGCAAAACGCACAAATTGAGGTGGAGCGGGCATCACGCGGGTGTGGCGACGGCGCCTACCTGGGTCAGTGGAGGACTTGGACACCGTGGATCGCGTGCCGAACAGGCGCCAGCTGTCCCCGCCTCCGCCCTCGGTCCCGCCCATTCCCGAGCCTGCGTCACCGGTGTCGAACTCGGAGATGGGAAGGTAGGCGACGGAACTCTGGCCGAACCAGCTCCTGAGGGAGGCGGACACGGGCGCCATGGAAACACTGCGTCAGCCGCCGCCGAAGCGAAGGGGCGCGCCTGGCACCCAAAAACGGCCTCGGGCGCCACTGCACTCCGATACCTCCCGCCTGCCAACACTTCTACGAGCACACCCGACGCTTGGATAAATACGCAAAGAGAGTCCTGGAGAAACTGTTTATTTCCCCCAAAACTAGACCTGTGCATTCTCAAAGCAAACCTGGAGAAGCGACGCACGCTTTTTCAGAATTCCGAGTCAGTGTTCTAGAACTCTGCTGCTCTCAGTCACCAGCAGTGACTGTGACATCAGCATCAGAATGTTCAGACAAGAACATTCTAATCACATACAGGCTACAGGGACTTTTTGCAGGTGGAGGAAGCAGACACTTGTGCCAGCCCTTTCCAGAGGGCAAGGGCACTCACAAGGCCTAAACCAAAGGACCTTTGATCCTTGCAAACAGAGATTGCAAAGTTCCAGTGAGAGCAAAGTACAGTCATATTGCTAAATCAACTGTGTTTGGCTCACAAGCATGTAAAACAAACTTTAAAAAAGAATGTTATGTGAGACACAGGTGAGAACGGCTGTCCAGCACGCTGCAGGTGCGCAGAGCCCATACCTGCGATTAGCCCTGGGGGAGGCGTGGGGGGTGACGGTGGGCGTGGCGCTGGGCGTGGCGCTGGGCGTGGCGCTGGGTGTGGCGCTGGGCGTGGCGCTGGGTGTGGACTGCGCGGACGTTCTCTGCTTATCCTCCCGGAAGTCCCCGCTCGGCATCTTCAGCTTCTGCCAAAACAAACGGCGGCAGCAGCCGGTTAGCCACAGAACCATGCAGAACCTCCCCCCCACGCTCGGAGCAGAACACCCCCCCACACTCTGAGCAGAACTCCCCCACTCGGAGCAGAACTCCCCACACACTCAGAGCAGAACCCCCCCTGCTCGGACAGAACCCTCCCTCACTCAGAGCAGACCCCCATCTGGTGCAGACCCCCACACTCGGAGCAGAACTCCCCACCTCGAGCAGAACCCCCATTCTTGGTGCAGAACCCCCACATGGAGCAGACTCCCCCACACTCAGAGCAAACCCCCGCTCGGAGCAAACTCCCCCACATCAGAGCAGAACCCCCATTCTTGGGAGAACCCACCACACTCGGAGCAGAACTCCCCCACCTCAGTAGCAGAACCCCCCATTCTTGGTGCAGAACCCCCCCACACTCGGAGCAGAACTCCCCCACACTCAGAGCAGAACCCCCCATTCTTGGTACAGAACCCCTGGTTCCCTTCCTCAGGGTTCCGTTACCCCCATCCTCAGGCCTGGGGGGACTCCACTGTGAAAGGGGGGCACGTGTAACAGGTTAAGGAGGTGTGCCTGAGGTCCCGGGGGGGGGGGAGGGGGGGATGTGACCCCCCAGCCTCTCACTGGCTCAGAGACCCCAAAGGCAGCCGCGTCACCAGTCAGCTGCAGGCAAAATCGCCTCGACGACGTCATCTTAAACCCGAGGGTTGCGTCGCCAAGGACCGTCGTCACGGTAACCTGCCAGGAGGGCATCGCCTTTACCACACCACACTGTGCGTCGTTAACGAACTACTGTAGAGGAGCTACACTACACCCACAAACGTAGCACTGACCGCCTGTTCAACTTGTACATACACACGGACCCATTTTATATAGGACTAAATAATAATAACATAGGACTAATTTTCCCCAACCCATATCATGTCTTTTGTATGCCCTACCTGCTGGCACAGTATTCAACATTTCAGGTTTTTAAAAAGGACACCTTTGCCAAGTCTGCACAACCACAAATTAACAGAAGGCATGTGTCAATCTCTCAAAAGAAAATATACACACTGCTGAAAAAGTAGCATTAACTCACAAGATGCATCTTCCGCAGAGCTGTCGGGACAGTATCAGCTGGTGTTTGGAGACTATATCTTCACTGACACGTCCGGTGTAAAATGTAAAAATAACGTAATGTCCAAGTCCAAACATTCACGGAAAACGGCTAAGAGATTTAAAAAGATGCCAGGAGTACGATTAATAAATAAGAACTAAAAAAAAGACCGGTCGGCTGGAAGGGTCCTGACCGCGATTCTGTGGGGACCCGTTATGAACTGCAACCCGATACCCGGTGTCCTGAAAGCCACGATAAGTTAGGGGAGAGGTCGCGAGCGTGATAAGCACGGGGGTGTGTACGGAGGGCTGTCCTGTGGCTGGATGTTCAGAGGTAAACACATTCGGCTGGACAAATAGCTGAAGTCCTTGTCCGACCGCTGCCCACCCACGTCAGCCTAGATGTACATCCCCCCGTTGGGCGACGACAAAAAAAAAACAACCATCAGCGTTTACATTATACCTTTCATTTAGCGGACAGACCCGCTCCCTAAACAGGCTAAGTAGATGCGTACTGGTTTGTGTGTGCAACGGGTTAAGACTGTACGTTCATAGTACAGGCAAGTTTAAACGCGAAAGCACGCAGAATCCTTCGCTTAATAATAGATAGATTAACAATCTTCACAACAGTCACCCCCTTTAAAAATCCTGGATCCCCAGGTGTTGCTCAATTAGCAAACACAACAACCAGGGGGAACTGAAAACTTTTCGTCATGCTGATCTTTAACTCAATTCAGCCCTGCGGGTCTGGATCCCGGCCCGCTTGTCATAAATCGCAAGTTTTCCCCCTCTAGCCGATTATTACATAATATTCATAGAATTCAAACCTTTCGGGGTGCGCCAATGTGACTGCATGTCTTGCTACTTTTGAATTTACAACGGTGAAAAAAACTAGACTAAGTTAATTATTTTTGTGAATAATTTTAGAACACAACAAATACTTTCAATGTTCAATCATTCCATTAAAACTTTAGAACACTGAAAGGTATATAGAGTTTTTACATTAAACATCAATTTGTTTATGAAAGCAAGTTTTAAAATATGGCCTTTGCGTTTTGCAGTCACCGTTTTGGTAACTTGGACAACCCTGTGCCAACTTTCCACAATTCTTTGTTGAATTAACGTTATGTAACGTAATAACGTTTACAAGTGGTAGCCATATTCACAAACGGGAATAACTAACGTTATGTAGACTGATTAGTCTATAGTGAACTAGCATCCGTGAACAAATTCATTATACGATTTTACTTATATACAGTATGGGGATTCAGGAATTAGGGCGGTGATATGTAGTCTAACTATAGCTTTTCTGTTAACTTAGACCATGTTAGCATAACGGTAGGTTTTTTTAAGCTAACTAGCTAGCTACAACGTAACATTAATGCACTAACCAGACATTAATGATATAACATCACAATTCTTTGGGGAAATTTTTGAGCGTTGATATAGTATGATAAAGAATACGACCAAGGCTTACTAAGTAGCAATAGCAGCTACCTACAAGGCTAAAAACGTTAGCTAGCTTCCATTATTAGCTGAAAAGATAAGCGGTAGGCCACCATGTTCTAGCTATTAACCTACAGCCAGTGTGCTAACGGTAAATATTCGTAAAATGACACACTTGCTTGTCAACCAGGGCTACTTTAAAACGACATTAGCTAAGAAATAAAACGAAAACAGAAATTGGCCCAAAACACCCTTTTTTACTATGCACGTAAACAACCGAGGACACGTCAGCCAGCTCAGTCATAGCTAGCCATTCACTCGAGTCCCAGGCTTTAAAGCTAACGAAGGCCACAGACAAAAACGAAACACGCGAAAACAATGACATATGCATCGAACAAGACGCCCGATCCACACGGCAGACCAGCAGTACAGCAACCACATCAAGTAACGTGAGAAATACCTTTTCATAAGAACGTGTTTTTCTCTTTCGTCCTCCTTTGATAGACCCTTGATGCCCATTTTGTTGTTTTCCTGCTTGCAGCCGAGGCGCTGTATACGAGCCAGTGCAACGCTCCGGCGCGACCTGATTGGCTGATTCGGATAAATAAGGGGCTCGCCTAGACTGCCTGTTGCCTGGACACCATGCACACACGTTCCAGAATAGAACACAGTGTACTGCCCGGCTCCTTTCAGTCAGCAGCGTGAAAGAAACAGACAGAATGGGATATGCATTTGGGACTACCTCACCGCCAATTTAGAGGAATCTAAACGATTTGCATTTAAATTCCAGATGTATCTCAGAACGCTGTATGGAACTAAAAAAAAAAAGAACAGTATGTATGAAATATTTAAAAAATATATTTATTTCCCCGCCAGGAGCAGCACTCACCTTCGCGAATAAACTGACGGTAGTTTCACACGCGCGGTACTGGAGGATTCAGCACCAGCTCATCCAACTTCATTAAGCTAATACCATCCACCAGCTTGAACACTCCACATAAACATGTTTATCAGGTAATGTATGTGGCCGTCCCCCTGACTGGAGCATAAACAGCCACACCCCCACGCCACGTTGTTCCGCTGCCTAGCGCACTGATACACCTGTGATTGCTCTCCCGGCCCCCCCACAGACAGGCGTACATCCACACCAGCCCTGCACTCACGTGTAGCGCTTCTGCCATGTAGTGGTAGCGGGTTTCCTCCGCGGTCAGTCCCTTGTGCGGGGTGTACCCAGCGTCCTTCAGACCAGCCTTCTGTTCGAACCTCTGTATGTTATCCTGGGTTTGCTCTGAGGAACAAACACATTCAAGGGTCAAGTTTTTGGGGCGCGGTCACACGTGCGACTGCAGGCGAAGGCGAAATTTTGGCCGAGGCGAAATTCGTATCTTGTTGTGCTGAATGTGGGCAGCGCAAGATGTGATACACACGGAAATCAGTTTGCTGGTTTGTAGTCCGTTTGAGTGGTTGTGGTTGTTGGTCACACATGAGCGATTGTTGGTTTTGCGACGGGAAAATGTATCCTGAAGATCGTACAATACAAGACACAGACACAGCAACAATCTTCTCCATCCTGGCTCACTAAGAAAACTACAGCCAAGTGGGGTCAACCACACCACTTCTTTGCTATTGGTTGAGGCTGCGAATTCGCCGGTCAAAGTTCACCAGAATTGAACTCCACGCGAATCGAAGATGGGAATTTGCTTCGCCACCGGAAACGGAAGTTTTATTATAATATTCGCCCATGTTCATTTCACGCATGGGTGACCGCGCCCATCAGCTGGGTTGACTTTCTGATGGAAATCCCCCCGCTATTTCGGACCTATTGTTGCTTCAGAGGGTAAATAATCCTTCAGAACATTAAAGGCAGTGGCGACTGATGAGCTGAAAATTGGTGGGGCACGAAACTTTCCTTTAAACTAATCATTGATCTCAAACTGATTTAATTAATTTTCAGTGATTAACAGGCATGCAAATGATCTGACTAATCAATTGGAAAGTGACACACAGCTTCGCATTGTTTTAGGGAGATTAAATGATAAATGTGATTTCGAAAAATCAGTTTTAATCACTAAGCAGCCTAGGTCTTATAGCCTACATTTATTTTCATTTTCAGTATGAAATTGTGCACATTTTAATCAACATTATTTGCGGATACATGCACTTCTTTCTCCGCACTCGTATTCATGGCAAATATCTGCAATGCGTAGATTGTAAACAATCTTGAAGTGCAGGTTTTGTTTTTGCTGGTTATTCTGAAAGCTAACACGGTAGATAACAGACTGGTGTATCTTGTTTGTTAAGTGTACAGTACTTGGTGATTAAAACAGATTTTTAACAGATAAATTGAATTTATGATTCAATCCCCCTAAGACGGTATGAAGACGCTGTGTGTTAGGCTATTTGCCATTTGAATAGCCCAAATGTTGGCACGCTTGATAATAAAGGAAAATGAATGAAAACAGGTTGAGATCAATGATTAGTTTAAAGGAAAGTTTTGCGCCCCACTGATTTTCAGCTCACCCGTCGCCGCTGAATAAAGGTGTGCAATTAAGAAAAAAATGAACAGCTTTTTTTTATTTTTAATTCTGGGATTGCAGTTGTGGTTGGAACAAAAAGCAGCATATAAATAAAGGTTTCCAGGACCGAGTCTGAGAACCACCGGTCCAGACGCTCAAATCCGAGACTTAAACTCCCTTTTGAATTGGTTGCAATTTCTCTGTGCAGAACAGGGCCACCAGCCTTTGGTCACATGTTAATTTTTTTTTCCTTTTATGGTCAGACAAATGTCTTCATAACCATATTTTTGGCTTGCTTTCAAAGACACACAGAGTTACATTACAGTCATGAAACTACACTACAGGGGCATTTCACTGCCTATGATACACTCCCGGACCGAATCCCACAAACACAAATGTGGTTTTTGACCACAACTGTGAGTTAAAGTCAGAGGTCAACACGGAAGCTAAACATACAACATGTAGCCACACAATGGCTGACACTGTTCTCTTTACTCTGTGTTAGCATGTAGCAGTAGGATGCACATCATACTCACTGTTCATAAGGGAATTTAAGATGGAGGACGATGCTTTGGTCTTGACCACGGGGTGGGCAGGTTCTGGGGGGGTAACTTTGAAGGTGATTCCGTCGTCGTCACCCTAATGGCAACAAACACAAAAATGCGAACGACCTCCAGTTTGCAGGGGGAATAAGGTGATCGGCAAATTGAGCCAAATTTCAGATTAAAAACAACAGGGTTAGGGGCTGCTTTGTTGAAGGGCAAAATGGATGCACTTTGAGAAAGAGAATCCCACAGAATGTCCAGAAAAGAAGTATTCAGTTATTTTGAATGCAGGGGGAGTTACAAGTGATTTAAAAAAAACCAATATGCACAGAAAAGAATAAAAGCCACGTCATTTTTTTGTGCGTGTGGGGGGGGGGGGCTACCTCTGATAAGCACCGGAACTTTTTTTCCGGAATCACAGGCGTTTTCCACAGGATGTTGAAGCTCGTGTTGATTGGGATGGAGACCATGGGCGTGTCCAGCGACGCGTCATAGCTGGAGGCTCGTCGCATCATTCCGATTGGCTGGGGCATCTCGCCCATTAGCTGCTCTGCGCTACCCAGCTCCAGTGCTAAAGGTTGGATCAGCAGACAGACAGAAACTAAGATAAACAAACAGGTACGCAGGCCTTCCGGACAAGGGTCGAACACACAAAGTACAACGCTGTTTAAACCTGCATCACATCCAACACACGCACACACACACACACGCACACACACACGCACACACACACGCGCACACGCACACACACCCACCCACACGCACACACACGCACCCACGCACACACACACGCACACACGCACACGCACACATGCACACCACACACACACACACACACCCACACGCACACACACACACACACACACCCACCCACACGCACCCACACACACACACACACGCACACACACACACACCCACCCACACGCACCCACACGCACACACACACGCACACGCACACGCACACACACACACCCACACCCATACGCACACACACACCCACACACGCGCACACACACACAACTTTTTGTCAAGTGAACTGGTGGACTGTTTCTCAATTGAACTTTAAAGACAAACAAAAAAAATTTATTGCGAAATATGCACCCTTATCAAGAAAATTTTATACACAGCATAAAGCAGAATAGAATAAAATGGAATACCAGGGGTTCATTGTCCATTTAATGTATTCACATTATATTTAATACAATAAAGCTGATTATTTTAACTAAAGCAAATCAGAGAGAGAAGCTTGCTCTCAAAGTACAACAGATACAGAACACAAACCTGAGAACCTTTGGAATGCCTGACGCAGCTCAAAGCGCACAGTCAGTCAGAGATTACAGAAGGCAGTAAATCAGGACCTGGCAAAGGCTTTCCTCAAAAGCACAGGGAATGAAGGCTTACTGGGGGCACAGTCACGTCCTTACCCGGGCTGGACGCCATCGCGCTGCGGGACCACTCAGGCCGAGACAACGACGAAATCCGGCAGAGGAGAGCCAGGAGCCGCCGGACCCGCGGAGCCAACCCTTCAAGGCTGGAGGTCACAAATATGTGATTAGAATCTTATTGACTGAGCCTTCTAATGCTGATGTAACGATCACCACTGGTAGCTGTAAGCAATGACAGCGTTCTAGAACACTTATTTAGAATTTCTGTTTAATGCGCATGGCCATTTCGGGCTGGGGGGCTGCAAAAGCCGTGAAATATTTAAAAAGAAACAAATGAAACCACAATAAAACCAACACAGAACAATAAAACCGTCAGAAAACAGACCTCCAGTAAGACAACGATGAAACCAACAAATAAAATAAGTAAAAGCACAATAAAAAAACAAAAGCATTCCAATTCCTCCCATGTCTTACATAATGCAGAAGAATACTATGTGGCCCCCTTCATCATCCACCACACAAATAGCCTCATTTACACACCAGATCTTATGGAAGTTACATTACTACGCAAACGAAAATACATTTGTTCTATACGAAGCTGTTTTAAATCCACCCCCCCTAAAAACAGCAATGGATCCTTTACCTCTGGTAAACCTCCTCTTGTATCCGGTTTCTCCTTGTGATGCTAATTGCTAAACTTTGCTTGCCCAAATTGAAAATTAACCAAGAAGAGTTTACACTTGTGTTTTGTACTGTACCCTGGACCCAGAATGAAGATCCCCATGTCAAAAACCACCACAAGCCTCCAGCACAGATCGCTCAATAAAGCAAACAGCTGACAGCCGATTGCACTGCACAAACAGGTGGTGCGTAGATCCTCTCTCCCCACAAAAAGGGCAGCCCTCCCCCAGGGCACGGTCTACATGTGCCAGGTGTCTACTGGTGGTTATGGCTCCATGGATAAGCCTCCAGTGGAGGTCTCCTGACCACTCTGGAAATGGTGCCTTATACTACAATCTCCAATTCTTCAAATCCGGTACAGAATTTGGTCCCAAACCCTGTCAAACACCTGCCCTCACCTTTCCCAGGAAAAGAAGGTGCCGAACCTTTACACATGCTGTATACAAGGCCTTCTTGCTCACAGAGAGAGAGCGAGAGAGACAGAGAGAGAGAGAGAAAGAGAGGGGAGAGAGACAGAGAGAGAGAGAGACAGAGAAAGAGAGAGGGGAGAGAGACAGAGAGAGAGAGAGAGAAAGAGAGGGAGAGAGGGGAGAGAGACAGAGAGAGAGAGAGACAGAGAAAGAGAGAGGGGAGAGAGACAGGAAGAGGGAGAGAGAAAAAGACATACAGGGAGAGAGTGAGAGAGAGAGAGAGAGAGAATCTGTATTTTGGTTTTGGTTTATTTTTACTTTGTTGTTTATAATTTTTTTTTAAACCCGAGGGAGCGAGTGGTGAAGCTCTGTTTATTATTTTCTGTCTCTCTCTCATAAAAAGAAAATAAATAAGCGAGATGCGTCACGTTTATCGCGTCTTCCGGTGCTCAGCTGTTCTGTACCCCCCCGAGGTGTGTATGTGCAGGATTCTAAGCATATGAATGCTTTTAAGTGGCAGGTATGCCTGCCATTACAATATGATTTGATATTATTCTTGATCTGAAAACAGTATTTCTTTCAATAAAATATTAAACACTAGCCTGAAGTCCTTGGGAAAAATTGTGCAAAAAGTTTGATTTTCTCATTACTTCATTCCGCAGTTCTTTTATATACTGTCATATGTATTCTGTATATTTGGCACTGTTTAAGGTTTAAAATACAATTATCCACGGAGAGCACAAACATACTGTACTTAATATTATTTGCATGCACTCACAAAACCGTGCAGCTTCAAAACATTCTTGCTATTCAGGCGGTTGAATTACCTTTTAGAAAATGCGTTGGGGAACACAGATCACGGCACAAGTGCTGAGAGGTGATTATAGAAAATCTGAACTTTCTCGAGACAGAGGAGGCGAGCCCGGGAACAAAATACTGACAGAGGAGAAAATACAAAACTGGATTTCACAGACAGAAGATTCCAGGCGATTGTCGGCCATTGGAGGTCAGCAAATGTTAACATGAAGTGCTCTGCCAAAATGTTCTAAATGTTTTGTCGCTGGCACTTACCGCTGTGGGCGTAAAGGCCAAAGTTATCCCTGCAGTGTCATTGGATAAAGGCGGTGTACAGTATCGGAGTAGTCTTCAAGACCAAGCATTGTTGCGCGTCCCGGAGCACGGGAGACAGACAACTGGATATCTGTAAATACCAGAGAGATATGTAGGGACAAAACGAACACACTTCAGCCACCAAGTCGAAGTCATGCAAGTCCAAGCCACTGGCAGCCGCGCGCCGTCCCACCCATGCCACTGCGCCTCTTACATAACGTGCGCGTGCGGATGTGTGCATAAACGCACAGCTGGTCTGGCTGCATTTACGATGTTTTAGCATACACAGCCCCTTGCTGTGCCTCAAATCGTGAAGAAAAAGGTTACCTCAGTATTAAAGGCACGTTACACCTTTAATTCTTTAGTTTCCGTTTCATAACTGGTCCTCACTAAGTACTGTCCTAAAATTATAAATTGAATATACGACATCGACCCGGTATCTCGTGAATTTGTCCACATGAAGCGTTCATTTAGCATTTTATTTTGCAACAATATTGAAAGTTTTCTCAAATGAACCGTTTTATGGAGATCTGCACAGTCAATTCAGGAAATTCGTCGCGCGAATCAGTCGTGCCACAGTTCGCTCGCCAATAGTTTGGCTGCCAGACAAAAATCTTCAATGAATTCAACTGTAATCGGTGCAACGCAACTCATTAAGTTGTTTAATAACGACTGCTTGCAAGTCTATCCTTTAAAAACCGCTAGTTTTTTTCACCAGATCTGTCATAATGTAACCCGGTAGAATGTGGAAGGAAAACAACTAAAATAACTATGCAAAATAATTGTACACACTTAAATCGACAGGATTGCTGCAGAGACAGACCTCGTTTAAATTATTTCCCCGTGGGCATGTTATTTAAGTACTGTCGAACAACTATATATAGTTACTCTGAGATTAATGACAAATACCGTTTATGTAATCTAATCTCACAAACTATGTCACAGAACCGCTTCACCCCGCACGTAGTCATTCAAACTATATTTATACTTAAAAAAAAAAAAAATGATTAGAAGAAAAACCCCTTTTATTTTACTCACCCAAAGTATAATTCTACTTTTCTTTGCTTAAAAGTGCGACGAAAATTCTAACCGTAGGCTACTGCGAGAATTATGTTTCAACTGCTGCGGTTCACATGTACTGTAATCCTACCACACACACTCCTGACTTTCCGACTGACCAGTCAGATGCACTCTGTGTGCGTGCAGCAGTCACGTGTCTCGCGAGACATTTCTGTACGGTATGTGACAGCGCTACCGAGCCAATGGCAGTCACCTGTCCACCATGCAGTGCCTATTCTATTTCAAGCACACCTTGAAATTCAATCAAAAGCACATCGCTCTTTCATTTCCGACTGAACCGTCTCAGGACGGCGACTTCAGTACGCAATGGTGCACGCGCAGTAACAGCTCGCCAAATTGTTGCTAGTTAACGCAATTTACGTCACAAATATTCAAGCCGGTTAATGTTTGCCTAAGAATAAACAAGCATGACGAAAAGGGACAGGTTCAACGACACTGGATATCGATTGACATTAATTTCCCGCACAGCGACCAGTATTAAGTGAAGATAGGCTACTCGTGTCAACATTGCCCTTTCCCTAACACAATCATGCAAATGACCTAAATAAATAAATACACCACGTGTTTGCCTTTTCGGGACGATGCGTTCGAGATCATCAGTAATTTACGAATTATTTGTATGACGTTATTTTTAGTCTAGCATATGTCTACAAAGATGCATATATTTTGGTCAGCTTTCAACAAAGTTGTGATTCAAGCACAGATGAGTACAGGTTATAGCTATCAAGGCTTCATAATAATAATGGAAAACTCTGTGATAGGATGGTGTTGAACTAAACACTCTCGACATCTTGTTAAAACAAGCTCAAAATCACTGAATAAACATTCAAATACGTTTCAAGCCAAGTTAGGAAATTCTTGTTTTGCACCAAAAAGTGAAAATAAAATAAACTGAAATGAAATAAATAAATAAATAAATAAATAAATAAATAAATAAATAAATAAATAAATAAATAAATAAAAACTACAGTACCAAATTCAACCACAGTAAGGCAGTGTGGAACCACTGAGAAAACTTATCTACATTAAAATTAAAATTTCCCCAAACATTTTATACAGCTGGATATACTGTATACTGAATTTATTTAGGTTACGCAACTCAACAGCAGTGTCCTACCTGGGAATTTAATTTACTACCTTTAGATTGCAAGCCCAGTTCCCTAAAAATTGTATTACACAGCCACCCTGTCTAAATCCATCAGTCTATTCAATTAAATTCAATTGTATTTGTATAGCCTTTTTTTTTTTTTTTTTTTTAATTTTTTAGAGAGAACTGTCACAATGACACTTTACAGAGTAGCCTGGCAAGAGACAGAGCAAAGAGAGCAATCAGAGCAAACACCAGGCCTGAAACCCTAAATAGCAAGTACATGAAGTAAAGAAAATCTCCCAATGGGGAGAACACCCTCAAACTGCAGCGAGAAAAAACTCTCTAATTGGAATAAATCTCGAGAGGAACCCGGCAATAGAGGGGGAGCCCATCCTCCACTGGCCAGCCTGGTGTAAAATAGCAGACAACAAATAAAATGGGTTGAGCAGGTTACGGCTGAGGTGAAAGCTAACAGGAATAATAGAAGACAAAATGGTATAGTTCAGCATAGTGCAGTTTAGAGGAGGCGGATGATGGATCTGGAGCTCCAGACAGCATCAAGGCATGGGCAGGGGAGGAACAGGGCTGAAGCAGTCCATGACCATGGAGCGAAGGACAGGACTAGATCTTGTGGATCTAGTCTAGACTACTCAAGGTATAACATTCTCAGGTCTTCTGCCATCTCATGACTAGCACTTAACTTTTAAGACTGATCTCTTCTACTCTGAATTTGACTTCACATTTCCCCCTAAGTGCAGCATACAGTATGTGAAACAATCGATTAATTGCAGCATTATTGCATATTATTAATATTTTTTCAGTGATCCCGGTTTGTTTTTATAGTGTTGCAATCAATTTCTTTATTTATACTGGCATTCATCTAATTTGCTTCTCTAATTTATTTTATTTAGCAGATGCTCTTAGCCAGACCAACTTACAATGTCAACAAAAGTGCAAAGATTAGGCAGAAAAATGCGTAAAAGAGAGAAAGTATAGTCCAAAGAGAGACAACAAGCACAAGAAGTGGGACAAGATCAACAACTTGATTGTTGTTGCTACCCTGTTGAACATTAAACAAAGTTGTACAAACAAGAACTTCCTGAATGAGCATCAAACGAACAACTGCAAAGAACTACAGACTCTGAAAAAAATGAAGTTTCAATTAATCAGGTGTCAGGGCTCAGCGAGAAACATTACTAAGTATTAGCATCTAACATAGCACGATACACCACACGGTATGCTGTTCCGGATCGCCTGTAAAATAAATAACGTACGTGTGATATAGAAAGAAGAATCGAAAGGTTTCGACTGCCGTTTGACGAGATTAGCACCACGCCAGCACTGTAAGATGTCCAGTGTAAATTCAACTCTAACGGAGTACACAATTCGAAACCGTATGGACCACGTGCATTCGGTAAGAGCTGATTCAACATGGAACATTTTTTACCGTGAAGGCAATTTAATTCCGGGAAACGGCGTGCCTCAGCCCCTGGCTTCAGACCCCCCCAATATGACACATCTCTCCGCCCACAATGGAAATAAAGCACTGAATACGAGGTGTGACTTTCCCCAGGAACCTTTCACGTTTACTCAGAATGCCCGTTTAAAAATATAAATATTAAATCTGTTAATTTTTGTTTTTACAGTGATTTAGCGTGCCAGATTACAGTATGTTTGGAAACACACACTCGAGTGGGCTGCCTGTCTGTGGCCTAGAAAGAGAGCTCAGTATAGCTCAGGTTAGGTAAAGTAATTAAGGTTAAGCACCCTGCTCTTGGGTACAACGGTGGTGTCCCAACTGAGAATTAAACCTACAATTACTGCCAGTTCTTCAGACATTATGCTACACTGCCGCCCCTTCAGCTAAACCCACAGTGTTATTGCAGTTGTTCTCGATATTTTATACAGTATATTGGATCTGAAATTATGGGCACAAATTAAAAAAACAAGTATATATAAAATATATATTTTATATATTTTTACAGTTATAAAATTTAGAAAGTATTACCGTAGTACTACAAACATACTTTGCTTGTTTTGTCCCCAGGTGCATTTTTTCTCTATAGACCAATCACACTGTGTGAATATTTACAGAATACATTTCTACATCTAGTCCAGTTTGATCATAAAGCTTCTTGTTATCCACGGATAATCTGTTGTAATCACAACTGAAGTTACACATGCCATGTGCGACTCTGAACGTAGCTGTCAAGAAATGTATAACTTTCATTATTGTTATTATTATTTCACTACAGGCATTTAGCAAATGCTCTTATCCAGAGTAACTTACACAACAACTCTTCACATATCATTTACATTGCATCCCTGATAGCAAGCAGCTCTGGGCCTGATTTGGGCTAATTCTGAGCTGAAGCCAGCACTGCTGGGCCAGACTTGGCACAGATCTTGCCCAGAGTCGCTTGCCATCTGGGATCCTGGAGGCTATCCCAGAGTGCATTGGGCGAGAGGTAGGAATACACCCTTTTATATGGCTGGATATATGTTACGAAGCAATACAGGGTAAGATGGCAGTGTCCTACCCAGCATTCAAACCTGTGACCTTCAGGTTACAAGAACAGTTCCTACACTGCTGCCCACTTTTATGTTCATATTCTTTGAAGGAAACTACATTTACACTTTCTTTAGTACTGTATTTTGGTTGTGGCTTTACAAGAATAAATATTTTGATTGTTTTTGCATTGCACAGTGATATACTGTCTGTAAAAGAAAATATAATTTTGTTTTTGTTGAATTGTTCTGTCAAATTCAGTCAGATAGCACAAGAGAGTTATTGTGATGCAATCATTTCCTATAACAAGTGCAAAACATTCAAGGCGACAGCTGATGTGTGTGTACATGAACAGATGACATATTTTATTTTCAAAAAGATAATTTATTTTGCAAGCATTTAGTACAAAGACAATAATTTAAAAAATAAAAATAAAATAAAATAACCAACAATGAATTTACAATGTACATATGTATATATACATGCATAACAGGAAGCTGCAGTTTAGACTGTAGGAGGAGAGTATCTTAGGAAGGAACCCGTGTCGAGTATCATCATTAGGCCCGAGAGATACTTTTCTTCCTGCGAGGAGACAGAAATGCACCAATCAGCATCAACGGAACACGGAACACACAGGTTGTGGAATCGAATATCTGAAGATATATAGCCTCAGTAATTACCTGAACTAATATCTACTTGTGTGAGATGTAAAGCTCCAAGTCAGCCCCCCCCCCCAAAAGCCCCCACCCCCCACCCCAAAGAACAACATTATATCCACTCACGATCGGAGTTTCTTCAGGATTTCTATAATCTTCTCTGAGTTGGGGTTCAGGCAAATCCTCATCCCATTGGTCAGGTTCAGACTGGAAGAACACCAATGGAGATTATTGACTCTAGTAATGAATGGCACTTTACGTACTGCATCAAAGGTCAAAGTTCAGGTTGAAATTATTCCTTAAGTTTGACACCTATTGCCCAGAAAAAAACCAGGCTCAAAGATGCATATATACACATAAAAAAAACATTTATAAAAAATACTAAAGCATTTAAATGAATAAATGAAAAAATAATTCAGTTTGAATGTCATTTAAAGTACCAAGGTTTCTCTGAGGGGGGAAAAAAAAAAAACACTGTACGAGCTTTAAAATTTTCCTTGTTAAGTTGTAATGGAGGAACACTGGTGGACATATTGTCACTAAGACTTATTGTCAAGTTTTTGATTAATGATAGTTTCTCATGTCCGGACAAATCACTCACATGATCTCCATCTGGTCGCAGGAGTTGGACGGGGGGAGGACTTCCATGCGCTTGATTGATTTTCGGGGCAGTGCCATATCGTCCCGAAAGCTGTGGCACAGACACCGCGTACTCCCCCCGGTGATACCTGCGTACGAGGTGGACAGGATGACTCATTAATTGTTGATAGATATTAAAGATATTGTATGTAGAGAGAGAGAGCGAGAAAGAGACTGAGATTTTAAAAAACCCCTTTGCTGGGACATTGTTCAAACACAGAAATTGCTGTACTTCGAAATAAAGGAATGGACAAGCAACAACAAGGAATAAACTAAACCAAACAACCACCACAGGCAGACAAGAGAGAACGGATACAGAAAGAGAGAGAGATAGATAAAGAGAGAGAAAGAGAGAGAGAGGGGTACGGAGATGGAGAGAAAGAGGGGTACGGAGATGGAGAGAAAGAGGGGTACGGAGATGGAGAGAAAGAGGGGTACGGAGATGGAGAGAAAGAGGGGTACGGACATGGAGAGAAAGAGGGGTACTCACTCAGTGCAGTGGATGTGCAGACGACGACAGCGAGGAGCAGGAGGGTTTTGGTAGTCATGGTGGTTGCCGGGCCGATGTCGCTGCTGCTGATGGTGATGGTGATTATGTCAGAGTCGAGGCAGAGGGGATGAGGTGCGGTGGTCCGTGGTGGCAGAGTGGCAGCTTATATACACGCTCTCTCAGCCCCGAACGCACGCCCCTCTCTAACGGGGGAAATGTCAACTGCAGTGGAAACCGAAAGCTAGGGAAAAACAGAACTCACACCTTCAAAACAAAACAGAAAAAGATCCCACTGCCACACTCGAAATGATTCCACTCGGCTATTTTTACCCCCCAAATGCCCCCAGTCATCAAATGGATTCGTTTTGTGGGATTTCAGTATCTTGTGCAATGTGACACAAATATCAAGTCCAGTGAAACAACTAAATACAATTTATTGCGTAATATTAAAATCATGAAAATGTGAAATTAAGGAAGGAAAATGTGCTCAGTTGTTTAGCATTGGGCTTGACTGATAACCGAGAAATGTTAATTATGATATAATACAATTTATATCATAATAAACAGATTGAGATTCTACCTGTTTAAAGGTAAGGTTTCAGCAGGCCCGGTTCTATACCCCACGATATGCCATTGGTGTCAGATTACTGCAGTATATACGCTCCCAGAATGTAACTGATTCATGGTAAAAATGAAAAAGAATGAAAAATGAAAAAGAAATGGCTTTCTTATTTACTGAACCATTACGGTACAGGTACAGTATTCACTGTTTTTTTTTTTCACATTTCAAATTTCAGATGTTGCCTGAAGTCATTTGCATATAGGACTAAATAGATATATAGATAGATAGATAAAAATCTATCTATCTGCATGTCTCTTTTGTCTGATGTCTGTCTGTATGTCTGTGAACCCCTGGCTGGGGATGTCTCAGAGAGGAACTGAAAGCAGAGTAATTTCATACGGTGATGCGGAACGAAACAGGATGTTTCAGGATTCGGAAATGCCCCCTTTCTGGGGCAAACCTGAAACGCGTGGGTGATGCCGCTGGACGATGGTCTCGGGACACATTTCAAAACACCAGAGGCAGATGGTGGCATCGCACGGTGACGCGAACAACAACGGTTCACTAACTCGACGCGTTTTAGCCTGAGCTAGTGCTCTCTCGCCGGGGGGCTGGATCTGTGGCCGCAGAACCACACGACACAGCCCCCGCACGGCGGGACGATTCACGTGTCGATTCGTTGCAAATGCAAGCTCGTGGAGGTGTCTGGCGGTGTAGCGCCTGGAGCGTTGACTGCAAGCTAATTACAGGGGCGACATAGCTCAGGAGGTAAGACCGATTGTCTGGCAGTCGGAGGGTTGCCGGTTCAAACCCCGCACTGGGCGTGTCGAAGTGTCCTTGAGCAAGACGCCTAACCCCTAACTGCTCTGGCGAATGAGAGGCATCAATTGTAAAGCGCTTTGGATAAAAGCGCTATATAAATGCAGTCCATTTACCATTTACCATTTACAGACCGTGATGTAGGCGGTTCGAATGACATTTCCTCGTGACCTTCGTCGCATGTCTGCCCCTCCCTCCCTCCCTCTCTCCCTCTCCCCATTCCTCCTGTCTCCCTGTCCCTGCACTGTCCTGCCCACAGGGAATGCGTCGTCGAAACAAAGCAAACAAACGTAGATTCTTTGCCGTTGTGTCTGCCGTGAACAAAACCCGAATGCAACTCGTAGGACGTGCTGGATGCTTTTCACAGGAACGTGCGGAACAGAAAGGTAGCCGTCTGCATAGAGGCATCGTGGAACCCTGGCAGCACACACACACACACACACAGAAAAGAAGAAATAAGAAAATTAAGGAACACACATTCTGTACAATCCCTCGCTCCCTTGGTATAGATGGTCCAAAAAGGGGAACTTGCAGTTTCTGAGATTAGTTACCTTTAATCAGATTGGTTCTCCCAAATGTCAGCCAGCATTATGTCACAGGTAGTTGCGTTGGTTGGAATTGGTGCTTCTAACTGGAGCTCCGCCCACACCTAGTCATGATTCCTAATTTGATATTTTTACGTTACCTTAGCCGGCCCCCTCAAAACTCATGTATTAAAAAAATGCACCAAATGTGTCGTTTTTTAAACATACCTCCATGTCTAGTTAAGGACAACACATTTTGGGTTACTTTCAACACAGTCTGTGTAAAAATTCTCCCTTTGCAACACATAAATTGTATATTTACAACACAAAAGTAGTAGCTTTGACACAAAATGTGTTGAAAGTAACACAGAAGTAGTGACACAAAAAGTGTGTTGGCTATTAATTAGACATGCTTTTTGAGAGTGTACCCTGAGTAAGGTACTTAGCCAGAATTGCTTCAGTGTACACACGCCTGTATAAATGGATACTATACAAAAACAACAACAACAAAAAGCAACAACTAAAGGCGTCTGTGAAATGCCTGTAATGTAATGAGACTATGTACCCTGGCAAAGAACTTTGATCATAAATGTAGCTGTTCCACAAATGGCCACATGAGGGCACTGTTCGGCATTGCTCAACTTCACTTACGGTTTTTCTCAATTGTTTAAACGCGTTTCCTGCAACTATTGCTCAATTTCTCAAAACTCTACACACAAAGCACAGCAACAGTTAACCTTTTGCCAAAACTACACAAATCTTTTGCACAATGCATTCATGCATTCAAAACCATGTTCTCTCTTCTCAAAACTGACTTTTTCCATCAAAATGATTCACACAGGCCTCATATGAATAGGTCTTATTGAGCATCGATTTCACACTGGTGTGATAAATTTAAAAACACAACCATAAAAATACTGTATATATGTTCTGGCCTCATTAGGTCATGTTACATATTCAAGTGTATAAACTTGTGTAAAAAATTGCTTATTTTTTCCTCCTTTTTTGAAGTTTTATTTTCGAGGGGTCCCAAAATAGGCTGCAATTTTACAGTAAATATAAAGACTGTTGCCATGATGCAATACAGTAAATATATCATTACATTAG
This sequence comes from Anguilla rostrata, assembly GCF_018555375.3. NCBI lineage: Eukaryota > Metazoa > Chordata > Actinopteri > Anguilliformes > Anguillidae > Anguilla > Anguilla rostrata. The sequence continues at coordinate 2,842,794 of NC_057935.1, forward strand.
TTACAGGCACAGTCTGGGCTGCTTCTAGGTACTTTCCATCAATTTTTGCAAAAACAGTTATGGTCAATTATCAATGAGCCACAATGCTTAATCATACATTAAATACATCATCATCATTATATTATTACAATTATACTGAGATACCTCTTCTTATGTTCACTCTACAGCCAAATGTTTTTAACATCTGTTATAATTTATTGAAATAAAATTCTTGAAATGTATTATCATTTTTGTGATGGAGTTTGCAAACCCCATCAGAACCAGAACCATAGTGTTCATTCTTGGCCAAATAAATCTCCCCCAAAAAGCATTTTTCTTTTTGAGACATCCCGAAAACCATTGGTCAATGACAAATAATGTTTTGTGTGACAGATCTATGTGACCAAAGAACCAAATGCAGGAGGCCACTCCTATATGGCTTAACCCTTCGGTGTGAGATCACAAATATGAGATTAGAGTGTTCTCAGCTGAACACTCTAATGCTGATGTCACAATCACTGATGGTGACTGAAAGCAACAGAGTTCTAGAACGCTGGCTTCGAATTAAAAAAATAAATAAAAAGGAAACATTCCCAAAAAAAAAAAAAAAAAACCTAACTCTATAGAAGACCAGCTGTTGCTTGTGCCAGGCTTCTCACCAGACCAGGCCCTTATTCATGATTGTTATATATTTTATGTGACTTCCTTTCAAAGGTGTGTTTGTTGAATTACACATTAACATTTACATCACTTACAAATTCCTCTGTGATTCGCAGTTCCACAGAAATGAAAAAAGGGACAATGGACACAACACATCAATGTAAAATTATGTAAAGCTGTTTTATTTAAATTCAATTGCATAGTACAGATCACTCACTAGATAGAAGCAAAAAAATACAACAACAATGAAACAAGTAATGACTTTAACATATGTATACACACATACTAAAAGTACACTGTGATAAGACAGAAATGTAGCTTTTTTTTTTTTTTGCAAATGTTTTGGCATGGATATGGAATTTGCCGGAAATTATTCAGGAAGAAGTTCCAGGTGTTGGACTCTTATTGGTCAGTGATGCTGACGTCAGACGGGGGCCCAGAGGTCTACTGACCCCTCCTCGGGAAAAACAGAATTCATGCTTAAAGACAGGGGTGGACAGGGACGGGACGGTGAACTGGTCTGCCGTCACCTGACTGGTTAAAATTATTAACTGAAATGGGCGTGGATTACGTCACATGTTATATTACAGAAATGCAGCGCAATGCCAGCATGGGGTGTTGGGGGAAAAAGAAGACCGGTTATAAAGGATCTTGTCCAGAGACGGGGGGTATTTTGGGAAACCTCCGTGTATGGGCCGCACTTACTTGCTCTGCAGGTGCCTCATCAGCTCCTGGACCTTCTTCACTTTCGGATCCAAGCAGTACTGCATCCCGTTTTTTTGGAAAACGCTGCAAAAACACGGGAATATGGGTTTAAATACGCAGTGAGCAGGAAACGTGGAGAACCGATAAATCATAACAAGGAGATATATATCGCCCACAGTTACAGTAAAATATACAGTTTTATGTCATTTAAATAAGCAGTATAATATTTACTATTATATATTTATCATTAAGATACTATATATATAGTATGTTTATAATGAAAGTAATTATTTACTTATTTAATAACTGGGTGGGCACATGTATGACACCAGCTGATGCTACTGTAAAAACGACCCTGATTAAATGACTCACATAATCTCCATTTTATCGCAGGTGTGGGAAGGGGGGTAGATCTGGATGTCCTGGATGGCCTTGGGGTTCCCGAATCTTTCGCGGGTACGGCGACACACGCACTTTCCATTGGAACCATCTGCAAAGAGAGAGGTCATTTAAAACAACAACAAACAACAAAAACTTTTTTTTAGAAAATCTACCAAAATACCTTGCCATTGTATTAAACGGACAAATAAACTAAAAAAAAAATAACACCACTATTATTTTGTAATGACAAAAACATTTTAAAAACCCTGGTTGTTAATCACTCTACTCATCAGTTTTACTGTGAAGCACGTTAGCCCGATAGCATATCTGTTAAAAAAAAGCAGCACCCAAATGAACGGAATTGCAACGTTAAGAATGCTCTCGCTTCGTTGAGAGTGGGAAGGAACGAGCGCAAAATTACACGAACGATGAAATTATTAAACCGAGCGTCACCTACTACTGAATTGGAACATTAAGAATGCTGGAATGAGTGATGAATAAAATAGAAAGGATTTAAACGAGCGTCACCTACACTGTGCATGAGCCAGGCAGCCGAGGAGGGCGATGACTAGGAGGACTCTGGTGATCATGGTGGGGGTAGAGGGGTCCAGTCTGCTCTTCTGTTTGCAGAGGATGTCTCAGGTGAGCGAGCGAGTGAGGCTGTGGGTGAGTGTGCCAAATAAACAGACTAATAAACAGAGAGAGAGAGAGAGAGAGAGAGAACGAGAGGGAGAGAGGCATCACTAGGAAGTGTTTATTCACACCTTGTTAAGCCCTTACCTTGCCCTCTCACTCTCTCTGGGGGACATTTCCCTCTTTGGAACCTTAAACGAGAGACGAAGCGAATCTCACTCTAAAGAACATTCTAGAACATGCTCCCAAACAACTGCTTTTTGCCTTCCTTTCAAAAAATATCTTTAATACAGAACTACAACTGGTGAACCAGGTTTTAATCATTTATCTGGCCTTCTCTAATGTTGGAGTACTGTTTCCAGTGTAGGATGGCGGTGTTTATTTTTAATACTCATGCTCTGGTGCCATTATTTCCACCTACTGCGGAGTAAAGCGCACTTTGGCTCACTTTGGCCTGCACTTCCTGTTTAAAATAAACCACAAAGACAAAAAAAAAAAAAAAAACGAAATTGAGATGGTGCACACAGTTCCTCTGGCTGTGTACTTTTGTTTCCTGCGAAGATTGTTTGTTTAAATTCTACCGGAAACACTGAACAAACAAACAAACGCTGCCAGGTTAGATGCAATTCAATTTTTCAGAATTCAATTTTTCACACATCCAGAAATATTTCCATAATAATGCATTTTAATTATTTCAGTTATGTTCCTACCACGTAATTACATATTCTTAATCATTGACTGCAAGTAAAAACTTGGAAAGGTTACAAGCAAATGGTTTCTCTGTGAACCAAGATACGACGGTAAAGTTCAAGGAAAGTTTTGAGACCGGAAAACATAGATTTGGATGGTGGTGCAGTGGATACCACTGTCGCCTCAGAGCAAGAAGGTCCCAGGTTCGAGTTGGACTAATAGGGAGAGTCTAAGTTGGCCATAGGTATGGGTGTGTGTGTGGATTGGTGTGTGGGCCCTGCGATGGATTGGCGACCTTGCCAGGGTGTGTTTCGGCATCTAGCCCAATGCATGTTGTGATTGGAAAGGTTTGTTTTTTTCTTTTTTTTTGCAATAAGAAAAAACATAACTTTTGTGAAAGAAAAAGAAAGCGATTTCAGCTTTAATTTTCAGGCCAGCTTCTCAGCCTTCCTGTTGATAACAGCTCCTATTAGCACCTGACTCCATGTTGCTTAAATGTGTCAAATTAGCAGTAACATTCATTTGCTCATTAGCAGTAACTTCACATTAAATGTTTTTTTTCTTCTGTAACATAAATAAACCTGGTTATTTATGAAATAATTCAGTAAATTGATTTAAGGAGCACAATACACACACATACACACACACTCTCTCTCTCTCACGCGCACACAGACTCTCTCTCTCTCACACGCGCGCACACACACACACACACACACACACTCTCTCTCTCTCTCTTTCACGCGCACACAGACAGACACACACACACAGGAAAGGCACCCAGAAAGACATCCCGTAGTCCTTGTTTTTTGGAAATAACCCCCTTGTCTGGGCAGCCCCAGTGAATTATGGTCAAAGTAGAGACGGTCAAAAAGTCACCGGAACATGCAGGTCAATATCAACTTCATTCTTATAGTCTCGACAGTTGTGGTTCATAAAACGATTCCTTTTATTTTGATTTTTTTTAAATGATTCCGTTTGATTCCAAACTCATTCAGAGTGAGACTCAGAGACCTCTTGGTGAGATAGAACTGAGTTTAATCAAACATAACAGACAGGAAGACATAATGAGATTAGAATGTTCTTAGCTGAACACTCTAAAGCCGCTTTTCCACCGCATGGTGCCAGCTGAACTCCACTTGACAGAAGTTATTCAGGAAGAAGTTCCAGGTGTCGCACTCTTATTGGTCAGTGATGCTGACGTCAGACGGGGGCCCAGAGGTCTACTGACCCCTCCTCGGGAGAAACAGAATTCATGCTTAGAGACGGGGGTGGACAGGGACGGGACGGTGAACTGGTCTGCCGTCACCTGATTGGTTAAAATTATTAACTGAAACGGGCGTGGATTACGTCACATGTTATATTACAGAAATGCAGCGCAATGCCAGCATGGGGTGTTGGGAAAAAAAAGACTGGTTATAAAGGATCTTGTCCGGAGATGGGGGGTATTTTGGGAAACCTCCGTGTATGGGCCGCACTTACTTGCTCTGCAGGTGCCTAATCAGCTCCTGGACCTTCTTCACTTTCGGATCCAAGCAGTACTGCATCCCGTTTATTAGGAAAACGCTGCAAAAACACGGGAAGATGGGTTTAAATACGCAGTGAGCAGGAAACGTGGAGAACCGATAAATCATAACAAGGAGATATATATTGCCCACTGTTACAGTAAAATATACAGTTTCATGTCATTTAAATAAGCAGTATAATATTTATATTATATATTTATAATTAAGATACTATATATATAGTGTTTATAATGAAAGTAATTATTTAGTTATGTAGTAACTGGGTGGGCACATGTATGACACCAGCTGATCCTACTGTAAAAACGCCCCTGATTAAATGACTCACACAACTTCCATTTTATCACAGGAGTGGGAAGGGGGGTAGATCTGGATGTCCAGGACGGCCCTGAGGCTCCCGAATTCTTCGCGGGTACGGAGACACACGCACTTTCTCCTGGAATCATCTGGAAAGAGAGAGGTCATTTAAAACAAGAACAAACAACAACAAAAAACAACCTTTTTAAAAAATAATCCTAAATAAATAAATACCTTGTCATTGTATTAAACAGACAAATAAACTAAAAAAAACAAAAAAAACACCAGTATTAACCCTGGTTATAAAATGACCCTGTTGTCAATCACTCTACTCATCATTTTTTCTGTGAAGCACGTTAGCCCGATAGCATATCTGTTAAAAAAAAAAAAAAAAAAAAAGCAGCACCCAAATGAACGGAATTTCAACGTTAAGAATGCTCTCGCTTCGTTGAGAGCGGGAAGGAACGAGCGCAAAATTATACGAACGATGAAATTATTAAACGAGCGTCACCTACTCTGTGCAAGTGCCAGGCAGCCGAGGAGGGCGATGACTAGGAGGACTCTGGTGATCATGGTGGGGGGGGGTCCGGTCTGCTCTTCTTTCTGCGGTGGAGCGAGGTGAGCTCAGGTGAGCGAGTGAGTGAGGCTGTGGGTGAGTGTGCCTAATAAAAAGACTAATAAAAAGAGAGAGAGAGAAAGAAAGAGAGGGAGAGAGAGGGAGCAGAGACAGAGGGGGGAGACGGAGAGAGAGAGAGGGAGACAGAGAGGGGAGAGAGAGAGGGGGAGACAGAGAGAGAGAGAGAGGGAGAGAGAGTTGAATTTTAACCATCCTTTATTTTTCAGTGCAATGGCGAGTTCAAAACCCAATTTTTACACATCACTGACAATAAATTCACTTAAGTGAACAAAAGCAAAGACGACAAAAAATGAAAAATAAAAACCGCCCCCACTCAGTTGCCCTCAGAAAACAGAAGCTCTCCTTCCTCCACTGAGCATACTGCTCCCCTATAGCCCCATACACTCTAGTGTCCTCGTGGCCTTGTAGTACCTGACGTCTACCATGACTCTGGCCTTAATCATGCCCCTGACCATAGCTACCGTATCTTGTGCATCCCCCCGTTCAACCATGGTTTTACGGCTAGGTAAATTGCCATTTTTGCCTACCCCAAAACAAAGTAAATGAGCTGAGACTTCACCCTCTGTCTACAACTGTATGGAAACCCCAGGATAAAAACCTTTTTTGAAAAAGTTTCCCCCATTGACCTAAGCAGTTGACCCAAGAAGGTGTTAGGATACAGAAAGTTTGTGCTGTAGGAGACAGACAGATTTGTGTATTCCAAAACCTCACGTGCATGTGAGAGTCCGCCATTGTTTTACAAAGACAACCAATAAGACACAGTGGTAGAAATTGCAGCCTATAGGGCAACTCTGTATAACAAACAACCAATCAGAGTTCATGCTGTATTCTGCGCACAAATTTGAATATATGTAAATGTAACTGTATAAACTCCACAAACTCTAACAGTTGAATTGAACATTTTTGTGTGAATCCCTGTTGCTGGCTTTCTGTATAATAAATGCTTCCTGATTTTTAAACACTAACTTCGGATCTGCTTCTACCTGGAACGACGGTCACTATTGTTCTTGGCAACATTTCTGGTTACCAACAAAGGCGAACAGAGGCCAAAGTCTCACACATACAGAAAAGCAGTGAAAAACAGTTTTCCTCTCATTGCAGAAAGGACAGTGGTGGGAAACCGACGGGTTCATTACAGAAATGAAACTATTCACTGCAATTATCCCATGCAGCACCCTCCACTGTAAATCCCCAACCCTCTTGGGCAACGGTGGTTTGTATAATGCCTGCCACTGTGGCTTTTCCTCCTCCATTAACCCCAAGTAAGAACTCCATGGTGTGTCTGTGAGAGAAATCAGCTTCTTTTCATTCACCACTTTCACCACCATGTTGTACAGAGTTTTTCCGTGTGCCACGTCCAGGGCCACATTGTCCATACTCCGATGTCCTAACAGGGGACCTTTATGTGCAGAATCAGAGAACCTGGGGGACACCAGGAGCCTAGGGAACGGATCTCCTGTGTTATGCTGGCCTAGGTTAGGTCCACAGTCTCTGAGCAGGTGCTGTTCCACCTCAGTTAGGGCCTGCCTCCAGCCCAGCAGCACCTTGGAGGTATACCGCCCCGACCGCACCCGAAGGCGCGTGCCAAAATCCCCCACCTGGTCCAACTCCCGGCCAGCCGGGCTCGATGGCCAGCGAGTAGAGCATCCCACTCAGTGCGCACCCGTCATATGCCCCTACACACCTTAAAAGGGGCACTCAAACCACCGTTTACCTTCAACACACTCTCAATGTTCTGATACAACACCCTAACCTTGGCAATAAAACCATGGTTGAAATGGAAGGCCTCAAGGGTCTTCCAAAGGTACTGGTGTTACACCCAGTCAAAAGCCTTTTCTTGCTCTAAGAAAATGAGACCAGTGTCAATCCCCAATAGTCCAGAGAGGGCCAAAACATCCCGAACTAAGGCTACATTGTCATTTATCATCCTGCCAGGTACACAGGAGGTTTGGGTCAGCACCAATAACCTGCCCAATCACTTCCTTCAGTCAGTTAGCCAGAGCCTTGGAGAGGAGTTTGTAATCGGTACAGAGCAATGCCACGGGCCGCCAGTTCTTCACCTCCTTAGGGTCACCCTTTTTTGGCAGCAAGTTCACAACCGCCCTCCTGCAGCTCAACGGCAGTGACCTTCCAGCCAAACTGTCACTGAGCACGGATAGCAAGTCTTCACCTACCACCTGCCAGAAGCCCTTGTAAAATTCTACTGGCAGCCCATCAATTCCAGGGGCCTTCCCACTCGCCATGCCCTGAGGTGCTGTGTAGAGTTCCTGCTGAGATAGAAACCCCCCCAGATCCCCACTGGCATGAACGGTTGGAAGCCCGTCATGGAAAGCATTTGCTATCCCTGCCTCCCCTCTATATTCACTCAGGTAAAGCTCTGAAAAGAACTCCACTGCCCTCCGTCGGATTGCAGTAAGCTCTGTGAGCACCTGACCTGTGGCGGATTTCAGACAGTGAATAAACCGACTCTGACCACTTTTCTTCTCTAAGCCAAAGAAAAACTTTGATGGGGCATCCATCTCTGCTACGTTCTGGAACCTTGACAGCACGAGTGCTCCCTGAGCCTGTATGCCCAGCAGGTCAACTAATTACGTTTTTTTGGCTTTGAGAACACCAATTGTTTCTCTTCCTCCAGAGGTCTCCACCAAAGTTTGGAGATCCTCTATTTCGCTCTCCAGAACCTTCATAGACTGGGTGATGTCTCTTGTAACATTTAGAGTGTATTCCAGACACAACTGTTTAATCTGTATTTTACCACAGTCCCACCATTGTTGCAGAGTTGAAAGTATGTCTTCGCTTCTTCCATGTACCCCAAAAAAATTCAAAAACCTCCCTGAAATTAGAGTTGTGTAGGAGTGTATTGTTGAAATGCCAGTAAGCACTCCCAGGCTTGAAAGATTGGATGGAAATGGTCCCTGTCACTAAGCTGTGATCAGAAAAACCCACAGGGGTTATAAAACACTATTTTACTGATACTCAAACACATATATCCTATCCACGCTAGCCATTGTGATTGAATTTCCTCTAGTGTGTGTCCAGGTGTACTGCCTATGCTGTCCATGGACACGCCTCCAGACATCAGACAGCTCATGTGTCTCAATAATTTGACCGATCAATCTGCTGGAAGGTGCATGTGGTTCTGTATGGTTCCTATCCAATGTGTCCTGCGCTGTACAATTAAAATCTCCAGCATACAAGTCATCAGTGTTACATTTCGCTATTATTTCATAAAGCACATTCAGAAAAATCACCCACTCTGGTCCATATGTTGGGACATACACATTAATAAAGGCCATGTTGAAATGATCGAACTTTGCAACCACCTTCAAAAGTCTACCTCTAACCACCTCCTCTACAACATAGGAGAGTGGCGAGAAATACCTTGAAAACAAAATGGCCACCCCTGAGCTATTTGAGCTCTTACGGCTCAGAAAAACCTCACCCTCCCACTCCAGTCAGCCTCATTACCAGTATCACTGTGTGTCTCTTGAGCAAAGGTAACATCAATGTGTTTTTGCTTTAATAACTGGAAAGAAATTCCCCTCTTTCTAAGATCCCTCGCCCCATTCAGGTTAAGTGTTGCTATCTTAGCCTCAGCCATGTATGGTAGAGTGATAAAGAACATATAAAACAGCACTAGAAACACTGAACAGAGAAAGGGGGGAGTTTGCCTATGCCTGAGTATCATCATTTAGCTTGATTTGCTCCTTTGCCTTTGCAAAAACTTTAATACTCTGTAAACCTCAGGACTGGGAAAGGCTGCCTGCCCTTTGATGCTCATGTGAGCCTTTACAGATCTGACAAATAGCCTGAGATCTGGAAAATGTTCATTAATCTGAATGTTCTTTTTATTCTTAGTTGTTTTCAGAAAATTCATCATCTGTTCAATCGTGTAGCCACCTGTAGGCTGCTCAAGTCCACTAGCTGTAGAGGAGTCTGAAAAATACTTGTCCTCGCTAGAGTCTGCAACACTGGAAGTGAGATCCTGTTTCTCCGCTCTCTCAGCTGATGTTTACTTGTCTACTTTTTTGTTTTTGCAATACGTCCTGCTGTACGTTAACTTTTTCTTTTAACTGTTGGTATCTTGCAAACACCCTCATCTTCCTCCTCAGGCCCCCCACCCTCGACTATGGCTGTAACCATGCTATCTGTTTGAGAAGCCCCTTGTTCATTCACCTCCTCTGCCACCTTCTCCCCCCCTTTTCCTACAACCACTTCTGTTGTTTCAGATACAACATTATTAGTATTATCATTACCCCCCTGATCTGAGTTTTTTTGCGCTTCCCCTGCCCCCCAAGAAGACGGGCCAGCAGGCTCATCTGCAGCAGGCTCCCTGTTCGGACAGGATCTGGCTAAATGACCCACACAGTTTCACACAAAGCATCTCAAGCTATCAGAAGTCGCATACACAGTATAATCAAAATTGTCAATCCTAAAATTTAACGACATGGAGAAATTATCCGTATAATCGTTTAGAATCATGTGCACTTGACTTCTGAAAGACATAAGGTGCTTTAAAAGCGGGGACTGAAAACCACCGGAAAGTTTCTTAATCGGGGTAACTATTTTACCATGACGTGACAACGCTTGCGTTAACATTTCATTGGTAACCATAGGCGGCATATTTGACAAAGTAATCCTTCTCGCCGGGTTGACGAGAGGAAGCACCACGGTAAAAGTTTCCTTAACAACAATTCCATGTTCAACTACGGCATTAAAGTAATAATCTCGAAGATTTTCATTAAAATAAATGTCTGTTAAGTTACTACCTATCGCCGAATTAGGTAACACAATGGTTATTGAGCCTATTATTATAGTAATTTATATTATAATAATATTTTATGATTTTATGATTAAAGAACTGTGTCTGTGTAAAGATGTCAAGCTGGAAAACTAAATAAAAGAATACGGCAGTATGGATTAGCATTGTTATTATTTTATTACGCTTCCTCATATGTTCCTTCAGCCTTGATGCCCTTTTTTTTGATGAAATCTCTTTTGTTTTTGTTGTATTCTTCTTGTTCTGATTGTAATTTAACACCCAGCTCAGCTTTATTCTCAAACAGTTTAGCTAGCAAAACCATAAACAACAGGGGTAACATTTTGCAAGGCAGTTGTTTCAAAAATATCAGAACAATCGTTCACGAGAAAGACTGTTTATTGTGCACGAGCCACAGCGAAGGCCTCCGGGCAAAAGTTGGATAAAGAACGTTTGTGGAAATTGATCATCACTAATTCTACCCCAGGTCTGCTATGGCATTTAACCCGGCTCGGCAGTGTAAAGACAGCTTAAGTTAGCATAATGTTAGACAACTAATGAGTATGTACATAACGTTACTTTTATAACAACAATTTTTTATTCAGTAATTCAGTGTTATAGTTGCCAACAGGTGCAAACTGACTGACGCTGGTGAGGTCCAAAAAAAAACACATGCAATTACCGCTTCTCGCCATTGGTACCGCCAAAGAGAACGAAACGGAAATCTTCGAGATTGTAACTTTAACTTTGTCAATGCTGTCGAGAAACACCACGATTCCTTTATTCATTCTTGACGCGAACTTAATACACTCGTGTCCAACCACCTCCGCTATCGCTAATATGCACTACTCTACCGACCACGGCACACGCGGGGTCGGCTTTGATGCCATTTCGCCGAGTGTGCCGCCCACCACCTAGGGGCGCTGGCATACTGACCAGCAAAGCTGGTCGACTTCTTTAAAAAAGCGTTGCCTACCTACTAGTAAACAGTGCTTAGGAACAATATAACAGAGAGAAAACAGTACAAGTCCTGGAAAGTTTGGAAAACTCACCCACAGTCGTTCTCCAGCCACTCTCACTCACCACACCCACTCCCAGCATGCAGCAGCGAGAGAGAGGGAGAGAGAGAGGGAGACAGAAAGAGAGAGACAGAGGACATCCAATTGAAACCCTCCATGCAGAATTCTGTAAACATATCGTGAAATTACATAGAAACACAACAAACAATGCATGCAGGGCAGAATTAGGCCAATACCCATTACTTATCAAAATACAAAAAAGGTCAATCAAATTTTGGAAGCACCTAAAACAAAGTGACCCCCACTCACATCAATACAAAGCCCTGCAATACTAAGAGCTGAGCAAAGCAAACAATCCCCTCACTCAGCTGGTCCTGAGCCTTAGTTCCCCACATACACTAACACACACTAACACCTCACCTGCTCAGGATCAGAACAAAACTACAAACATAATTAGAATAAACCAAATTGAAACACAGCTGAAACAGAATTATATAACCTACTGGGAAACTACAACAAAATCGCAAAGTAAAATGAAATGTTATTTGGCCCTAAAAAGACAGCATGCTGTAGCGAAATACCTGACCACAGTTACTGACAAAACTGAGAACCACCTTGACGAGGTACAGACTCAGCGAGTACCACTTAGCCATAGAAACTGGCAGGCACAGAAAATCATGGTTGCCAGAAGAAAAAAGATTGTGCCAACAATGCAAAGGCAACCAAATTGAAATGGAAAAACACTTCCTAATGGAATGCACAAAATTTGACCAAATTCACCAAAATTCTACCAAAAAAGAATCCAGAAATGTCCCCAATTCAATGATATACCCAATGACGATAGATTACCCTACCTATTAGGAGAAGAAAAAGGTTGCTGCATACTAGCAGCACAATTTGTGTTCTCTTGCCATACCCTGAGGGACAATGTGTGACCACCTCATGCACACATTTCCCTCTTTGGAACCTTAAACGAGAGACGAATCGAATCTCACTCTAAAGAACATTCTGGAACATGCTCCCAAGCAACTGCTTTTTGCCTTCCTTTCAAAAAATATCTTTAATACAGAACTACAACTGGTGAACCAGGTTTTAATCAATCATTTATCTGGCCTTCTCTAATGTTGGAGTACTGTTTCCAGTGTAGGATGGCAGTGTTTATTTTTAATACTCATGCTCTGGTGCCATTATTTGCCATTATCTGGTGCGCACTTTGCACTTCGGCCTGCACTTCCTGTTTAAAATAAACCACAAAGACAAAAAAAAAAAAAAAAAAAACTAAATTGAGATGGTGCACACAGTTCCTCTGGCTGTGTACGTTTGTTTCCTGCGAAGATTGTTCAGCGTTTCTGGTAGAATTTAAAACAAACAAACGCTGCCAGGTTGGATGCAATTCAATTTTTCAGAATTCAATTTTTCACACATCCAGAAATATTTCCATAATAATGCATTTTAATTATTTCAGTTATGTTCCTACCACGTAATTACATATTCTTAATCATTGACTGCAAGTAAAAAATTGGAAAGGTTACAAGCAAATGGTTTCTCTGTGAACCAAGATACGACGGTAAAGTTCAAGGAAAGTTTTGAGACAGGAAAACGTAGATTTGGATGGTGGTGCAGTGGATACCACTGTCGCCTCAGAGCAAGAAGGTCCCAGGTTCGAGTTAGACTAATAGGGAGAGTCTAAATTGGCCATAGGTATGGGTGTGTGTGTGGATTGGTGTGTGGGCCCTGCGATGGATTGGTGACCTGGCCAGGGCGTGTTTCAGCATCTAGCCCAATGCATGTTGTGATTGGAAAGGTTTGTTTTTTTCTTTTTTTTTGCAATAAGAAAAAACATAACTTTTGTGAAAGAAAAAGAAAGCGATTTCAGCTTTAATTTTCAGGCCAGCTTCTCAGCCTTCCTGTTGATAACAGCTCCTATTAGCACCTGACTCCATGTTGCTTAAATGTGTCAAATTAGCAGTAACATTCATTTGCTCATTAGCAGTAACTTCACATTAAATGTTTTTTTTTTCTTCTGTAACATAAATAAACCTGGTTATTTATGAAATAATGCAGTACTTTTTAGATAACTTAATTGACTTAAGGAGCACAATACACACACACACACACACACACACACACAGGAAAGGCACCCAGAAAGACATCCTGTAGTCCTTGTTTTTGGGAAATACCCCCCTTGTCTGGGCAGCCCCAGTGAATTATGGTCAAAGTAGAGACGGTCAAAAGTCACCAAAACATGCAGGTCAATGTCAACTTCATTCTTATAGTTTCGACAGTTGTGGTTCATAAAACGATTCCTTTTATTTTGATTTTTTTTTAAATGATTCCTTTTGATTCCAAACTCATCCAGAGTGAGACCCAGAGACCTCTTGGTGAGATAGAACTGAGTTTAATCAAACTTGTCAGACAGGAAGACATAAACAACCATGAAATCGTAAATCATATAAAGGCTGTATGTCATGTGACCCAAAGACCGTCAAGCAGGAAGTGTGTTCTCTGAAAACAAGTTGTGTAAAATTGATCTTTGGCGATGAAAAGTGGGGGGGCGGGGGCCCACACCAATATTCTTCCAGAATTCCTAGCAACAGCCCTGTCAATTCATTATTATTTCTGATTTCTTCTATAATTTTCCACTTCACCGACGCTCCCTTTCCCCAGTTTTATTTTATAGTATTTTTGTCCATTTGTACTGACTCAATTTCAATCCCCCGACCCCAGACTGCCCTCCCCCCCTCCCCCTTCCTCCCCACCCCAGACCACAGGGCTTTACCTGGAGATGACCTCATTCTCTATGTGGCCAGTTTCACACTCGCTGGTTTGTTCTCGGCAGTTTGGAAACAACACGTGAAAGTGCGGTTTCACCCTGCCAGAGTGAGACCACTATGATCTCCAGGTTCCGAAAAATACAGCTTCCCAACTCTGGTCTCAAGGGGCCTCTTGGAGGCAGTGTTTGATTACGGTGTTATTAGGTACTTAAGTTATCAACTGAAATAACAGCCGACTTGTCTCGTCTGGTTTTGTGACTTTCCTGGTCTCTGTTTCTCAGGACAGAACCAAATGCAGACTCTCAAAAAGGTCTCACTAAGATCACTGTGCATCCTTGGACATCCACACTCCAGTTCTCATGTTCAGCACCTCAACACTGAGACTTAACTCAGCAATGATACTCAACACCTCGCTCAACACCGGTGGCAAACACTTGAAAACTAATAACCAGAATCAAATGAGTCAATTCCATTTCAGTTGAAGGAAATGAACTGAGATGCAATTAACTTTTTAAAGTGTGAGGTCACAAATATGTGACTAGAGTGCTCTAGCGAACATTCTGTTGCTGATGTCACAAGCACTGCTGGTAACTGAAAGCGACGGAGTTCTAGAACACTGGCTTCGAATTTTGAAAAAAATATTCCAAAAAAACCTGCTCTTCAGTGGGTTAATGAATTGACAAATAGCCATAATGTGTAGATGTAGATTTTTAAATTAATCGACTGAATTTCAAGTTAATTTCTAGAATCTGGGGAATTGTAAGGGATTTGGCCTCATCCCTGATGTTGACACCCTGCTCTAACAGTGAATTTCTTAATCAGGAGGAGTTTTCCGTTCATCACTATAAAGGTGAACGTGGTTCTGAAACACAGAGGATCTTATAGAGCTGCAGTCACAGCGATGACCTTCTTCTCAATCAGTCGCTGAACGTTTTCAAAGGTCACAGTAGGCCACCGAGATGCTCGGTTTCACCCAATCCGCCTGGAAATGTTGCTGATGTCAAGATCCTAAATTTAGCAAAATTCGTCAACCCTGAAAAACCCCGTAGGAGGAAGCGTGCAAGTTTTCCTTGAACCTGCAGCCAGGTTGTTTCGAGCCTCTGCAGGACAGGTAGCGGAGGAGGTGCGGGGTAAACCACGGATTGGGCCCCGCCCCTGAGAGGTGCTGAGTGACGGAAAGGCCCTGTGGCCCCTGGGCGAAGTGTACCAGCCCTGCTCAACTCCCCAACGCGCCTGAACAAACTGACCTGTACACTCTCACGAGTCCACCACACACACACACACACACACACACTCACGAGTCCACACACACACACTCGCGCGCGCGCACACACACACACATGCACACACAAGTACTCACAGTGATGCGAGAATATGCATACACATGCTTACTCATAGTCAGAAACACACACATGCATTCACACTTGCATTCTCATAAATCGCAACCATACAATGACGAGCAAGCATAATCAAATATTAACAGGCACACAAGCAAGCACATGCATAAACACACACACACACACACACACACACACACACAAAGAACTGCAACCCCTCTATCAATCTACGTGCTTAGTTACCTGACTGACAATTAGCGGCAAAAAGATACTACAGCTTTTATCTATTTAAACAGAGTGTTGTGTGTGAAAAGGTAAGCAGATTATCAGAGGTGGACAAAAAGAAACCCCTCAAAACTTCCCATTACTACAGAGAAATGATACATTCATAGGGATACAGTCATACCCAGAGTTTGCATACGATATGCCACTCTCTCGGTATCAATTCCTAAACCTTGCAGCGCACTGTGTAGACCAGCTATAGTTTTGTGACTTTTTTGCTAACTCTAACGCTAACCCAACACGGATACATTTAGGCAATTCATTCAAACACACAGTTGGCATGTTATACAGTACGTGTGTGCAGTCCTGCTCTGGATAAATAGGACATGGGAACAGCCGCAATCTGATGATGTCATTAAGGAAAGACATCCATGTGATATTTTACGGACTTCTCAGTCTGGTTCAGGATGGGATACGCTGACACTGACTCCGCAATAGGTTACGGAGACAATATTTATATGGTTATTCGATGCCCTGTGCATGCTCATAGCTGTCCCAAACATACCGTAGCTCTCTACACTGAACATGGGCTTCATACACAGGAGGTTGCTGGCTCAGTCCCTACAAAGTCCACAACAAATGTTCCGTGATGTGGGTCTTGAAAGTGACTATTTACTCTCAGAGATTTGTCTCAGAGACCCTGTTTAATCAATGTAGAATAAAATGAATAAAGCATAATCAAACCAGCATCAGACAGGATCTGTTTTTTTTTTTTTTTACATTAGTAATAATGATATAAGTAATAAATAAGACCATTTCTGACTGCTACAAGGTGATGACCAAATAGTTTTTTTCCACAGGTATGTGGTTTAGTTTTTTTTTTTGTGACCTACTTTCCTTTCATATACAGGTCCATAATTTCTAAGGGCATGTATCATGTTTAAGACGAAACTGTTTAATGCAATGATTGTATTAGTTTCATGATGACTTGCTTTATTATGATTCTTGCTGTCATAATTTGACCTCTTATTCATTAAATTTGACTGCCTGCCCTCATGAATTTAAGTTCAGAGAACAAAGGTTCTTGGAACAACCACAAAACAACACAATACTTTGACATATTGTCTCTTTGGCAAGCCACTAGTATACACTCTGAAGCATCCTGATGAAGTTAAGATATGCACAGCATCATCACATGTACTTTGAAGTTTTACTTTCTAGACTTTGTGCTGTGGTTATAGTACTTGACTGAAGCCAGTAAATTGTAAGCTAGGATGTATCTTTGAGGTTTCATTTCTAGACTTGTGCGTTATCTGTATCTTGACTGAGCAGTAAATTTAAGCTAGGATGTATCTTTGAGGTTACATTAGACTTTTGTGCTGTGGTTATACTGTATACTTTGACTGAAGCCAGGTAAATTTGTAAAGCTAGGGGATGTAAGGGGGCTGCATTTTCTAGAGTGTTCTCTAGAATGTGATCTGGGTTTTAAGTTTCCAGAGAGGGGAATTCCCCCCAGAGAGAGAGTGAGAGAGAGCGCTAGGTAAGCGCTTATCAAGGTGTATATAAAGGGTCCCTAGAGATGCAAACAGCACCTCCTCTCACTCTCTCTCTCTCTCGCTGTTTATTCGTTTGACACGCTCACCCCAACGCCTCACTCGCTCTCTCAGCTCAGACATCCACCGCAGAAAGAAGAGCAGACCGGACCCCCTCCACCATGATCACCAGAGTCCTCCTAGTCATCGCCCTCCTCGGCTGCCTGGCACTTGCACAGAGTAGGTGACGCTCGGTTTGATAATTTCATCGTTCGTATAATTTTGCGCTCGTTCCTTCCCGCTCTCAACGAAGCGAGAGCATTCTTAACGTTGAAATTCCGTTCATTTGGGTGCTGCTTTTTTTAATTTTTTTTTTTTTTTAACAGATATGCTATCGGGCTAACGTGCTTCACAGAAAAACTGAAGAGTAGAGTGATTAACAACCAGGGTTTTAAAAATGTTTTTGTCTTTACAAAATAATAGTGGTGTTATTTTTTTTAGTTTATTTGTCTGTTTAATACAATGGCAATATTTTTTTTTAAAAGTTTTTTTTTGTTGTTTGTTGTTGTTTTAAATGACCTCTCTCTTTCCAGACCGTCCCAGCGGAAATTGCGTGTGTCGCCGTACCCGCGAAGGATTCGGGAACCCCAAGGCCATCCAGGACATCCAGATCTACCCCTCTTCCCACTCCTGTGATAAAATGGAGATTGTGTAAGTCATTTAATCAGGGCCATTTTTACAGTAGCATCAGCTGGTGTCATACATGTGCCCACCCAGTTACTAAATAACTAAATAATTACATTCATTATAAACATACTAACTATATATATATATATTTATATATATCTTAATTATAAATATATAATAGTAAATATTATACTGCTTATTTAAATGACATAAAACTGTATATTTTACTGTAACTGTGGGCAATATATATCTCCTTGCTATGATTTATCGGTTTTCCACGTTTCCTGCTCACTGCGTATTTAAACCCATATTCCCGTGTTTTTGCAGCGTTTTACAAAAAAACGGGATGCAGTACTGCTTGGATCCGAAAATGCAGAAGGTCCAGCAGCTGATTAAGCACCTGCTGAACAAGTAAGTGCGGCCCATACACGGAGGCTTCCCAAAATACCCCCCGTCTCTGGACAAGATCCTTTATAACCCGTCTTCTTTTTCCCAAAACCCCATGCTGGCATTGCGCTGCATTTCTGTAATATAACATGTGACGTAATCCACGCCTGTTTCAGTTAATAATTTTAACCAATCAGGTGACGGCAGACCAGTTCACCGTCCCGTCCCTGTCCACCCCCGTCTTTAAGCAGAAATCCCGGGCCAACTGCTTCCCCCGAGGACGGCTCAGCGGACGACCAGGGCCCCGTCTGACGTCATCACTCACAAATAAGACTTCAGCACTCAGAGCTTCCTCCTGAATAACTTCTGGCAAATTCCATATCCAAGCTAAGACCTTTGCAAAAAAAAAAAATGCTACATTCCTGTCCTTTCACAGTGTACTTTTATAGTTTGTGTGCGTATATATATATATATGTTAAAAGGGGTGGCACGGTGGTGCAGTGGGTAGCAATGTCATCTCACAGCAAGGAGGTCCAGGGTATGAGGGTGGGAATAGAGTGTGAATGCTGTGTGTGCCCTGCGATAGATTGGCGGCCTGTCCAGAGTGTGTTCTGGCTTCTTGCCCAATGCATGCTGGGATAGGCTCCAGCATCTCCTGTGACCCTGCCCAGGATAAGCGGGTATATATATAGTTAATGGATGGATATGTTAAAATCATTACTCGTTGTAGTTGTTGTTGTGCTTTATGCTTCTATCTAATGAGAGATATCTGTAATCTGCGACTGAATTTAAATAAAAAAAAATTGGTAAAATCTGATCAATGCGTCATGTCCATTATCCATTGTTCCATTTCTGTGGTGATTTTGCAGGTCTTTAACAGAAACAATGAACACAATGCAAACGGCAACTTACATTTCCTAAAAAAATTTGTTTCGGCACTTACCAAAAACATATTTGTACTCTAAATGTAGAAGTCCTCCCTGCACACCGGGTGGTAATTAGCAGTCCAATGAGACATGCAGCCGTTGACTGAGGTGTAGCTTTGTCAGGTTTGAAAAACCTGAAAAAAAAGGTGAAAACCTTCAGGATGGTGGATCTCCAGGAACACGATTGGGCAGCCCTCAGCCCTGTCCTACTAAGTCTTCATGCTATACTCCACCCTCGGTATACTACAGACTATACTATATCCAGCACTTTGAGATACTGCTTGAAAAGTGCTTTATAAATAAAACTTATAATAATAAAAATAATAATAATAATAATAATATTCAGTGTACTATTCTCTCCTGCTTAGACTTGCACATTCCATGACAGATTACTGCCCCGTTTAGACAAGGAACAGTAGCACACATTTATGACACCCACTATGCACCACTGTGACTGAGACCTTGCTCTCCACTTTTGCACCTGTGGTCTCGTGTAGGTAGGTTTTTTTTTTTTGTGAGTGAAAAAAGCCACGCATTTGTGACCGAGCGCGAGCGCCGATCTGACTGTTTACAGCTCTGCTGCCTGGAAGCCTGAACAGGCCGGTTTCGCGATGAGAGAAAGAGAAAAAAGAAAAGAATAACAGTCAGCCACAGAACTTCTCGGGGCTCGGGCTGAGATCTCAGGCGCGCTGCGATTGGTCGGTCTCCCCCGTCCTGTGTATCGCAGAGGAGAGAGAGAGGTGGCGGCGGTGAGCTCGGCGGGGTCTGGCCACACAAGGCCTGCACTTTGCACATTCATTTCACACAGGTACACTGCGCTATTATTCACCGCACACACGCACGTGTATATGCACACACACGTGTGCACATGTGTGTACAAACACAAGCATACACACACACACACGCGTATACACGTGCACACAAACACAAGCATACACACACACACACACACACAAACATACACGTGCACATAAATGCATGCAGACACTCACACGCACATGTGTGTATGCACATGCAGATGCACACACACACACACGCGCACACAAATGCATGCAGACACACACACACATGCACGTGAGCACATGTGCGTACAAACAAGCATACACACACGCGTATACACGTGCACACAAACAAGCATACACACACGTGCACACAAATGCATGCAGACACTCACACACACACACGTGTATACACGTGCACACAAACACAAGCATACACACACACAAACATACACGTGCACATAAATGCATGCAGACACTCACACGCACATGTGTGTATGCACATGCAGATGCACACACACACACACGCGCACACAAATGCATGCAGACACTCACACACACACGTGTGTATACACATGCACACAAACATACACACACACACACACGTGTATACACGTGCACACAAACACAAGCGTACACACACACACACACACAAACATACACGTGCACACAAATGCATGCAGACACTCACACGCACACGTGTGTATGCACATGCAGATGCGCGTGCGCGCACACACACACACACACAGCGCCCTCCATAACGTTTGGAACGAAGACAGTCTTTTTTCTTGATTTGGCTCTGTACTCCACTATTTGATTTGTAATCAATGTAAACAATTCACACGGTTCAAAGTACAGATTCTCAGCTTTTATCAAAGGGTATTTTTAAAAAAATACATTTTGGTTTCACATGTAGAAATGACAGCACTTTTTTGAAATAGCCCCTCCATTTAATTATATAAGACTAGAAGTAGGTAATTCAGCCAGTAAATTCAGAAGCTGGACTTTTCACATTAGTCCATCCGTTCTGGGTTTCTAAATTTCACAGCCCAAGTCTGGCTTGGTAGAGAGATGATCCCATATCTCAAAGGGGCTTCCTGGTAAATAAAGGTAAAGTGAATTTTAAAAATAAAACAAAACAAATACAACATGATTTGCATATGATTTACCCATAGACGCGCGTCACCTCCCCCCTCCCCCCTCCCCCCTCCCAATCTCCCTCTCTGCAATCTCAGTAGTAAAAGATGAGTTCACTCAAAGCTCTGCTGTTGGGAGACCAGGCAGAAAGCTTCTGGGCAGGGAGAGAGTAGGAAGGTTGATATTTACAATAACCTTCCTCCTTCTTGTGGGCGCAAACCTGCAAGCCACAGAAGTATTTCTCTCGCAAGTTTCCCTTTTGAGACGGAGAGGAAACATCGCAGTGGGAAGTGACACTTCTCGACCTGTCAAAGCCACCGAAATGGTGCACAACTTCGATCTACTCGTCATAGATTGACTTCTGGGACAGAGGTCAACCTATACCTCTTTTCGAGTAGTTATTTCTAATTTCATCTTTACCATTTTTGCGTGTTAGCTCACCTCTGTCATCTTGCGATCTTGCTTTTTGCACAAAATGTATAATAAATAAATAAATAAATAAATAAAAAAAACCACAATAAAACCACAACCAGCTTTCTTTAGGAGTAAGTCAATAGAATATTTGATTCGATAAAACGTATGGGCCCAATTTTTTTTCCCATCTGAAGGGATTTTCTGGTGTTATACAAATCAATGGATGATTTTCTATCAAGACCTTGATAAGCAGACATAAGTAGTAGTTGTTGTAGTGCTGGGCTAAAACAAACACCCGCAGCCACGCCCGCCCTTTTCGGATAAGGTCGGACACCCCAGCTCTAGAGGGCCAATCGGTTTCAGGATTTTTTTTTTTTTTTTTTTTAAACCAACTTCTACTCTTAATCGTTGAATTAGCTCAATCCTAATTGTGACTGTATTAACCTCTTAGCGCAAAGCCCCTAGTGGTCGGCACGCCGGCGGGCCGAGGTTGCTGAACTCAGACATTTAGCGCTACTGCAACCAAAGTGTGAATTAAAAACAGAAACGCGTTGTTTTAGTTTCATTAGTAGATGGCACATGACATCTGAATACGGAGTTTCGCAGCGCCACCATTGTCGCTCTGGTTGTTCATTTAACACGCCCCCCCTCCCTGCAGTCTCGTCTACAACTACACCCCCCACCCATGACATAGACAGTATTGCCCATTATCTGGGCATTCATAAAAATATTCTTTCACCACTCAAAAAATCGTATTCCGTCATAGAAATAAGATAAACCCCACATTAGCCCTAAGATATGCCAATACAGCAGTGAAAACTTAATTTAAAAAAAACAAAAAAAAAAAAAAAAAACAATAAAACAATGACCAACTTTCAGAATTTAGGAGCAAATCAATAGAATATTTGATTTGATAAAACATATGGGCCCAAAACTCCCCCCCCCCCCATCTCATTTCCATCACACGGGACTTCCAGGTGTTATACAAATCACCCAACAGATGATCTTAAATCAAGACCTTGATAAGTAGACTCAGTTGGTTTAGTGCTTGGCTAAAACAGGGCATCCCTGCTCTAGAGGGCCAATCCATTACCGGTTTTTTTTTTTAACCAACTTCTGCTCTTAATTGTTGAATTAGCTTAATCCTAATCATGACCGTATTAGTTATTCTTACAGACAACCGCAAGTCCCTCCGTGCTACGCAGACCAATATTATTCACAAATCATCAGTAATTTGTGGTTTTAAAAAAATGAATATTGAGGCACAGAGTGTCCTATCTGCAAAAAATCAACAACCGTCGCCGTGGTTTATAGGTTCTTGCCGGCTCTGAAACGGGAACCACAAAAAAGTACAGGCGTCAGGCTTTTCCTCGCGCTTACGAAACTTCTCCAGCCGAAGCAGAGACACACACTCCGCTAAAGATCCCAGAAACGAGCAAAGAGGGGAACAAACTGACACGGAGTTCAGGGCAAGTGCAGGCGACAGAAACTTTCCCCTGTTCCGTAGCACCACCGTAGCTAGCGTGTGCTAGCGTTTCACTAGCTGCAAAGAGAACCACCATTTTGGGTTTCGCTGAGGCGCACACACACAGGCACGTGTGCACACACACACGCGCGCAAACAGTGGAACACCGGGCTGTTATGGCCCTCCTATTCTTTACATTCTGAGATGTACTATCTTTTTATTAGCAGCAATGAGAACCACCATTTCGGGTTTCACTGAGGCACACGCACACAAGGACGCACATGCACACACACGCACGCACGCACCCACCCACGAACACACGCACGCACACACGCACCAGGCAGTTATGGGCCTCCTGTTCTTTACATTCTGAGATGTACTATCTTTTTATTAGCAGCAATGAGAACCACCATTTTGGGTTTCACTGAGGCACACACACACGCACAGGCGTTAGCCCCTTTACATTCGTGTACTATCTAGCATGACCACCATTGTTTCATGAGCACACACACACACACACACACACACCAGGCAGTTATGGGCCTCCTGTGTGTATGAGGCTAACAGGTTGTTCAGTGAGCCTGCTCTTAAGCAGCTGGAAGGCTGCCAACAAGTCTTCCCACAGTTCAAGCGACTTCAGAGAACACTGCATGTTTTGTGGTCGCGATCTGAGAGATAATGTGACCAGAACGGTAAATATCTCACAATACATGAAGATATAACGTCAGATAATGACTCGAAACCGCTCTTTCTGTCTGCTGTACCAAGAGACCGTTATCTCTCCGCCACATTCTGCAATGTCAGGTGATACAAAATAGGTATTAAAGACAAACACTTTAAAGGCAGTGGTTTTAAAGTAAAGTACGCTAACCTAAATTAACATAATTGTACAACTTGAGGAAATTGTGGAATCCCCTAAAGTGCTCTCACGAGCACAGAAATAACCGAAAGTAGTATATGTTTCAAAATGATAAATCCAACCTAAAAAAAGAAAGTCAGGACTTGGAAATTGGCATTTTTTAAAAAACGAAAACTTTAAGAACGTTTCCGCCAGAAAACAAACTACTTCCCCCTTTTGCAAAATCATGAACTACATACCGAAAACGTCCCCAACACGTGGTTTGTTGAGGGAAATTACACCACAAACACTTTCTGGGATCTGTTTTCGAGTGGAAAGAATCATCATACAAATTGCACGAGAGTGTAGCAACCCATATAATGCACTTCATTAACGTTATCATATCGTCCTCATTAATTAAAATCGATATGTGAATTATGTTGTGGCGTAGTTAATAAATAAATAAATGAATGCTTCTTTCTGCTCAACTGTGGCAGATGATTTTGTGAACTCACCCCCTTGCTCTCCACCACACACAGGAAGGAAGTTGCCCGCTCTCGCGCATCGCATTTTCGATGCTAACCACCGCGCTACATAAACCTTGCACAGGCGTCGAGAACATCGTCCACCCGAATGACCGCCTGTGTCCTTCCGGTTTCAAACCTCAACTCCCATGCAGCTACAGGAAAGACAAAACAAAATGAACGAAAGACGCGTCAAAAACGACTTGCCTTTTAGTAACCGTGCAACACGACGACTCAGATTAAGGCACACAATAATAAATACAGATATGTCTACTGACACATGGGTGGACGTCGTAACAATAATGAAATATGCCAAATGCTGATCAAGATCTCAGTCTGATATTTACTGTATTCCGGCTTCAGTGAATACGATTTTAATCTCTTATATCAATCCAGTTCAGTGTTGCTGCAGTGACCTTGTGTTAACATGACTTGCCATTTAGCTGTCAGTTCGTTTAGATGTCAGTTTGGCGCTGTGGCAGCTGGAAACGTAGATATGGTTTTAGTTGGCCTATATTATTTCTGTTCATCTGGGTCACATAAACAAACTAGTAATTCATACTGCCATTCATTTTTATTGAGTTTACAGTATGTTGTTGTTCAGCATTACCCCCAAATTGGCAATTAAGAATTTTTTTAAGCTTAATTGAGACAGCCACACCAAATGTGTCCATGGGACTGACACTTAAAGCACCATGTAGGCTATTTCTTTCGCATACAGGAATGAAAACGAGCTGTTCTGAAGCCAGAATAACAATATAATGTATCCTCTTTATGTCCCCTCTGATGTACTGTACGGGTCCAGCTGCAACATCCTCCATGTGCCCCATTAAAGCACACGCGAGCGAGAGACAGGTCACGGCAGTGGACCGTACACGGCTCAGCCCCCCCGTCGATTAAGAGACGAGGGAAAGCTTTGTCGTTTTCGGTATTCGAAGCTCGCGATGAAGCCCGACTTAACTGACTCACGAGAACGTCGTTTACATTACGCTTGTTAGCACGAGCTCTTACTGTGACCACAGCGGCGCGATGGAAAAAAAAAAACGGTGGAGTCCATTCGAATGGAATTTAATTCCTATCTGTGATACAGGTTATCAGTGTGTGTGGGTGGATGTGTGTGTACGTTAAGGTGTGTGTGTACCTCTGTGTGGATGGGTATGTGTGTGAGAGTGTAGGTGTGTGCACGTGTGTGTGTGTACCTGTGTGTGGATAGGTATGTGTGTGAGTGTAGGTGTGTGCCTATTTGTGTGAGTGTAAGTGTGTGTGTGTGTGTAGATTAGTATGTGTGTGAGAGTGTAGGTGTGTGCCTATTTGTGTGAGTGTAAGTGTGTGCACGTGTGTGTGTGTGTGTGTGTGTGTGTGTGTAGATGGGTATGTATTGCTAATGGAACACAGTGTATTTCTGTCCTGTGTTCCTGACAGAGAAAGGAAGGGGTTAGGGGGTTTCAGTGACGCGGCGTATTTGAGCTGACAACCACACACGCATCTACCCACCCACACTGACAAACACTTACGCCAACTTCCCCCCCTCAACACAGACACACACACACTCACCCCCACGTATATGCAGACCCTGTTATTTTTTTTCCTTTTCTAATAAAAACACCTCCATTTAGCCTTAGTGGCCTAATAGCGTTTTTATTTTTAAACAAAATGATGTTATTGCCAAATGCGAACTGGCGCCGGGTAGAAGTAAATTTTAGTAGACTGATGACAACATGTACTACAGCATAACACAGGGTAATTTATTGGCGTAAATGTTCCAGATTATTATCTGCACAGAAACCACATAAGAGGTAAATTTAAAAGGCTTACAAGAGAGGACAGTCGATTTATCATTTCTATCATGTTCTTCAAGATAATGTTCTGCAATAATCTCAGGTCAGATTTTAATAAAAATAATAATAATAATAAATTATTATTATTATTATTATATATTATTATAACATAAAACAAACCTGTTGTGAAAGCCACAGAAAATTATGGGGAATGCACAGACGATGAGAAAATCGAAGTTATAAGTATGAGAAAAATTTTTTTGTTGATGGCTCACAGAATTACAATTTTGGGCAATCTCACTATGTTGGTGAAAGATCCCCTTTTCCCTCTCCAGTTCTTGTTTAAACGCTCTCTCTTCTCCCTATTGAACACAGGTTCATCGTTTTGCTGCCTTCTGGAGGCCAACCAGCAGAATACACCACTAGAAAAGGGGAAGGGGCACATTATTAACGAAATGTTTATGTTTTCTCACTAGACGAAGGCGACTCTTATGATTGGCTGTGGACCGTCTGCGCACAAACTGAGCGACTGCGCAGGTTAGCTTCACTTCTGGGTGAAAACAACTGAATTGGTCTGTAAATGTGAATGGGCCTACTAAATTGTTAGAAAAAAAAAAAAAAACCGAAAATATATCGATAACATAATATACAATAGGTTCCATTAGTGTTTTTACGTTCGCTTTCCGTATCCGTCAAACACAACGGTAAACAAGCGCACGTTCACTTTTTAGCGTTTGAGGCACAGGTGTAGTCACGTTAAACGTCCGCACGGAGACGGATAGCTCCTACCTGCCGCGCCTCCATTTTGCCGGGCGTCATCCGCGTGTTTGTTTTCCCACGGCGCTGACCTGCGCTCCCCTCCGCAGATCTCACGTTCCGCCTGGCTCCTCCGCGGAATCCTGGCCGCTGTTTCTATAGCAACGGGAGGACCCCCGCATCTTTGACACACGAACAGCAGCGGGGGGAGGAGGGGAATTTTAAAGGACTTTCGCGGAGCGTTCAGCCCCAGGAACGCCGAACGACGAGCCTAACACGGCGATACACTAGATCGGGAAAGTACCGGGGTCATAAAGTCCTGCCAGGTGTTTCTTCCATCTAAAGACTCAGCCAGCTGATTCCACTGACTACTTCTACCCCCTGCACTGATTAGCAAATCCAGGCGATTGGAACTAAAAATACCAGGGACTGGACTTTTCCTCTCTGAACCTGGATTTTCCACCTCTGCAATCCGCGCTCCTGTGACAAAGGTGTGGTTGAAGAAGGACCGCAAGGCCACACCTGAGTTTGTGACCGCGGCACTCTCAGGCCTCACCTGCGACAGGTGGGCAGAGCAAACGCTAAACCAGAAAAGTGAAAAGATGTTTTGAAGTGGTACGACATGTTTTGTTCAGTTGTTTTTTTTTATTTTTTAAATCATTCTGCACTCCAAAAGTACCATGGCTGTTGTTGTTTTTAATAGACTCACATGAGGTGCAATGCTAGGTGGTTTGCACAGACCTTGATTTCCCAGAGAAGTCTGAATATTATTGGCTGTGATTGTAGACTTGTTGTTTTGAGAGCCAAAAGAATTAGAAAAAAACAGGTTATGTTTATCACATTCTGGACTAGTAAAAGGTCTACTTCCCAAACAGATAATCTCCTCTGTTTTGGGGTTGGGTGAAAGCTACTCAAACAGCCCGAGTCGTCCTCACGGTCTTGTGTTGGTGAAGCTACTCAAACAGGATCCTCCTGATGTTCGCTAATGCTACTCAAACAGAATTCTCAGCCCTAGACCACATTTAGGTTTGTGAGACGTGTTGTCTCTGACAAAGCCAGTATAATGCCCCCAAAAAACGTCCATCTGTCGTGACACAAAGACGTCTCTGGACAGGACACAAACACAACATAAAAAACAGAGTTTATTAAGTCATTAACCAATGGTGGACAGAGGTACAAAAACATTCAGAGTATCAGATCACCGTAAAATACTAAATTCATCACAGTTTTCTGCCATTACATGTGTTGTCTTTTATATACAACATGTGCAAATGCACACCAGAGGCAAGATAGTTCAACTCAGAAATACTTACATGATCCCAAGGTAATCATAATAATAATAATAATAATACACAAAGATACAGTCCAGAGAAATGGGGGGGTATTTCACAAAGCCGGTTTACTAAATTAGCTGGAAAGCTGCGCTGAGTAAAACCCAGAAGAGCTCTTCTTCTTCAGTCCATGGTCCAGATTACGGGACAGTTCCAGGTTTTACTCAGTGCTGTCATACAGCTAACTCAGTAACCCTGCTTTGTGAAATACCCCCCTGAACTGGCGAATGAGATGCTGACCCTGAAATATGGATTCATTGTCTTACACACATTTTAAAGCACAAAGGAAAGACCCTCCACAGAACCATACTGACCCCTGCAGGGCCCTTCCCCAGCCTTAATTTAAGCGTATGTTTGAAACACAGCCCTCAGTATTCTTTACAAGTCACATTGAGTACAACACCTAATATTTTACATTCATGCTCTACTGGGGGGAGTGAAGAAGTCTAAATGAATGTGGCGCCTTGCTTTGCCCCATTCTGTCCGAGTCGGATTGGAGCAGGGGAAAGGTAGCCTGAGGAAGGCGTCTGTTCCGTCCAATTCCCCCTTGTCGTGAAGAACAATCTCCCGCCCCCCCCCCCCCACTTCAACCCTGTTTGGTGGAACCTCAGCAGTAATACTTCCGAGCTTCCTTCCCTCTTGTCGTTAAAAAAGTATACATATAAATCTCCCATAATCCTTTGCAAGGTTTCTGAAGCTCCATAATTGGCCACGATGAGATGCACAGAAATATTCGATATTCCCTTAGTCCCAATAGCTGCCTTCAACTCATAGGCCAATACGCCTTTCTGACTGCTGGCCCCTATGAGATTAACAGTGCTGCACTTGAAACGCCCTGGATAGCAAGGCTTTGTCAAACAGAAAGCTAAAAATACAAACAGAAATTACATCAAGTCAAAGTTGAGGTGTGTGACACAAATGCCACTGTCTGCCTCAAACTATAGTTTTGCATACACGTAACACTCCGAAGTCTGCTTTTCAGCTGATGAGATTTTTACCTCAGTTCTAAGAAAACGTTAAGTGCTCTCCACAGGCAGGGATAATGTCAGTCTCAACCTAAGACACCAGAAAATGAAATTAACATTGTTATTTACTGTATCTACCTACATTCAAGCACGGAAGGTAGATCTCTGCTGTAATAAGTGTGTGCAATAATTATGTACAGTGTAGCATAGAGCACAGTTTTATACTCAGAATATTATATTACATTTAATTAGTAAAATCAGCAACATGTTTGCTATGGAATGTAATTTCACTCTTGCTTGCATGCGTGTGTGTGTGAGCGCGTCTCTGTCTGTGTGTTTGAGCGTGTGTGTGTGTGTGTGTACGTGGTGTGAGTGCAGTGGGTGGTGCAGTGTGTGTGTATGTGCACGTGCCTGTGTGTAAGTGTGTGCATGTGCATGTGCGAGCGCGTGTGTGTGTATATGCATGTGCGAGCGTATGTGTGTGTGTATGTGCATGAGCCTGTGTGTAAGTGTGTGCATGTGCATGTGCGAGCGCGTGTGTGTGTGTATGTGCATGTGCGAGCGTGTGTGTGTGTTTATATCTCAGCGATGGTAGGCAGCATGCAGGCTCTCATCCGGGCCTCATGCCAGGCATTGCGACAGTCCGCGATCCAGCTGGAGATCATCGACTGTTTGTCTGCTGGGCCGCTGCAGTTCTCTCTCTGTCCAGTAGGGGAGCACCTGCCCGTCATCTCCTGGTCACCCTCAGTGGACAGTGTGGTGACGCTGGGCTTCTTCCCTGGGCTTCCCCCCGTTGGCTGGTCGCCTGAAGGGGCAGGGGCAAGGGGCATGTCCGCCAACCGGATCTCAGGGCAGCTGCTTTTGCGGTGGGCGTGGCGTGGGGAGCAGAGGCGGGGGAAGCTCTGGGACCGAGGCAGGGGGCGGGACCCCGGACCCCTGGCTCCTCTCTTCTCGGGTACGCCGCCCTCGCTCAGCCTCCCCTCCGTGTCCCGGGCGACGCAGGTGGACGAGGCGGGGCCGTCCCGGCGACCCCCGTACAGGACCTCGAGGGGGTCGGGGGTCGCCCGGCAACCGTTGCCACGGCCGCGGCTTTGACTCGCCGCCACGCCCCCGGGGAGCGCGTGCGGCTCCGCCCTCTCTTTCTCCTCCTCCTCCTCCCGGTAGCCTCCGCCGCCGACGCCGCCGCTGCGGGTGGTGGGGGTCAGGGGTCGGGGGGGCGCGGGGAGGCGGGGGGGCCTCCGGCCGGGCTTCAGGGCCTCCAGCTGGCCCAGGGTCAGGATGTCGCGGTCCGGCTCGCGCAGCGGGAAGGCGGGCCGGGCCAGCTGGCAGATGGACAGCAGGTAGTCCTCGGAGGACAGGCCGCGCCGCGGGGCGTGGCAGCTGTTGGCCTGGTTCATGTCCTGCAGCAGCTCCTCGTGCCCCTCCCGGATGGTGGGCAGGCGCTTCTTGGCCAGGAGCCTGGACCGCGGACGCATGTCTGCGGGGGAAGAGGAGGGGGGGGTGGTCAGTCAAAGTGGGCGGAGTCTGCGTGTGAAAGTGGGCGGAGTCTGCGTGTGAAAGCGGGCGGAGTCTGCGCATTTGCGTGTAAACATCGTCACAGGACCCCGAGTTTCGCAGGCGCTACAGGGCACAATGAGCACAGGACGCTTTTCATAACGACCTGTGGCTTCCGTCAGACGCGCTTGTGAAACAGAGCGGTCGCTCCGCCAAACTCTGGGGGCTAAAGGACCCACTGGTGTTAAAACAGCTCCTGAAAGCTCACACGCTCACCCCGCCTATTTCCTGTTTCGCTCAGGGGAGAGCGAGGGCTCGTTACAGAGTCGCAGGACCGTCCCGCTCTGAACCCTCCCGCCCCGACCCAGTTCCAGTCCTGGCAACCGAGACGGGTCAGATCTCGACTACCGGTTCCGTACCTGGAGGCCGGCCCGGGCAGCGGTCATGTGACATCTCGGCCGGCCGCTCATTGGTCCGTTGTCGGCCACGTCATCCTCGCTAAACTGGGACAGGCCGAGCGGCGGTATTCCCATCGGAACGCCAGGGAATTCTGGGACAGCTGTACCGGAGCACGCGACGCAGCCAGCGCAGAGGGCTAAGGCGTGCCGATGTGCACCCCCCCTCACCCCCCCCGGGATCTGGGACAGGGACCCAGACCACACACATGCTGTTTGCACAGACTCCACGGACACGCAGAGACACAAGGGGCGGCTCCACCCTGCGCTCGGCTGCTGCTGCTCCACCCTCTGAAGAGCAGCAGGCTTTTTTGGAACGTCTTGGAAGTCAGTGTTCCAGAATTCCGCTGTCGTAAATGACCAGCAGTGACTGGCGATTGTTACATCACAGTTATAATGTTCAGCTAAGAACGTTCCAATCACATATTTGCAATCTCACACCTTATAAGGGTTAAACGGAACACATCTCAGACTGGCCACATTGTAACTAATCAAGGAATCAAATTTCCCCTCTTAGGTTTCAGGGCTTTTCAGTCACAGACAAGGCAGATAGCCAAATGAAGGATATCTAGTGCCCTTTAGCCCTATGATAGCCTCTCTGGAGTAGGGCAAACTGACGGGAAACAAGTCACCCTCAAATGCTCAGATAAGTGGCACAGGAGGAGAAAATGGGGCTCGATCACAAACTTCAGCTCAAGCAATGCGTGGATACTCGGATACAAACACGACCAATCGTAGTGCTTTGCTTTGAAGAGCAGCAAAGTGAAAAAGCAACCATTGATTGCTTCAAGAAAGTCAGTGATTGACAGCAAATTGTAGCTCCACCCATTTTTTCCCCCCTCATTGGCCGCACATTTAACGTCCCTCCTCCCCCGTAATCATATGCATCATCACCCACAGACGCTGCCATTTTATCCATCCGAGTGCTCATTTTGCAGGAAGCAAAACAACGGAGGCAAAAACGGCAGTTCCACGTCCCCGATCGATGTTAGATCCGGAACCACACACCCTAGGGGGCAAGGCGCACGGTTATAACGCAGACCGCACACGCGCGCGTGTACACGGGAAATCACGAACAGTCCGCGGGCTCTGGCTACCCCACGTCTCCATGGCAACAGAACCACGGACAACCCCCGGGGATGTCTGTGTCCGTGGCAGGAGAGCTCCTCCTCGGCCTTTCCCCCCCGGGGGGGTCGAGAACCGCGCGACCGCGCAGCGCCAACCCCCCCACTTTAATCGGGGTACGGAGAGCCAATTAAACTCTCCAGCATCCACCCCTACCGCCGGGGACAGCCACGCACACCGTGGCATGGCACTGCAACAGGAAGGAATCGGGCACATTGTGCACTATGAGATGACCTATATGGCTAACCAGTGACATCACGCAATGTAGCCACACACTTCTGCTCTCTCTTATTACAGGTCCACATGCACATTTAATACAGACGCACATGCATGAATATGGACACGTTCAATGCAAACGATTACACGTACTGAACGTTTGCATGTAGTATACCACCATACATGCAGAAACCAGCGCTGGTCAGGAGCACATAATGGGGTATACCACATGCATAAATATGGACACGTTTAATGCAAATAATAACACATACTTAACGTTTGCATGTCGTATACTTCCATACATGCAGAAACCAGCGCTGGTCAGGAGCACGTTCTGCACGCACAACCAAATTAAATCATAATAACGCTGTTTTCAGTGCCTGTTTGCAGCGGATCTCTGTTATGTAACCCCTCTCCCCCCCTCCCTCCCAAAATTTCTTGTTTGCAGCTTGGCAATGCTGCATGCAAAGATCAAAGTGTTCTCAGCCCCTAGTCTTAAAATGTAATTCATACACAACACCCCCCCCCCTCCCCGTCACACATACCCATCGCCACTTTTTTTCTGCAGCTCGCTGCGTTTGCACGTAGCCTTTCCCGCCGCGCGAGGTGTTTTCCCTACATTCGGTAGTCCGGTTATGCAATGCCGCACCTGGATCCAAGACAATGTCAAGGACCCATGCATCTCCATGCAGAGATGTTCCATCATCCATTTATTGCTTTTATTTTTAATTTTTATATGTTTTTGTTTTTGCGATGCTCGCGGCGGTGGCAAGAGTCTCACCTGCACGTGTGTACCCTTCTCTTCCTCTCCTCGACGCGCGTTCTCAACGCACCGGGTTTTAAAAAAATAAATATATATTTTTTTAGCTGTATCGAGCGACGATCTTACAGTTGTCTGTGTCGCCGAATACCAGTCCCTGGCTGACGACCGTTACAGAAGCGGGGCTACCTCTCATCAGCCCTGGAGCTCTCGCGCTAACGCTCTCCCTCTGTCCCCCACCCATCCTCGGTTTCTAAAAATAGCAGCACCATCCATTTGCAGTTCTTGAACACTCTCATTTGACGAATGGATTTTATTGACAGAGCGAAAGGGGCGGGGACATATATGGAGAGAGGGCGGGGCTTAAGACGGGCGGGACAAGGGTAGATAACGTTAGCACGAGGTACCCCGTCCCAGGCGTGGATGCTGCATTAAGACATTTTGCCGGACCCAATCATTAACTCTTTTTTTCTCTCGATGTCTCTAAAAGTGAACATGCCACATTTCTTTCTCAGGGCCGAAAATGAATCAGTCAAAAGATTTTGTCAAAGAATTAAAGCCTGAATTGACAAAATGCCTACCCGTTCGAGCTTTTCTATCATTATTATTATTATTGCTACTACTACTAATATTATCATTGTTATTATTGTTATTTTACTATTTTTAAATCGCAGAGGTCGCATACAAAATTCGTATGCAGTACAACCTAAATGTTTACATTTTGAACATATCGCCAATTTTGCCCAAGACGCAGTAGAAGCGCCCCGTCCGGTTAACTGTAACAATTAAAACCCCAGAGGATTAAACTCCGTCCCACTCTGGCACCGTTTGAACCCCTCCCATTCACAACCGTATGGAGCGACGCCTTTCCCCCCCTCAGTGGCCCCGAAAAAAAGCACAGCTGTACGTCTGATCCTCGTTTTAGGAAACATCTTCAGTGCCACCGATGCACATAAGCAGCAAGTAACACAGTTCACTCTCAATTACTCGTTTCTAGAGTAGACATAGCCTACTGACGATGTTTCTTTAGCAGAGCCTAATTCGCACGGACTGTGGATTCGGGAGTTTGCACCGCTATACAGGTGCACGGTGGTTTGAACCCTTCGCAAAAGTTATAGCCTAATTTGACTAGGCTATTTAGTTAGCAAGCAACGAGATGCCCACAAACGTCAGCGTTTTCCGAATATAGTCGCTGTGCAGAACCACTGGAGCTCTGCCGAGATGAAGATCAGCGAAGATTAGCTGTTAAGAGCAGTCCAAATGGTTTGTCAACGGCCAGCGGACCACTGTTAGTACTGATTTTCAGGAAAAAAACAACAGCCGCCTGACCAGTTGACAGCTGTTCCCGACGGCGATCAGTCCGGTCCTCGCGCACGCCGAGGGCTGCAATCATGAGATGACAAAATTCTGTTGAGGCCGCGCAGCAGCATTTACACAGCTGGCCGCGAGACGCCCACGGCTGTTTACAGTAACCATCCTGCAAGACAAACACGCGGTTTACAGGTATCCGCGCGCAGTACATTTCCACTAGCGGCA
Source organism: Anguilla rostrata (assembly GCF_018555375.3). Lineage (NCBI taxonomy): Eukaryota > Metazoa > Chordata > Actinopteri > Anguilliformes > Anguillidae > Anguilla > Anguilla rostrata. Next base: position 2,877,512 of record NC_057935.1, read on the forward strand.
AACGTCCCGTGTTTTTCCACCTCACCAAAAAATAAAAATAAAAAATGCAGTTAACACCACAGCCCAGCCCAAGGAGTAATCCCCAGCTTCTTAGCTAAGTCTGCTGTCAGTCGTCAGTCGGAGAAAATCCATTCAAACCCTGCGTCGTAGCTTTGCAGAAAAGAAAACAACTTTTTGGCAAAAAAACAAACAAACAAAAAAAAATTGTAGAAAAAAGCGACCGGCGCAATTGTGCTTTACCTGCAACGAAATCTGCTGTCTTCTTCGGCGTTGAGAAGTGCCCGCGTTTATTGACCTGGAAACTATAGTCCCTAGTTAAGACGAAACTGCCAACAGTAAAAGCGCTGTGCTGTGCCGAAGACCTGTGTTTGAGTCAGAGCGCGAGCGCCCGTATTTATACGCTCCAGCTCAGCTGAGCCTGGATCGGGAAGAGAGGAGGAGGGTGGGAACGACGATGGAGCGGCGCGAGGGGGGGAGGAGGAGGGGGTGCGTCGTATGTTTGGCTCCTGTGGACGACTAAGTGCCAAAATGAAATAAATAATTAAACAAATACATATAGAAATATATAAACAAATATATAAATGAACAGGTAAATTAATATTTCAATTTATTTTAAAAAAGAAAAAGAAAAGATTCACACCTCAACATTATAGTTTTTGAATGACGTGATCTAATTTCGTAGGCTAATATGTTGTATTTTCGAATGCCTGTTTTCATTTCATAATGACACTTTTCCGAACGGCTTATTTCCGAATGGCGTTTTTATTTTCGAACTCCTTTGTCATTTCATACTTAAGACATAAAAAATAACATTCATTTAATTTTAACGCCTTTCGTCCTCCGCAGACTCCAGCCAACGCATCTGGTTCATACCCACGAATCACCTCCCCCTTCAGCACTGTCCACCCCCACGCAGACGATCGTTCGTTTGCAGAAACTACACATTTGAAACCTCATTCGTGTTATTTGCATTTTGTTCAGCATTCGTACAGACATTCATTCCGTGTCTTTTTTATTCACCGTTCAATAGAGTAACGGTCATATTTTACAGTCGATAGGGCCTATCAGGCCATAGTTCCGCATCATTACAAAATATCCATAAACATTAACTGTGCGGCAAGAGCACAGATGAATAAGCCCTGTCACTGTGAGATTGCGTTGTGTCGTTGCGGAGCATAGCATACTGCTCCTGGCTAAATAATAGTTTTACGTCCACACATAGATCACACGCAGTGTATGCGAGTTAAATGTGCTCGGAGTCAATCTAACTCTGAACACATTGCTGCGTGTTGGCTGAAAGTCTTTGCACTCATGTATAATGCATAATCATTGATGTAATGGCCATTTGGAGAAAGAATGATAATGGAAAATCTGTGGGGTGGGGAGTGGGGAAGGAAGCCCATGCCATATTTGTTTTTGGATTTCATGCCAACTTCTGCTCTTTGTTTATTATTATTTTTTTCCTTCATTTTAGCCCAATCATTTTCATGATTTGAAAATGTATTGTTTAAATTAATAGATAAATCAGTAAATGATTGGTGGAAACATGAAACTGTGCACAAACACACACACACACACACACACACACAGACACACACACACACACGCACACTGGCTCTCTAGGACTATCACCGCCCACCTCTGCTGCAGAGTGATGGTGGTGTCTCTGTATGTGTGTATGTGGGCTAATTATGCGGCATAGCATTATACACCTCTCTTCTTAGGCGTGGGGAGCAGGGCCGTCGTCAGGGGGTTTGCGGAGGGGCATTTGGGTACATTGTTCCAGGGCTGCTGTCGAGGGCGGGGGGGGGGGGGGGGCAATGGTCTGTGTACTTGTGGTAAACATTACACTCCCCAGAAATGTAATATAACTTTATCCCAGGGCCAGAAAATTCACCCAGCAGCAGCCCTAATAGGGGGGCAGGGGGGCAGGGGGGCAGGGGGGCAGGGGGCGGTGCGGGGGGGGAGACTTGGCAGCCTTTCTGCTGGTCTTTGTCCACTGCTAACACCCACTAGTTTGGTTTGTAACACCCCACGTATTTTCACTGGCGCACTCCGGGGTCAATTGCAACAACGCTGAGCTCAGGTTTAAAAGCCTTGACCACAGAGCCGCATCACAAATGGAACGGCTACTCCCTATTTCACGGATCCAGATAGCTGCGCCAGTTTTAATGGAGCTCTGTGATCTAGGGCTGATGATTGAAGCCAAGTTTTAAACTCCGCTCTGCATTTCAGCCTCTCTGTGCACCTCAGTGTCAATTATAAATGATGATCAAATATGTTTTCTTCGAGCCTTTCCAGTCAGGGCATTTCTGGTAATGACTTTCTGTGGCCTAATGGAGTTCTTACTGAAAGATTACATTTTCCCTGCCCGGTACATTAACGGAGAAGAAAGCTTAAAGTTTTTTTTAGGGATATAAAAGACCAATAAAGCCTGGTAAATACATCACAGTTTTTGTTCCAGCTCTTTTAACTGCCTTGTGGGGTGT